>NW_020884921.1:967944-1388569 GCF_003945725.1 Corapipo altera | reverse complement strand
ACAAATAAATACTATAACACATTATACACACGATCACAACTATCTCTACCATGACATATAGTATTTACAATGGATCAGATCTCTTCTCCCCTCCAAATAAAAGTCCAGGAGGGAAAGAAGAACAGATCCCTTCCAGTCCCAAAGCAGGAGTCTCTTCTAAGGCAGCAGGTCTCCTCATCTCATGCATGCAGCAGCTGTGGCTGGCTTTCTGCCAGCACTCAGGAGGGGAAATCTAAGTTCCTCTCGGCCCCTTGATGCAGGCAAAGGGGTGTTCCGTGGGTTGCATTCACCCCAGACAAAGGTCACTATCACCATGGTCATATCACGAAGCACAGGGGGTCTTCGCGACGGTCTGGTATCTTCAGGAGATTTAAGCTCCTTGCAGGGCCTCTGTGCCCTGCCTCAGGCTGCCACCTTGGCAGCAGTGCGAGGGGGGAGCCAAGGCCACCCCCTCTGCATTCCTCTCCGTCCCGGTCCAGCTTCCCAGGACTCTGAGCTTCTCAGTTCCTCTCTCTCTCTCTCTCTCTGGTGCTGCATGTCCAAAACTGCTCTCCAACATAGGAGTCCATGTCCCTCCTTTCCAAGAGGGTCTCAAAGGAGTTTGGGGGGTCTGGTATCAGTTCTTACCCCCAGAACTCCGTAACTCTGCTGCTAGCTTCTGCTGCTTCTCCGGTTCAGATCTTATCAGTTGGCTTTTAGCCATAACCTCTGGACGCTGCTGCCGCTTCTGCTCTCTCTGCTCACTCACAGTGGAAAAACATCCCCCAGCTCACAGCTACAGACACATAGTCCAGCTTAACAATGTTCCAAGTCTCTGTAGCCCCCAACTGGGGCTGGGGGGCGGGCAGAGGGCTCCTGCCCTCTCCTTGTGGCTTCTACAACATGGTCACTTCTCCTACTACCCAAAAACTACAACTCTTCCGTTTGCTTGTAATATGTTTACATTTCTACAGGAGCGCCCATTGGACAGAACTTCAAAACTTCAGGGATTTCCACCCCTTGGGGGTTACCACTTTTTTTAGCCTCTGGGGGGAAAACAAGATTCAAACCACTACACCAAGACATGACAAATTATTCTAAAAACTCACTACCTGTACCTGCAGCTGAAGGCATCAGCACCTTCTGCAAGAGCATCAAAGTGGTGAAAAGCAACCAGGGGAAAAGCAACTGCCTTTCAGCTTGCTAAGCTTTGGCTAAAAACAAACCATGAAGTTTCTGATATTTCTCAAATGCTCAGAGAGGATTTGATTTTGTTAACAAAAAAAGAAAATTTAGGAGGAAGTTAGTTCAGCACAGTAGAGGACTGAAGAAAGCCATATAGGTGCAACTGCCATTTAATGTTCAACTTCCTTATGTCGGCAGCTCCTTTTTCTGCTTTCAAAAACGTTATTATCTCTTCAGTATTTCTGAACGCCCTTTGAAATAACATATTTCTTGAGATTCTCAAGAAGACTCAGCTCCCTCGCCATATAAGTGTGCTTTAAGTTCTTCCCCTTTTCCTTCTCGTGTATCCCTCAGTTTCTATATATACAGTTTTGTTTTTTCTTTAGTTACATTATACTGCATTTCTACTCTGTTCTCTAATTCATAACTGTTTATTTAATGCTTTTCAAGACATACTCAGCAGAGAAGTGCAAAAACAGAAGACAAGGAGTCTCAATTACTCCATGCCTGCAAGGAATTTCATTGGGAGAAAAGATATGGCACTTGACTGCTATTGAGGGAGCACTAGATCCTACACATGAGTGGGACAGCTGGAAATGCCATATATACATTTTGCTTTCCAGTTGCAAAAAACTAGTTTCTTTTAAAATTAAATCAGAAGGTTCTATCTTGACAGACAGAGCTATAGACCTGTTAAAAACAACAACAACAACAACAACAAAATCAGAACAGAGAACCATCATAAACAAAAAAATCCCAAAAATACCCCACCCAAAAAAAACCAACCCCCAAAGAAAGGCATACAGAGAAAACAAAACTAAAGTTCTACAAAGAACAATGCTAGTGTAGTGCAGTCTAACAAAAGAAACCTGATAACTCAGTTTATCAGTGTGGTTAATAATACACTCCGGGATGCATGATTCAAATACCAGTCCTATGCAATCTAAACAGCAGTACATACTTTATCAATAACAACTAACTAAATATAAGTAATATAAAAGCAAACCTTAATTTTTCTTTGGTAGCTTGTGGTGCTCCTTTTAAAAAAAGCACGTTTACAAGTATCTGCTGGGTTTTTGGAGGGGGAACATGAAGGTAAGTCAAAAGGAAGCATCTTTACAGTCCTGGGAACAGATTGTAATAAGAATATCATTAAATATATTGTTGCAATTTTGTATCCAGTGGCTGGGATAGCTGTGCATTGCACCTTGAAGATGTACAATTCTAGTCCCTTAATATATACAAGAACGTATATAAGAGCAACAGAAATTAACATATATTTGGACACTGTTTGTGGTTTGTCTACCTCTTCTCTGTGCCAGTAGAAGATGCTTTCCCCAGATTGTATGCTAAATTGTGTTCACAGATCAAAAAGACCACAGGCCAATCAAACAGGTTTTCACCTTCCACTGCCAGCACTTTTTTTCAGGCCATAAAATCTAAGCCAAGATCCTCACTTTCAAAGCAGTAAACAGCATTCATACTTCTTGCGTCCTTCAAAGTTCATCTGAAGCTATATTTGGTTATTGTTTTCTTGAACAAATGAATCACAAATATATGAAGAGTAAGTATCCCTCTGGGATTCTGGCAAAGGGTTTATATATTTGTGCATAGGTGCTGTCTACAGCAGTGTTTTCAGTACAGGGGAAAAAAACACATTTGCCTTTGTTTCAGGGATAGTGACTCCTATATGTTAAAACCTCAAGAGATAACGTTGACAGAACCAGAGTTACAAGTTGTTTAGTAGCACTTGGAAATTAGAGCAGCTCTTCACAACAGTGGGATGTTACTATGATGCACCTAGCATTCCAGATGGACTGCATCCAAAATACACTTGTCTAACACAGAACAAGAAAGAATATCCTTACAGAATATAAAGCAACATCAGCTTGGCCTCTCCCTATTTAGAAGAAATCACAGCACAGTGTTTTGCCAAGTTTTAGAAGGCCAAAGACAATTGTATTTTAAATTGCTGAGCTCCATAAAGAGCTGCTTTTGTAGAGACCTAAAAGGAGATATTAGTTGTTTAAATGTTTAAATGTGTCCCTCAGTAGCTTCAATCACGGAGCTCATCTCTCCTTTCTGAACAAAGCCATATACCTTGCCAAAAGTTAAATTATATCATCGACAGAAATCACAGATCTTGTTTACCATCCAAAAGCTGAGAAAAATCTTGGCATGCTGGAGCTCAAAATAACCCAAGGGCCTCACTTCAAACTTGATGGTTATGCTTTTCAATTGGGATTTAGCTGGCTTGGAGGGTGGGGACACCCTCTTTTAACTTTGGATTTTAGGTATGCCTTTGATTAGAAAAGCATTGTTCTCTTTGTCCATACAAACACTTTATATTTAAAGGGAAAAACAAGAACGGCACTACTCCATCCTGTTCAGTAAAAGTCTGCGCTAAACGTTTTGTAAAACTATGGTCAGGCAAAAGACAATCTTCAAAATGGGAAAAGGCAAGCAAATTGATTTTGCACTAGTAAGCACAAACCTGTAGGCACACTGGAGCGGAGTACTTAGTACGCTGGCTTCACAGATAATCTGAGGGGAAGCTAAGGTTCTCACTTCAATGGGTTAGCTGTCTGGTAGAAAGTTACAGGCAGCCTTTCTACCTTCAGCAATAACCAAAGCAAAATGTTTTGTTCAAGGTCAGCTCATTTTCAAGCTTTCTCTGTGCTAAAATGGTTCAGCTGCTACCATGCATATCTTTGAAAGATCCCTGCAGTGAGCTGCAGAAGTCCTTCAAATCCTCACCAGACCAAAACTGGAAACTCAAGATGAGGGGAAACTGAAAAGAACAACAGTAAGCCCCAGGAGGCTAGTGGAGCACCAGCTGCACTCTACCTATCTGTTTTAAGAGACAGTTTGTGATCTCTTGCATCCCATGTAACATTGTATTAAACTGTAATTCTGTTGCTGCTTTGCTCAATAATTTTATGTGATGTTTAGGTTCACTCTTCCTCACTTATAGCAACTGTAACTTGTGAGGAAAAGAATGTTCTTTGTTAAGAAATCATTCATTTTTAAATGCTCAGAGAGGCATTTAAAGTGTATCATTGACTAGATGGAACATAAAATCTGATCTTATGTGCTCTGGCAAGGAGTGCAGCAATATGTAAATTCTGTCATAAAGACAGTATTTTAATCAGCTACAAAATCATGGTCCTGAAGCTGGAAGAAAACGCATTTATCAACAAAGACATTCACTCAACAGCTTCTGACAGCCAGACACAGCAGATAGAGTAATGTCCACTACTGAAGGTCCATGGATTTAAATATCTAAAATACAAATTTATCCATATAAATACCTTTCAAGTGTATTCATCTCTAGGCAAACTTTGTACTGAAGTTCTATTCAGCAGCTGTTTTGATTTCAAAATTACATTCATAAAAATTATATTTTTCAATATTTAATCTGCTTGTATTACTTCTTTCTTCTCTACTTTTTGAATGGTGTCAAGATCTTTACTTTCAAAAATTTCACTGCCACCAAAATATCAGAATCTGTTTCCTGATTTGCTTTAAGATGAAGGCATTCTCAAATAGCATAGCATTATTTCTGAGATCAGAACGTGCTTTGGTGAGGTGAACAAATCATATCCCCACTCCTAGAGAAAATATATGAATTAATTTACAGAATACTCTGCAGACACAGCAAAGCACATAGAAAGGCTAGTCAAAATTTCCACTAGAGCCCTAGAAGTTTCTCTTTCTGTTTTTTTAACTCCTTACAATTAAAAGAATTATATTAGGCAATACTGAAGTATTTATTGAAGTTTTCCCACATGGAGAAGAAACCCAGTGTCTGTTAAAAATCAAAGGAAACTTAAATGCTTCCAAATCTTATTCTTAACCAACATTTTAATTGAATCGCCATCTCAAATATTCGTTTTTTTCCTTAATCTAAGTTGTCAACTGCCAAAAGCCAGGCTAGCACACCAAGGAAATACATGAATTTTTATTTGCAACATTTTTCTGAACTTTCCTAGAAGCCATCAATATTGTTACTACCAGAATCAAAGATGTGATTTGGTGCAAGACAGAGCCAATACCACTGCTCTTATTATGCAAACTAATCTCTGCACACCCAAACAAAACAGAAAAACATTTCTTCCATAGTTAAAACAGATGCTTAATGACTCCTCCCTTGCAATTTTACAAAACTTGCAAAGCAATTGCAGTAATGCCAGGTGCATAAGTACAGATCAAAATCAGCAACAGAAGAGAGCAAGCTGTTGTTATCGATTTTGCATAACACTGGAATAGCTAGAAGAGAAGTAGGCTCCTCTGAGCTCCTTTCAGAGACCTCAGTGATATTGAGCAACTTGAAAATAACACTTCCAACACAATATTTTTCTACCTTTATCAACAGTTATGCTCAGGACTTAAATCACACAGCTTGCTCCCCAGCTCAGTTCAAAAAGACTGTTTATCATTGAATTGGAAATTTCATTGCTTATGGTGCATGTACTCAACTCTAAAACAACAGCAAGCTTAACAAAGCTCATAAACAGCCATCCAGTCATTTCAAACAACAGACAAGGAGAATTTTGGCTTTTAGGACAAACTGGTTAAGGAACTTACAGCCAGGATTCTTTTCAAAGAAGAAGAGAAACCCCCAAGTTATAGTTACACCTTACTATAAAGAAGTAACTGACTACTTCCTGAGGTGTAGGGTAATTATTTTGTATTTTATATACTCCTACAATACTTTTGTGGAGAAAAGAAGGTGCAGAAAAGTGTTCGTTATGCTCTTTTCACAGTTCTTCATTATTTGGGTAAACATATTCACATCTTTAGAAAATAAAATGGAAACAACAGCTGAACCACAGTTTTTCAGCTTGCCAAGATCTACAGTGTGTGCCAGAAGATTAAAATAAAATAGGGTTAGTAAAGCTGGAAGCTTATCCAAAATATTACAGCAGAAATGCCTCGATTCCTGGTCTGCAGAAGAGGGAAATGAAAGAAACGTCTTGGGATGACTTACATTTGCAAAAAGGGTCAAAATGAAAACTGAGGGGACTGAAAGCAACTGTTAAATAAGAGAACTGATCTTTCACAGAGATCTCTGTGAAATATATGAGCGCTGTTGGCTGAACCTGCTTAGAAAACACTGCCAATCAAAATGCAGCTCCTTAGCATAAAGAAGCCTTCTTCCAGGAATGTTTCATCCCAAGAGAAATTCCCTCCACAGGGAGAGGGAGAACCTATGTACTAACAATCAGTAGGAAGTGGAATCTGGAAATATATCACTTCGGATAGGAAGGATGACATTAATCAGGTAATAAATCAACATAAGATCCCACTTAATTTGAAATACATTTATGCTATCCTAAATTGCATAGTTAAAGAGCAAGCTCATCCAGTAATATATTCTATGCTTTTCAATGAGCTGCTGCAAGTTGGCACAAACACATCATTACTTCAGAAATTCTACAAAAAGCTTTGCCTCTTGCTAATCCTTTGTTCCCGAAGGCAGAACCCCAGCTATCATTTGCAACATGGAAATCACAATGAATTTTCTGCGTTTCTTTTTCTTCATCATTTCACATCTGCAAGCCCTCAGTTTTCTATAGCTTCATTCTCAAATAATTTTAGAAGGCCATTTAAAAAAATACACATCTGAGAGAAGTACTAAGAATGAGTAAGCTGTTTGTAAACGCCATGAAATAAGATTTCCAAGACAAACAGCATTTTTTACTGTTTTCATGGATAAACATTATTTGGAGGAGGGAAATACTAAGACACACTGTATACTTAACAGAATAAAAACACCCTGTTAAACCATCTTCACACATCAAACCTGCAGCAGAAACCCATTTAACCACACAGCATGTTCTGGGTTATCATAACATAGGTGCAAAGGGTAAGACAAAAGTTAGAGATGACATGAGCCTCGGGCTGCTTAGCCAGGTTTTCAAGGGTAGATTTGCAATACATACAATTTTTTATTCAACTCACTGCTGCAAGCTGAGCCACAGCTTCTGAGACCTCTCCTAAGAGCCAAAAAGGTGCACTTACAGCCCAAACACAACACTCATCATGGTTGGGCTTCACGAACGAAGATTTGGAAAGGGCTCTACCCCTGTTTGTCACAAGCACACTGGTGGCTAAAAAGGTCAATACGAGATAGACATATCTGATTGCAAAAGGCACAGCAGAAAGACTCCTTAGGTGGAATATTCTGCAGGGTACGATCCTTTCTGCGTTGTCTTTTCTCCTCAAGAGTGATCCTGTGTGCTTTCTCGAAAGCATCAGCAGTGTTATAGATAGTCTGTCTCCAGGCCTCCCGATTGGAGGCCAGAGTAGACCAGTTATGTTGATCAATATGGCCGAGGCTGAGATGTTGTTTCAGGGAGTCCTTGTATCTCCTCTTTGGGGCTCCTCTCTTGCAGCAGCCAGTGGTAAGTTCACCATAAAGCAAGATCTTAGGGAGGCAGTGGTCCTTCATCCTTGAGACATGCCCTGCCCAACGTAGCTGTGTTCTCAGCAACATGGCCTCAATACTTGTGACTGCTGCTTGTTCTAGAACAGATGTATTGGTCACATAATCTGACCAGTGGATGTTTAAGACTGTGCAGAGACAACGTTGATGGAAGCGTTCTAGGAGACACAGGTGGTGGCAGTAGATGACCCATGATTCAGATCCGTATAAGAGAGTAGACAGTACTATGGCTCTGTAAACACTGATCTTCGTACTTTTCTTCAAGGGTTTGTTTCGCCAAACTCTTTTATGAAGCTTTCCAAAAGCACTGTATGCCTTTGCTAACCTGTTGTCTATCTCTCTGTCAATCTTAGTGAAACATTATTTACAGGATGGACTCTAAAGAAAAAAGGTCTCTGCAGATGCCCTGATATCCCAAACTTAAGAACTCTCTCATAATGCAATTGGTACAAATCTCTAAAAATATGTTACCCTACAAGGCCTTTTTTCTTTAAAATGTATCTTCCTCAACCTGGTCACCAGCACAATCAAAACACAAACCCCAAGCTGGTCAAAAACAGGACAGCAAACAGAGGCAGCACCTTGGAGGAGCATCAGGAACAGAAATCTGTCAATTTGTACCTGCAGTCTTGCAGATGTGGAGAAAGCAGTGTTACACTCTGCTTGACTGCACGGCAGGCGAGCTCTCCCTTCATTTTTTTGCCCTGTTGTGTTGCCCTACCCTTAAAGCACAAAAGGCTCATGAGACAGGACAAGATTTTGGAGTTGGGGAGACTGAGGGAGGGAGACAATCTTATGCAGATTTTTCTTCTTTTACAAGTGACACTCAAGTTCTCCCTATATTCATACTTCCCTTATCCTGTTTTCACTGCACTGACACTAATCCGCCTTGAAATTGGTTGATTCTGCCCAAGCCATGTTTACATGGAAGTAAGTTTCATCTGACTGTCCTCATTCAGAGATCAGTTTCTGCTCTGTGGCAGGAGAGATTATTAAAAAACATATATTATGAGCACATGCTTTAAAGTGACTCAACTTGGAAAGATAACTGTATTATGTCAGCCTTCCACTCCCTAGGTCACAGAGAGGGAGATGTAGCACTAAAAATCTCAGATGGAAATTGCTTTCTAAATATATTATCCTCCATAAAAGCCATTTACCAACTGCTAGTAGGCACAAGACAAAGGAAAAAGATAAAAAGTACATGTAACACGACAGAGTAGGGAGTGGTGTGGAGGACTCATTTGCATTATCACACTGAACATCAACCACAAGAAGGAAAGAACCAAATGCTCCCTGTTTTACACAAACATCAATTACATCTAGTAATTTCACTGATCGCTCCTATGAAGCGCTAATGCATACACCATTCTGGCTTTTATGGCACAGGCAGTGCTTCATTGTCTGTCTCTGCATCTCAATTCCCCTTTGTTTGAGGGAGAAGGGGGAAAAATTTTATTTTCTCCTATGATCAGTAACATCTGCAGCTTCACATAAGGCCTTAAGATTACAGCACCTAAACATCCTAGCTTATTTCATGATCATAGAATCATTAAGGTTGGAAAAGGCTTCTAAGATCATCTAGTCCAACCATTAACCCAGCACACCACCATATTCACCACTAAACCCTGAGTGCCACATCCACAGGCCTTCTGAACACTTCCAGGGATGGTGATTTCACCCCCTCTCTGGACAGGCTGTTTCAATCCCTGACCAGCTTTTCAGTGAAGAAATTATCTCTCATACCCAATCTAAACCTCCTCTAACATAACTTGAGGCCTACTCTTGTCCTATTGATTGCTACTCGGGAGAAGAGACCGATCCCCTCCTCACCCCAACCTCCTCTCAGGTAGTTGTAGAGAATGAAGAGATCCCATTTGAGCCTCTTTTTCCCCAGCCTAACCACACCCAGCTCCCTCAGCTGCTCCACTCTTCCCCAACTCTGTTGCCCTTCTCTGGACACACTGCAGTACCTCAATATCCTTCTCGTAGTGAGGGGCCCAAAACTGAACACAGAATTTGAGAGGTGGCTCCAACAATGCTGAGTATAGGGGGAACAGTCACTGCCCTGGTCCGGCTGGCCCCATTATTTCTGATCCACGCCAAGATGCCCTTGGCCTTCTTGGCCACCTCAGCACATTCTGGCTCATGTTGAGCTGGTGTCAACCAGCACCTCCAGGTCCCTTTCCACCAGGCAGCTTTCCAGCCACTCTTCCCTCAGCCTGTAGCACTGTATGAGGTTGTTATGACCCAAGGGCAGGACCCAACACTTGTCCTTGTTAAACCCCCTAACTACTGTCCTCAGCCCATTGATCCTGCCTGTTTGGATCCCTCTGAAGAGCCTTCTTACCTCCAGCAGATCTAAACTTCCACCCAACTTGTTGTCTGTTATCTGCAAACTGAGTGTGCACTCAATCCCATCATCTAGATCATGATAAAAATATAAAACAGGACTGGCCCAAACACTGAGCCCTGGGGAATGCAATTACCCAACCCATAGACTACCACTTCCCTGGGCCTGGCCATCCAGCCAGTTCTTAACCCAGACAAGAGTGCACCTGTCCAAGCCATAAGCAAACGGTTTTTCCGGACAAATGCTGTGAGGGATGGCGTCAAGTGCTTTACTAAAGTCCAGGCAGTCAATACCCACAGACTTTTCCTCATCCACCAAGCTGGTCCCACTGTCGTAGGAGACTAGGTTAGCCAAGCAGGAGCTGACCTTCATAAACCTGTGCTGGCTGGCCCTGATCCCCTGGTTCTCCTGCAAGTGCTGTGTGATGGCACTCAAAACCATCTGGTCCATGAATTTTATATAAACACACTTCAGTGCAAAAAACCCACACTTTTCCACCTAGGGTTTGAATAACATTTTCATACTTTACAAGAACTCCAGCAGAAGGAAGGAGAGGCACTTCTTCCATTTTTTGAGCAAGAAGTCCTTTGCTTTTGTTTCCTCATTATCATTTAAAACATTCTAAAATGACCAGCCTTTAACTCCTTGTTTATTTGTTGTTTCAGTAAGTGCTGCTAATCTAAAGAGAGCAGGATTTAATTCCAAATGCCAACAGTCACCTTTGCTGGGGGTCATCCCCAGTACAACGTGTCCAGTAAATAAGCTAATAATTGTATTAGTCTTTCCCCGTTGCTAACTACCAATTTCCTAGACCTATGAGCTAAGTCAGAAAAAAAAGAAGTGTTACTGGTTTGTTTCTCACCCATTCATCTTTCTTACACAAAAAAGAGGAAAGACACCAGCCACACAGGAGAGAATGTTAATCTAGGTCTTCCTTTATGCTGCATTTCAAATTACACCTAAATTGCTGTAATTTTCAATTCCAAATAAAAGGTACACAAAATAAAAAAATAACTATTCCTTTATGAGTTCAAAAGCTTTTCCTTTATGAGTTCAAAAGCTTTTCCTTTATGAGTTCAAAAGCTTTTCAGCCTCCTAAGCTACAGAGCTGATAATTCTATCACAAAAAAAAAAAAAAATCTGTAGTTGCTACAGCAGCATCTTGAATTCATAAAGATAAACAAAGCCATCAGTTGGCTACATACACATGCACTGTACTCCTGTCCAGGTAGACTTGCTCAGGTCAGTAAAATAGACAAATCTACAGCAGATTCTCACCAAGTTCTGGAATAACAACCATAAACTAGAGATGGAAGACACACAGCAAAGTCCAAATCCTGATAATGACTGTAATTAAGATGATGTAGAGAGGTTAAGGTACTTACTATTTATTCCCTGCCTCCAAAGAGATATTACCTAAAATTATCCAAGAGGTCCTTACAGACAATGGAGATAGAGACAAATGCTAACTTGTCAAAAGGTCAGCAACAGACACTTTTGACTCATCTGTAAATGGGAACCAAATATACTCTGTCCACTGAGGACTAGAAAAACAGATATTACCCACCCACGAAAGGCCTCAGGGAATAAATACATTTGGCAATAACCATACACTTCATCAAGATTAAGAAAATAATCAGACACAAACTGCAGATTGTTACCAATCCCTAAACATATATTTGAGCTTCAAAAATGTAAACAGAATTTGACCCATCTCCTGGAATGGATTTCTTCTCCAAAATCTTTAACTCTAAGGGCAACACTGAGAAGGATGTGATCCTTGAAGTACTTGAAGAAATACATTAAAATACCTGTTCGATAAAGAAAATTTATAGCTTAGTGTCAAATATCCATGTCCCAGGGCTCTCTTTGCAAGTGTGAGTACAATTTATGCTACACAAACAAATCTACTGAGGAGATAGCTACAGTTCCTTTACCATTAGCAATGGACTCAAAAAAAAACCCCTATTACCAAAAGCTGAAATTAAATGTGGTCTCATTTTTAGCTCCCATAATAAATTGCTACTTTCTAAAATAGATGTCAGCACGTAAATTACACAGTTGTGCACACTTTCTCATCTAGATCAAGAGTCAATTAAATGGCAACACAGCTAAGATTATTCCTCCAATACCTCAATATTTTAAAGGACTGTCACTTAAGTATACAAAGCGACTCAGTCTGCACACCACATGCACACAGTTCTTACTGGTTTCCAGTTACAGACAGCAATGGGGAGTGTATCACTGCCTGTCTCTGTCGAGAACATGGCAAGCAGCATGGCAGGGAACCAACTAAGATGTAAGGTAAGAGGAATAACCTGCAAAAAGAGTACTAAGCATAATTAACAATCATTTAAACCACTTTGCTTCAGAGCTCCCTGGCCGTTATCAAATAACACGAAGATAAAACCTCTGAAATAGATCCAAACAAGAACACAGACAGGGGTTGAGCACTGTAATTCACCACTGCAGGCAGGCAAAAAATTACCATCTTTATAACAAAGGACTGAGGGCACTGACAGATGTCTCTGACAAACCATGCTGGGACAGCTGAATAACAGCTGCCCGCCTGCCCCTTCATCATTGAGCAACCTTTCAGTCATCTTCATCCAGAGTTTTCAGTATACTTGTTCTCCTCAGCAGCTCACACTAATGCACTGACATGTAAAGGGAGAAGAGGTACATGCTATCCCCTAAGTTTTAGCACAGGTACAAAGCTGATAACCTCTGGCACAGGGCTAAGTGAACACGTAACACTGTACAGGCAAAAATTTTGAGTGAAGGGGTGAAGCAGGGGAAATAAGCTATTAACATCAACCAGAAAGAACTGTTAGATGGCAACTCTCAGACCTCCAAATTTCTGATTTTCAGGAACTGCCTGATACTCATGCTGAAGATCATCTGTCATATCGCATGTTCATTCAGACCAACTTAGGAGCACAGGACTGCAGAATGCAAGGGGAAAGTGAAGCCAGGGCAGAAACAGAGACAACCACTCACTGGATGAAGTGAGGAATCACCCAAAATGCAAGACAAGCAATAAGTTATTAAACTTTCAGGCAGTGACCATATTATCTAGTTATCAGTGGAACAACCAAGTAGTCCCCAAAGAAAGGGATTCTGACCGGCAAGCAATTCACAGATGTCTTTATTTTCTTCTTGTAAATATACATTTAAAAGATCACCAGTGTAAGACAAGATCAGAAGAAATGGATGACTGGGAAGCAGAAAGTAAGCTTTACCTTGAGATACTTGCTATGGACTGAGAACACATGGGAGAAAAGCAGAGAAAGCTAAGAAAAGGTATGTACATGTAGGGTGAGAGAGAAGGGAAATTTAACCTTGTGCCAAAGACTGCAATGTGATTATCTTGTAGCTGCAGGTCTTGTACCTGAAGTGACACACACATTAAGATCAGATCCCCAGTGCCCTTCTCCCTTCACAGGAAAATAAATCATCACTCAATCTCTACATAGCATTCATCTTGATCTACCAGGCTTTCTTTTCAGATTTCTTGAGACAGAAAGGCAAGGCTGCCTGTCCATCCCAAATCCACTCAACTAAACGCCACTATATATTATTAGGCATTCAATTTATAATACCAAGCAACAAGATATTAAGCATTATAGATTTAGAGGAAGCCAGAATATTAAAAAGATTTTTATCCAACAGCTATGGATATTTGGGTGTTTAGTGTTTGGAAGCTCTAGTTTGTATGAGTTTTACTGAAACACAGAAATACTTCTCTCGGCAGGATGGTACGTTTCTGCTGTAAGACAACAGAACAGCATTGGCAGGACTTGTCCCACATGATCAGCTTGCCTATCACTGACAGCAAAAAGTACACTGAATGAGGCATAACAGAGGAACTTGGCTTTAAAATTGTTGTTAGAGTTCTCTTACACAGTTGGGTGATTCTATGAATATGGTAATAACTATAACCTTTAGAATTCAAGACAGAACAGCAGATGGAACCTAATTAAGAGGGAAAAATTATTAATTCATCTTCATGAGAAATGGGAGAAGCAACAACTCTTTGCAAATGGAGGTCCTGTCTGTCATTTAATAAATGCAGAAACAACCAACTAGACCAGGGATTCATTGAGAAATAGCTATACCCCACACAGGAAGCCAAGATCCATTACTTGCAGCTTAAGACACTGAATAGACAAGAACAGCAAACAGTGGCAGTTTCTTTCACTGTATGACTGTATTCTCAACTTTAGCTTATACAGAAAGACTATGCAGAAAATTCTATTTCTTTCAAGTTGTTTCAGTTTACCTTCACTTCGATTTAGTGAAAATCTCTGAAAAACTTGCATTACTCTGTCCTTCTAACAAATAATGCAAGGCAGTAGACACGTGATTTCGTTAGACTGACTTCACCTCATACAGCTCTGGGTTCAAGATGGAGTAGGAGGCAGGAAAAAGCTTTTTAACAACTCAAGAAGGAGAGATGTTCTTTCTGCTGGAGGGAATGATCAGGAATGGGGGGAAGAGATGAGGGACATAAATATCATCTTTGAAAAATCTAAAGAAAAAATGCAAAGTAAAGATCTCAGTAAATACTTTGTTTTCTTACTAGGTTATGCCATGTCAAGAATGGAATTCATACTATGTTTCATTTGTAAAAATGTTAAGATAATTCAAGGAGGGGAACATAATAACAGAGCAAAAGATCTCATTCCTAACTAGGTGCCTCACATTCATCTTCTCAAAAATTAGCTAGCAGTATCTGTACCTGATCCTCTTCCCTTTTCTCATGCTTTAGCATAGAAATTAGCAAGTATGTGGAGATACAGCTGATTTATTCCTCTTATTCCAGCAGTGCTGAGTTTACTCCTAAGGCAACTCAATGATTCAGCTGAAGTAAAAGCATATAAAACAGGTGAGAGATGACAGCCACACAAGACCCTTCCTCCATTCCAGCCAGTGTGTTTCTAATTGCCTTTTCACCAAGCGAGGGGGGAATTAAAAACAGTGAAGCTAAATACATACACACAGCCCCCCCCCCACAACTTCAGCTTCTTTTTACTCAGCCCTTATCTAGGCCCATTAAACAGCATTAGCTAGAGATGAATAGAATGTTTTGAAAGAGACAGGAATGCGTTACTATACCCAGTTGGGCAAACAGTGGTGCCAGTGATACAAATCCCATAAATTGTGCATTGTTGACACTTATTTCTACACCTACCCCTGTGATAGTAGCATAAATATAAACCACCCCTTCACAGTAGCATAAATATACACATTTGCATTTTTTGTGTATGTGGTGTGTGCACTGTTTTCTCTCTCAGGCACGAAGTATTTTTTCTTGTCTGCCTCCTTATTGCTATAGATCCCAACTCCTGCAGAGGACTCCTCTCCTTCCCAGTCCCCTCACCAGTTCTGGCTGCCTCCCTCTCACTTACATTTTCTTTAGCTCATGAGCATAACTACGGAAATTAGCTTACAGTTCACAACATAACTTGTTTGCTCATCCAAAAGAAATCAGAGAATCACAGTATATCCTGAGCTGGAAGGGACCCACAAGGATCACTAAATAAAACTGCTGGCCCTGCACAGGACAGCTCCAAGAAATCACACCACGTGCCTGGTCTGCTGCTATACTTTAACAAAACCCCACTTCTGTCTTTTACCAAAACAAATAGTGAGAGAGTTGCAATACACTGTTAGGGTAGAGAGAAATATGCGGTATTTTTACTTAGACAGACGTCATGGTAACAGAGACAACAAAAACTGCTATGAAATGTGTTAGCTTTACCAGACACTTCAAATTAAAAAACCAAACAATTACTTGTTAAAAAAGTAGAGTAAAATTAAAAATTGGTACTGTTAATCATGAGCAGCATACAGATAGCACATCTACTGTCTATGCTGAACTGTATAGTTCAACAGTTGTCCCCACTCCAGAAGACACTTGTGTTTGCCCCTAAGCGCAGTCTTCCACTGGCCTCCCATGCACAGATCCCTATGGTTCTATGATGTTTCACTGGACAGCCCTGCAATTCCATAAAAAAAAAAAAACACATAGGAGGCACCTTATGCCACCTACAGGCTCCACTGCTTTCTTTCTCTGAAACTCAGTGCTCATTTAAGGCTGCCTCAGTCTGTCTTTCGCAAACTTGGCTACAGCCAACCTTCCACCCTTTGTGCAAAAGTCTTCCCAGAGGTGTCCTGACACCAAGCTTCCTCTAACCTGCCTGTTGTTTCTCACAAAACCTAGTAGATCTCAGGGTCCATTTCTGCCATACATTTCTCTCCTCAGATTCAGCAGAACTTACTTTTCTTGGCAAACACATCCAAGCCCCAGCTAGCCCTCACTACACTGCCTTTTCTCAGGACTACTGCAAGGACTAGAGGCCATTTAACCCTTCAGGAGCCTAAGTCTCCCTTGGATCTCACTTCTCCATGGAGTTCAGATAAAGCCAACAGGATTACTTGCTTGAGAAAGAATTAGGTGCTCAAAGACAACTGCATTATTCTTTACCATTACAGAATGACTTTGCTATTAGTCATTTCCACATGGCAGCAATCAATGAAAGCAAAATTAAGAAACACACCTCACTTTCTTCTGTCAATTTTTTGAGAAACTGGAGAACCTAAAGAACACTACACTAAGCCCCAAAACCTCCATTACAGAAATACATCAAATATCATTGTATCCTGTCGACAGGAGGGGGGGGAGAAAACTCAAATAAGCCACCAAAGCTAGGCAATGACAGGAAGAGTGTCTGTGTAGATAGACCTCCAAATTTCAGTGGAAGTAGAGCCTCTGTCATAGTATTAGGTTTTCACAGACAGACATATATAGCTGGTGAAGTAGGTTTTACTCTAATACTGTAAGGCAGAGCCAATAATGACCTGCAGGCAACTAGCTGCAATGCCACTTATTTTGGAGACCTCAATATAAAGTGTATTATTTTGGCATCATTTCTTGTTTTGGTTTTGAGTTTTTCTGGATGAAACATGAAGGGAACCCTTTCGCTCTCTCCTAAACATAGACTAGAGAAGTTTTCAAGTGACATGATAAATTACTTTGTTGAGTCTTACAGGCATGATAAGTAATTTTTACTTAGAAAAGAATAACCTAACTGGAGAGGCAGGAGAAAGCTGTTCTGACATGTCTGTACATCTCCAAGATAAAGGTGGATTATCTACCCTGCTCCTGGACACTCCTCTACATAAAAGATGCATTCAGACTTTGTAGGAAACCACATCTTAAAAATCAGTGTCACCATATTTGGCAGTTGCAACATTTATATACTCCAGTAGGTCTCTGTGGAAAGACTACTGTGATCTCCTGAATTATGAGTGTTGTGGTTTTTCATCTTGAGTCATGCACTCAACGTATTTTTAATCTAAAAGGTTTTTTACATGAAGAGCTTTGTATACATGTTAACAAAACAATGTCAGCCATCCCAAAATCTGTCTCCTGGACACTCAGTGATCATACTGTCTTAAGCAGACTCAAGACCCCAAAATACTTTTCTGGTCCACATAATGCATCAGGTTTCAGTACCATTTTCCCTTCTTACCTTCAAAATTATATGCCCTCTTCTTCCTTTTTGAGACACCTGAAACCTGATGGTCCATTGACAGCTGCCTGAATTGGTTTATTCTTTGTTAACTGTTTACTTTGGATCAAATGAAAGCAAAAAGGAAATGGAAAACAGCCCCACTGGGAGAAGACGCATGTGGGACAAATTAGGAGCCACTGTAAGATTTAAAAGTCTGGGGGAAAAACAAGACTAACTGGAGGCAGCTGTCAGGATGTGGTTTTTCTGTTTATATTCTTCTCCTTCCCTCCCTTAACCCCCTAAATGGATATTATGAGATAAAGTAAGCACGTGTATGTGTGTATGCACAAGCAAGAGCAAGTGAGCAAGCAGGCAACACTGATCCCTCCTCTTCATACAGAAGGCATAAGAATATAATATAAACTGTATGAGAAAGGCAACCCAGTTACAGAAATAAAAACAACTTGTAGAGCCACTTATTTCAGAAAAACCTCTTCGTCTTATCCAAGTACCATAACATGCTACAAAAATTGCAACTTTAGAACGTTAGTTTTAATTATTAAGTGAGCTATGAACTGGAACTGGCAACCTAATCCTCCACTTCAGTTTTGTAAATGGTAATCCTTTTGCTGGATCAAACTTTCCTTGTATTCCGTCATCCACCTCCCCCTCTAAAAACCAAACCAACAACTGTTAACAAGGACCATTGCCACATACAAAAGAAGAGTTGCTTATTCAGAAGCAAACCCAAACCCTAAAACCAGAAACTTCTGCAGTGTGAGGCTTACATTTAACATAAGAGTAAGTAGTGCATACATGATACCAAAAATACAGAAGATGAAAATTTCACCCCCTGGAGGAACTCATCCCTTTCACATCCTCTCATGACTATCTCCCCACTTACTCCTTCACATAATGTTCAACAGCTACTGCTAACTAATAGCTAAAGCAGTACTCCTGGAGATAAGAGACTCCCATACCTTATCATATCTTCACTTTCATGTAAAATTAGCTCAGGTCATTTTAAGGTGGGATGAACACCAAAGTCAAAGATAATGGAAGAGGAGACAGAAGGAGTCAATGAATGGGACACAGCACAGGCTCTTCCAAACCACTGAGCAACTGACAATCTCCAGTTCCTCCAAAGATAGTTCTGCCTCTTCTCATTTTTATTATTCACCTCTTCTCTGCCTCTTCTTGTCTCTCCCTTCATGCTTATTCCACCTAAGCAGTCATAAATGAAAAGGAAAATATATGGATTTTAAACTTCCAGGCAAATCACAATTGCTTAGAAACCAAATTACGCAAGAGCCAAAGAAGTCCTCTTCACTCCTCCTGTTCCTTTTAAGAAGGAATATATCAGAAAAGTGGATCTGATTCCATGGGTGCTCAACACATTTAGAGCCAAAAGAGAATAAAAAGTTTTAAGTGCAATCACAGAAAAACAAAACACAAGTGCCTGGTCAAAGCTGACAGATGCAATCCAGACTGGTTTTCCTTTAGCTGTTCAAACAGTTTGACTTTCCCTGCTGGGCGAATGAATCAGACATAGCTTAGTGGTAGGTATGTGCTTTTGACAGACTAGCTTTTCTGAGTAATTATGAGCTTTGGTCCTAGTTTGCCAAATTATTATTGCATTAAGCTCCTCAACAGGTGATGCTAGCAAAAACAATACTATAACAATATGCCTTTCTGCCTTTTACGTGACTCTAACGGTCACATAAAAGTAGGCTCTCAGATTGCTGTGACCAGGTTTCCAGTCATATGCACACACAAAAAACCAAAGATGGTTCTGTCCTTCAGTGTCACTGGCAAAAAGTTCTAAATCCAGTATCCCCAACAGCAAGGTACATGGGACTCCAGTGTTGCGCTCCAGATTAAGCTATAACTGGCCAAAGCGGTTGCATTTTTTATTTAAGACTTTTAAAAAGCCTTTTGGTTCGTTATAACCTCTAATTAGTGTCCAGAGAAAGAGTCACATGCTCTTCTCTAAGAGAAATTCTTTTTAATTTAGTGAGAAAAACAAGGTATTTCGGCAAAAGGTTTTCACAGGAGAAAAATACAACCAAGAAAGCATTTCACTAAAACATTCAGCGCAAAAACCCATTCCACAGGAAACACCCACTAAAACAATCCATATACCAGCTTTAGTAAAACACAATTCATTGGTTTTAAGCTACCCACAAGAGAAGGAAAAGAGTAAAAGAAAACAGATTAAAAGGAATAAAGAAAGACAGAAGAAAGAGAGAAGGAGAGAGAGAAAGCACAGAATAGTTACTGACAAGATTTGATGGTTCACATGGTGCTGGTTGGAGAGGGAGAAGAGGGAAGAGAGAGGAGGAAAAAAGGGTTACCGACTCACATGGATCAGGCTGCAAGAGGGAAGGAGAGGGAGAGAGAGGGACTGACTGCATCGAGTCTCGTGTATTAGAGTTCAGTTTTCCCTCCTCGGCAAGATATCCTGTCAGGACCTTCCAGGCCCGACTGAGTTTTGCTGTAGCCAGCCACGGGCTGCAGGGGTGTGGTGTGGGCGGGCTACCAGGCTGCTCTGCCTTGACTGACAGCCCGGCTGCAGGGCCTGCAGCTCTGCCCTGTGCTCTGTGTGGGCAGCAGGCCTTGCCCTCCAGCTCTGCCCTGTGCCCTCAGCACAGGCCTGATGCGCAGACCTTACCATGGACCTACAGGTCTGGGCCCAGCCTTTCCCCACATACACACACACTCACAGTCAGAATTGGTTCTGACCCATATCAATAATTCGGTGAGATTTGGATCCAAGATCTCACAACCAGTCAGAGGCTGCTCTTCTCTGTGTGTTATGGATTGTGATTAAATATATTCTGATCTCTTTGGGAAAAAATGATCATGAACCTTTCAGTTCAGTCCTTAAAACCAGAATTTTTAAGTGAAAAAAACATGAAGACAAAAATCATGTACTTTGTGAAGGATGAAAAAGGAAGGTTAGAATGATTTTTTTTTTCTGAATGTTTTGCTTTCATGTTCTTTGTAATAACAGAAAATACACAAATTATTGCATTTTGTTCACTTAACTTCTGATTTCTTGAGGAAGTGAACTAACAGGATGTCACCACAACACCCTTAATGACTTTACACGGGAAAAGTATTTCTCCTTGCTAAGAACACACATAACAACAAAGACTGTTTTCCACAGCAAATTGCAGTTTCTTCTTGCAGTAACTACCATTCCTACTGCTATTTTTATGATGCAGAAGTAATTCTAAAGTAACTAAATCCGTTTTTTGAACTACCACTCTGAGGTGACACCTAATGACCTCCAGGAAGAGGCAACAGTGCTTTCTATACGCATACTGGAAAACACCATGCCCTCTCAGCCTATTTTAGTACTATATACTATTCATATAATACCACTATTACATGAACCTATTCACCATCATATGGTGCAATATGCAACAAAGCTCTCTGCCACAAATTTAATTAAGAACTGACTAAGTCCAGAAAAACCAGGATGAAAGCTAAGCAACTGAGCTACCCCCTATCACCCTCAAGGGGAAAAAAACCCCAAACACAAAAAAGAAAGGAAAAAGAAACCCAACAAACCCTCCCACAGCAAACCAAAACACTAAAAAACCCAGAGTTGTCTTAGCATTGTTGTCACATGTATTTATTTTCCCAGATGCTCACAGGCAGCTGAGGTTGTAAAGACTGAAACCTAAAAAGACCTTGTCTTGTGAAAAGAAAATTTAAATATTTCTAGACAGTTATGTGCATTTGTTGTTACATTAAAAGCACCAGTTATTCCTTGTATACATGAGATTAATCAGAAAGAAATAAATATTAGTGTCATTGAAAGGAGATGCAATGGCTGAGTGAAACAAAAAGTTTTCATGTGCCTATGAATGGCCTTTAAATGGCAGTATCCTATAGCAGGCTTGACCTTCTAAACATTTCCTACATTGCTTTTCTTACTGGAAAGGACCAAAGCAGACTGACTGGGAGGGCTGGAGTTCCCCCAGTTCTTACTCCTGTATTCCTTCACTGGTTTGAAAGGAAGAAAAAAAACAAGAGGAAGTGGAAATAGACAGGAATGACACAAAAATTAATAAATAAATAACTGCAAATATAGGGCAGGAAAGAGCAGACAAAGCAGACGTTAGCACTACCTTTTGTCACTGAACAAAGTATTGGGCACATTTGCCACTGTGGCTGGCAAACACTGCACATCGTCTGGTAAGTTACATCTACAGTACAGAGTTAGTGGATCAGACACTTAAAATTAAACTGCTAACACTCAGCTTTTTATTGCCCAAGTGTCATTCAGTAAATCTGCCCAGCTGGTTGCCAAAAGCTAATGTGGCAGGAGTCCAAGGCTCAAGAATCAAGAACTACTTGCTCCATGCAGACTGTGTCCAAGCACATTTGCTCCTCTTCAAACAGACTTCTCCTCACAAGGAAGATTTTCAACCCACAGCTGAGCTGTCCCACATGCTGCACAGCATTAGGCTCTCCTTCCTCAGAATGCATCTCCTGCCACGTGATGCCTTTCCGTCTCTGGCTCTGAAATGTGACTCTCAACATGACTCTTACCCATATGGATTCCCAAATATGGTACTGGTGCTTAAATTCACATCTACATGCTTGAATCAGAAGCACATCATTGAAAATCCATTTCTTTCCACAGTGATCTTATCAGTTAACACATTGCCATAGTATGGGAGGGAGTAGCACGTGAATCCCTACACCAGACAAAAGCTGTAAGGATGCATCTACTGGCTGCTTAGTGTGCGTGGGAAGAAGGCGGGGGGGGGAGAAAGCCAATCCTGCTTGTGACTGAAATAAAGCTGCAATGTTTTGCTTTACTGCCATGCTGTGGAAAATACAGTACAGCATTCAAGCCAAGATTCTTTTTCCACAGCGTGGCAGTAAAGAGAAGCAGCACAACTGCAACCCACCTTGAGATGCAGAATGACTGGAGAAGGGGAAGAACTAGACTACTTTTACTACTATTCAAACAACAAAGACACAATTTAATAAGGAAACTGATCATGTCACTTACTGGAGAGAAGAGATTAGGCCTGCTAATTAAAGGCAAGGATCCCCATCTTCTTCCAAAGGATGCAGCTCTTCTTCCTTACCGTCCGTCTGTTTCTGGTTTTGGCTCTGACCAAAACGTTCATTCCACTCAAAATGCAGACTGCAGACCTATGCACAACACCATCTGGCACAAATCATTGAAAAACCAAGTACCTTTCTTTGTTTGGTGTTAATCTAAAACAGTTATTAAAACAGATTTAGCAAAAACCTTGCTCCTTCCATAACAGAAACTTAAGCACTTGGTACGTGCATCAAAGGCAGGCCTGCCTTTTTGGTAGTTTCTGCAGACTCAGCCCTATGACAACTCACAGTGTTCAGCATGGCACCTACTACTCTGAGTCCTCCTATTCACCTGGTGGGATGCCAGTAGCCTTGCTCATACTGTTGTCAGGACTGGGACAGAGCTCCAGGTCTGCATATTTTAGAAAACTGTTATTCTTAAACAGTCATGATTTATCATTGAGAATACTTAATTTGTACAATTTCCATTACTAAAGCTCTCCTATAGATTAAAGACATAATAATCCTAACAATTAAAATTAATTGCCTTTTGTGCCAGTGAGGACTGCCCTACTTCCCCCTTCCTGGGGCTCTGACTCCTTTGATCTGTCCATCTCTGTTACAAACATGAGCTGCAGGAGTGGCAGGTTCAAGTAGAAATGAAGCAAATAATTCCTGAGTGGAATGAAGCTGAAAGTGGCAAGCAGCTGAGATGACAGTCTGAACTCCTATGAAAAATAACAATGGTAACAGTAACAATTTTTGTAGTTACTACTCCAAACAATCTCAACAAAAACTGTGGCTGGCAGATTCAGCATCATACTGAATCACTGGCAGACTGTCAGCATACAGTCAAATACAGATAGTCTTGAACAATCACAAGAAACATTCCTCATAAAGAATAATACAAGGGGCTTTAAAAGAATAATAAAAAATAAAGAATAAAAAAGTTGAACAACTCAGAAGATTACAGTAACAAATATATTTTGACAGAAGAAAAAATAAAGTGAAAAATTCAATTAAAGAAAAATTAATAAAAACAACAAAGATTGTGTCCAATAACATCAGTGGGAGTAAAGGATAGGTAATGCCTAAAAAGATGGCTACATATAAGAAAATAACAAGCTCTATTCAAAACACAGGCTTAAATTATAATCTCTATTTCCAGGCTTAAATAGATATATAGGGGTACAAAACACTGCACAGAACTGTAATATTTTTATAGAAGGAAACAACATGCTTTGACAGTTTTCGTTTGGAGAAAAAGCATTACAGCACTTTGTGCCAACTATGCAGACTTTCAGAGAGTTGTTTTGTTTCATTACAGGACTGTAGAGTCTCCCATTTCTGCACATACACAAACAATATAATACACAGAGAATTTCTGCTGAGCACAATAATTTTAGGAAGTATAACATATTTTTTCTTTCAGGTTCAGAGGTTACAATACCAATTTCAGACAGACTGGTAAACACTGTATCATTGGTATTTCCATATTTTCCAATAAATGAGGCTTTGAAAGCCTACGTGAACTGGCTTTACTATTCAGTCTTTGTAACGAAGTCATACTAATAAATCTAGATAGAAAGCAAAACAATCCCTTAAACTGCTGAGCTATTAACTGTTACATCTTATCACCTAAAAATGCTGAACCTCTCCCTTTCCTCATTGCTTCAGGGATGCTTCTTTCCAAGTGTTTTGGGTTTACCTTGCTGAGAGTTGGACAGAGGATAAAAAAACATCCACGGGTATTGGAGAGCTACAATCTTAGTGAGAGTTTCCCAAAAAAAGGCTAGCTGCCATTTCCACTGCAGCACACAGGTTTCAGCCATCAAATCTAAGACTACTAAAAACCAACCACAACAAAACACAGTTACAAGACCGACTCCTGCTGTTGCCCACATTTTATCAGCTGGCACTTTTACAGTGATGCCGACACTATCAGTACTCCCTGGCCCTGGGACGGAGGAGGGCTTGGCTTTGGAGAGAAATGTCTAGAAGGGCAGATTTGGGACAGCACCGCCTCTGCTGCACTCCCTGGAGCATTGCGTGCCACAAAGAGTAGAGAAGCGTGAGGAAGGCACCGTCAGTGGGTGATGCAGCAGGCGGTCGGGGGGCTGCAGCACTGAGCCCACAACCCACTCCCCACTCTGTCTCGGAACATTTCCATACCCACAGAGGCGTGAAAGAGGGGCAGTGACAGGTAGGAAACACCAAAACCTTGCACGAAACACTGTGGAGAAGCTTCTGTGCTAGTGCTGATTGGAAATTAACTCCTTACTGACTAATGTGGCATTCAAACAAAGCCAAAAAAACCGGGAGAATAAGAGGCGACTGGTGATGGGCCATGAGCCATAAATCAGACTCACAAACCAGTGTGGGGTGGAAACACTGGAATTGACCTACCCACAGAAAAGGTGTGGAAAAAAATAATTTCTTCTTCAGTTATACACTGTCATGAAATTATGTTCACTCGATGGCTCACTCATCCCAAGGCATGCCTTTGTTCAGGATACCACATCGCTACCATCAAGGCAAAGTGAGAAAAAAACAAAACATCTCATTCAAGAAGTGCTTTTCTCCCTCTTCTGCACAAAGTGTTCTGTCTGCATTTTGACTACAATGAAAAGTGGAAGAAAATCAAAATAAGGAGTATTAAACAGTGTAGTTTCAGCTCTTCTGCTTCCTCCCACTGATATGCTGTCATATAAGCAGTGAAAATTACTCATCACGTTTTAAGAATAATTTGTATATTTACAAATTACATTAAATTAAAGTAAATGTCATTGCATTATAAGGAAAAAACAACCCTGGTTTAGCTCGTTGTATTTTTTTTAATAATACATACATATAAAGACAGCTCTGAAGAGATGCACACACACACTTGGACAGACATATATACATATCTATTAATGTGTGCAATGCAGAGATCATAAAACTTGATTAATCATGAAATCAGAAAAGTAAATAAGTTGGATGTATACTTATTTAAAAAACTAAAGAAAATCCAAGCTCTCAAGAAAAAGCCACTCAAATATTCTTTTGTGTATTCATATTTTTAGATTATTTAAACTTTGCTGGGCTATTCTGTATGCATTTTTGATCTGCTCACCTTCATGTTGTCTACTTATTTGATATTTACTGAGATTTAAGTGTCAATTGTTAATAAGAAGATCGTGACTGCAAATTACAGTATAACTAAAAAAAATGGGACAAAAAGCTACCTGGCATAATGTAAAATATCCTCTCACAGAATAAAAGGATTATATATCTTCAATACCATACCTTAATGAACAATCCTTACATCATGTTTCAAAAATATGGGGTCTATTATATTGGTCTAGTCCCAAACTTTTGAGATTAAGAGAAGGTTTCTTGTTACTATGAAGTGACTATTACAGGGAGGTGATCTAAATGACCACAAGAAAGGCACCCAGTAAGGTAAAAAAATGCTTCTTTTAAATTTCCGTTAGATAAATTATCAACAGTATTTTAAATCAGGCTTCCATATTTCTTACTGACAGCAGACATTTCCCCTTCCTCAGTGAGAAACAGAGAAGGAAAAAGAGAAAGAAAATGAAAAAGAAAAAAATAATAAAAAAGAAAAATAAACTGAAAAATAGAAGAGGGGAAAAGAGGAGAGGCAGAGGGAGAGGGGAAACAAAATGAAAAACCACCACAAACACAGAAAAAGGGTAGAGAAAGAAGACAGGGGCAGAGAAGTCATGATTAAAATAACAATAAAAAAATTTTTGCCATCACATAGGAGAAAAACTGTCAACTGTATGACAAAGCACAACACTGTACAGAACTCAGTGACTGGGGCACCTTACATGGAACTGCAACTGCTGGTGTTTATATTTGTCATAGTGTTAAATACAATAGAGTAACTGCTAAAGGAAAGGAGCTCCTAAAAAAACTTTCTATTTACTATCCTGTAAAATGTACACTACGCTGCCAAAATCCTCTTAGAAAGCTGAAAAAATGAACCTTCAAGCATACAACATCAGAAAAACCAATGAGGAAGCTAACAATCACCTAGCTGAAACCACTATAAGGCGCATTTTCCTTGTTCACAAGCTACAAAACAAGCCTCATTTTCTTCAAGTCATAAGGAAATGTAAAACTGGTAAAGAAAATTTCCATGATGCCTAAGACTATATAACCCTAACAATTTTCTTCTGCAATAAAAAAAATTAAATAGTAATAATGGAAGACCCTGGGAAATGTAGAGATTTTATTAGTTTTATTAACTCAACAATATAAACTGGAATTATCTCAGTTTGCTTATTTGCTAGTTACTCATTTCAAAGTGCCTCTCAGTGCTAATGAAAATAAAATCTAAAGTGCTTTATAAAAGAAATGGGGTTGGCTGAAATGACTAGAGATTTGTGGTTTATTTATGTTAAGACATTTTCTCTTCATTTAGTGACTAAATTGTTAATTTAGGAAGCGATACTTACATTTTTATATCTCCTGTATCATTAATGCCATCAAAATAATCAAAGCCAAACAAACAAAAAAGCCAAGTATTACATATCATTTGGCCGATTAATTTATTTTTTGTCACTAGATATTTATTAATACCAGGATGTTAGAAAGGGGTATATTTAACCTTTCTGCCCCATCTCTAACTTCTTTAACTGTATGGCGCAGTGTGAGTATTTATGCTTAATCTCTTTTTTCCTCCTCCATCTATTTGTTTTCCTGCCAGTTTGCGCTCCCAGCCTGAACTAAATTAAAAAACTATTTTCAACTGATTCAGAGCTATTTAAACTTATTACTCCTTCAAGGATATTTTTATTTGAAGCAGTTTAGGAATTACATTGCTAAGTTAAAATCAAAGTAATGACCCCAAGCAGAGATTACTGAGTTGCAGAGAAAATTCATATAAATAAAATGGGACTGAAAGGCATTTCCCACTGAATGATAGTGTCTCGATTAAATCTTGTACTGGCACTAAGCATGCCTCGTGGTCCTAAACAGCCCATCACTTGCATTAAGACTATCACAAAGTGAATGAATACCAAACAAACCCAACCAGAACTTTCCCCTCAAAGCTGTTGAAGCCTCTAATTTCCTAATATTTCCAGACCACTTGAGTGACTGCCTCACAAAACATAGGGATAATTAAACTGACATGAAATAACTGCCCTGTTTAAATCCTAGGGGCAGTTTATCTAACCTTCTGATCCCCAGGAGAATCTACAGCCACTCAAACACCTGTTTCTGGTCACCATCTTTCACAAAGTACTCTTCCCAGTATATGAGACCATCTATCAGATGCACTAACATGGATCCGTATTTTACTCTCATTTATAACATCCAGCAAATACAAATCTTACTCTCATCTGGAAACATAAAACAATTTTGTTGTGGTCAAATGCTCCAGCAGCATCATCTACCTGTAAGAAAACCAAATACTCCAACCAAGTCAAAACATTTGATACTTCTTGTCAAATGTCTGAAGGACAGGGAAAAAAACCACAACTCTAATACCTGTCAAAAGAGAATATGCAAGTAGCATTACTTTTCCCTCATTAAAAAAACCAACCAACCAAACAAACAAACCAAATCAAAAAAAACAAAACAAAACAAAAACAAAACAAAAACAAAAAAAAAAAAGAAGGAAAAAAAAAAAAAAAACCAGAAACAATTCTCTTTCCCACATTTTTCCTGAAAATAAAGTAATTTGCATTTTGACTGTTCCAGTGACATGATCTCTAACTCCTTTCAATTTAGGACCAACTGAAAAGCTCCTCCTCAGGAGCTCCTGTTATTATGGGAAAAACAAGACCACTCATCGAAGATCTTCTCATCTGAGAAATAGTCTGGCAAGACCGTACTCTGCATCTTCCAAACATTGATAACATCTGCATATAGTCCCTTTTTATTTTAAAAATCAGTTCTTTCATTAGCTAATTTACAGGTAGCTTTCTGAAACTTCAAAATGACTTGGCAATCTCTTAAAGGATTTCAAAGGTTCACCTGATTTTTCTCTCACAGTACATTCACAATATTAACCAGACTTAGCGTAACACCATCAGGGGCCCAGTTTTATTATTTCTCTGTATGCTCCAGGGCTTCCATTTTCATTCTCAGAGCTCAATCACCATTTTTCACACAGTGCTCCTGCCAAAGGATAGAACAGTGCTTACCTGTGGTTTTTTTCTCTTTTTAAGCTATATATTCAGATGAATGTCAAGTGCTGATTGAGAACATATTCCACGATGATCCCTATTTTCAGTTAAAATACATACTTATGGTTTTAGATTTAACTCCCTGGCTTTTCAGTCAGAGTTACTTAGCTGGAGTCAATCAAGCGTGTGATTAGAAATAATAACTTGCAAGCAATGAATTCAAAAAGGTCAGATCTTTGCCAAACTTTATAAGTGTGGCAAACTGCTAACTCTCTTCTCACATTTCTAAAGAAGATACTAAAAACATCCCTCAACAGACTCAATTTTTGGACTTCAAATATTACACTTCTGACTTAAAATTCCCAACATTTAAGGTCTCACTTTCCTTAAAGGAGCAATTAATACAGTTGTGGCTTTCCTTTTGTGGATACCTCCTATTAAACAACATTGTTGAAGTAACCACGACCAGAAACAAAAAATGTGAGGAGACTTTCAGATACATTTTTTTAAAAATGAAGCTATCCAAAAGGCAGATATTCTTTTGTTTTCTTGGTACTAAAAGTCTACCAGTAATGATTCAAAATAAAAAACTATATGTTAATGATATCTTAGTTTCAGTTATCCTCTTTCAGAAAGGACTGGTAACTGTAAAATACAGTTGTCAAAAGTGGCACAACAGTACTTAAAAAATCACATCTCTAAGAAGGAGAAAATAAAGTTTGCTCTTTTTCCTAGGTTCTCTCCCTAGAAAACAAAAAGTCAAAAAATAGGGGTTTTTTTGGAGTTGTTTTTTCCCCCCCCCCCCCCCCCCCCCCCCAACTAAATAAAAATCCAAATTCCAGTGTCTAGCATGCAAGATATTCAGGTATTACTCCACCTGGTTTGTATCAACAGCCTCCAAAGAATTACCTACCTTTAGAAAAACCTACCATGTTCGGATCAGCCTAAACTGGTCTCTGGTTTCAGCCACCTACTTTATCAACTATTTCCCACTGATACCAAAACACAAAGATGGATTTAAAAATCATTATTTGGCAGCAGCGCATAAGAATTGCATAAAGGCGTGCTTCAGTTTTTACAGCTGAGATTCCTGGCTGAGAAAAGTTCAAGTGACTTGCAATAGTTTACTCAGAAAGCTATTCACCAGAACATCTGGAGGTGCTCACAGTTCGAAGATGTTATTCACTTGCCAGCAACCCTAACATATTGAATTACAAATACTTTAAAATATTGTCCTTTCTGAGGTTTCCTCTGGTACATGTGAAGTCTCCTTTTCAGTTTCCAATGAGTGGTATCATACAACTTGCCATGTAGTCCTGCTCCCCAAATGGTATTCTGTGTCAGCAATAGCCACAAGTATTGTCTCAGGCCAACAGAAGCAAATCCCAGACTGAGTAAACTCTGAAATCCATCTGAAATGTATCTCATATCTCAGTGTCAAAACTTTATATGAACGCTGGATACAAAGAAGGATTCGCCACTACCTATCACCTGATAAAAACCCAGTACTTAAAAGGAAAAATGCAGCATTTTGCTGCATTTCCTGTACAGAGTGAAAATAAAATGCCACAACACTGCTCTGAAAAATTATATATCTTTCCAGAACTGTCCTTTAAATCAGAAATGGCACTAAAAAAAATCTAGATCAGCTCAAGGAGGATGGACCATAGATAAGACACCTTTCAAATCAGCGTTTTATTACTAAGTTGCATTGCTTTTTTTTTCTCTTAGATTCCCCTTTCTTGAGGAAAAAATAAGGGAGACTTGTTTAGGATGTAATATAAAATGGTTTTAAAAATGTTTCTGAGGACAACAATCAGAAAACACTTGAATATAATTATGAATATATGTAAAAGTAACTCCTGTTCTTTAATAACCCAATTCCTGTTATAAGACTCCACTAATAACTTTGTCTCATAATCTATGTTCAGTGAAACATTCACCTCCTGTATGATTTCTTTATTGAGAGTTTTCATTCTGTTTGCAACTTTTATTGTCTTCATGGGAGGTATAGATAGAATCACAAGTATAAATATAATTTATATCTAGAAATAGCACCACAATCATGATATTCATCCAATAGAAAAAAATTATATTAACAACTCTCCAGCTCTCACACTTCATAACATATAATATTTTCCCCACAAATTCCTACTGTCCTACGAGAGGGATAGCAATATTTTTAAAAATCCTCACAGGCACACTGGGGTCTTCTCAAAAACACTTAATCACAGCAGTCTTCTCACTCCACAAAATCTCAGTCATGCAAAACTACAGAGCTATCACTTGTTTTTATAGAAAAATAATAATAAAAAAATTTTTGAAAAACGAATTTATTTTAAATACTTGTAGGAAAACAATTTATTAGTCTTTGAGTGAACTGTTCATACAGTTATCAATCAGTAACATTTTTAGTTGTAATCTGTTACCCACAGCTTTTACATCTATTAAAGCAAGTGCAATGAAAGACTATTTTTAGGGGGTGAAGGGAGGACAACATGACATGTTCAAGATAAAAAGTAATCAAAGCAGCCAGATTTCTTTATCTACAACTCAACTGAAATCCAGGAATATAAGAAGGAGAACAATTCATTCGAGAACTTGACAGCTATTTTATACAAATTTGAAAACTAATCAGAAGAAAAGAAATTGAATTATTTCATCTGCTGCCAAAACTGTCCCCTTCACAGATTTAAAAAAAAAAAACCAACAACAGAAAACCTTCAAAAAGATACAAACTGCTTTTGCCCTTCAGTTATATATACAATGTAAATCATATTTTGGGCCCAACTTCAGAATCCATAGACTAGTGAAAATATTCCTTTTTCACTTAAAAAAGTATCAGTAAAGGCAAAGAATAATAGCTACTTGATTACACAGATGATTTTCATAACTAAGCCTTTAATTAAGCTTGGTTAGTATGTTCTACTTTTAGAACCAACATTCAATAATATTTGAGAATAAAAAAATATTATCTGACTTCCTTTTATAGGTGAAAAGGTATTTTTATCTCATTTAATTACTATGTCATATTTTAATTACAGCAATTCCCATATTCCCACTTGTTATCCACAAGTTATTAAATGTACGCACACATTTCTGCTTATTTCTTATGAGAAAAACAAACAGAAAAAGAAAGTAAAACACCAAAAAGTAGTTATATCTTAATGCAGAAGTAAGAATCATCACAGATGGTAGGAATATCCTGCCACACCATTTCTGGGCCTTCAGTTTGGGGGAGAGGTGAGGGGTTTGGAGTGGGGGGGGTGGGGAAAGACTGGTGTTCAGTAAATCATGTGAAATGTATGTCAGTCTACTCCTTTTACTAATCCTTATTGGTAAGGTACAGCTGCAGGACATTTGTAAATCTAACAGCCCATCAAAGCATTTGAGTGGACTCAGTCCTTAAGTATTCATTAAGTTAAATTAAACATAACTTTCCATAAAGAACTATGCAGCATGAATGGGTGGGCAAGCTTGTGAGCAGCTACCACTATAACAATTTATAGTTTGTAATCCTACCTTATTACTTCCAAAAACATTTTAAAAAACACTTGGCAGCTACAAAAAATACTTAGTCCACACTATAAATTACTCTGGCAGAAAAATCTTTTATGTCCCTTAGGCACGCACTAATTTTTCCTTCTCCGGTGGAAAAAGATAACCTAAATACAGAAATACACCACCTCTCTTTATCTGCAGGATAGTATTCCCTGCATGTTCTTCTCCCCAGCTGTTTATGTTCTTTCCATGAGCACAAGTCATAAATAAGTCCAGTAAGAATTCAGGTAAATGCCATGAAACTACGCGGACCATCCAGATACGCAATTCCCTGGAAACAGTCTATACACTTTAATAAGCATGTCCTCCACCTAAAGACATCTCTATCTCTCCAAAATCAATCACAGAACTATACCGCTGGACACAAAAAGTAAAAATACAAGTACCAAGGAAGTATGAGAGGAAAACTGTATGTGACAGAAGGGACTTATTCAAATGCACATCTCAAACACAAGTTTCTGAGATAACTCATATAATTTTTGACGCAGCCAAGGCGGCAACTGTCAGCTTTTGTAATTTAGCCTTCTTCTGGAAATACTTGTATCTGTATCGACTTTTTTTTTTTTTACCTAGAAAGCAAAATGAAAAATAATAAAGAATCCCCAATAACATAAATAAAAATAAATACAAAGAGCAACTTCTGATATGAAGATGTTTCGAGATTTATTCTTGAGAGTGGATCACACCAAGCAGTATGGGAGGTAGTACACGGGGAAAAAAATCATAAAAGAGATCCAAAAAAACTCTAAGGGTAAAATTAAAAAAATATGTTTAAATTTACTTTTTGAGAGGAAAACATCTTTTCGAAACCTCCACCTCCTGCAGCATAAGCTGACTAACTGTGGGAATGGCATGGTAATTCCAGCTTAATATTTTTCTTGGTACCAGCAGCGCATTCCCTCTGCAGTGATAGCGTGCAGAGGGCAAGCCCTGCGCTCAAGAAAAGATTTGATGCCTGAGTGAGCCTGAGCGATGGAAATGGCAGTCAGGGGGTGAGACACCATCTTAGAAGTGCACCCTTGGTCTCTCCTGACGCAGTGCAATACATGAGTGGTTTGGACATCCAAGACAGACCCCTCCAGGCACAGAACTATAATGTCTTATGTTTTATGTGACAAAAGTCAGTTGAGCTGGAGGCCACAGAGACCATCGTGGCTACAGCACAGGCCCTGCACTAGACACCTCCCAAAGTCCCTTCCAGCCTGGATCGTCCTAACATCCAAGATTTAGCTATCAGACTTTTGACAGAAAGCTCATGGCTGTCCCATGGCTGTCTCCAACCAGTGACTCCAAAGCAGACCTCTCCAACCAAACCAAAAATGGGCAGCATGTACAGGAAAACCACGGGATTAGGCCCAGCGAGCATGGGTTTGCAAAAGGCAGGTCCTGGTTGACCAGCCTGCTCTCCATCTATGACAAAGTGACCTTGTCAGTGGATGAGGGAAAGGATATGGATGTTGTCTTGACTGAACTTAGTAAGTCTTGGACACCACTGCCCACAGCATTCTGGAGAAACTGGCTGTTCATGGCTTGGACAGGTGAACTGTTTGCTGGGTAAAAAACTGGCTGGATGTCCAAGCCCAGGGAGTGGTGGTGAACGGAGTTACACCCAGCTAGTGGCTGGTCACTAGTGGGGTTCCCCAGGGCTCAGTGCTGGGGCCAGTCCTGTTTTATATCTTTGTCTGGACGAGGGGATCCAGTGCACCCACAGTGGGTTCGCGACTGACACCAGGTTGGGCAGGAGGTTGTTACCTATCTGCCTGAAGGTAACAAGGCTCTGCAGCAGCATCTGAACAGGCTGGACCGATGGGCCAAAGAGAACTGAATGAGGTTCAACAAAACCAAATACCAGCTTCTGCCCCTGGGTCACAACAACCCCCTGCAGCACTACAGATTGGGGGAAGAGTGGCTGGAAACTGCTCAGTGGAAATGGACCTGGGGGTGTTGGTCAACAGATGGCTGAATGTGAGCCAGCAGTGCCTAGGTGGCCAAGAAGGCCAAGGGCCTGGATCAGGAACAGTGTGGCCAGCAGGTCCAAGGAAGTGATTCTTCCCCTGTACTCTGTGCTGGTGAGGCCACACCTGGAGTGCTGTGTCCAGTTCTGGGCCCCTCATTTTAGGAAGGACATTGAAGTGCTGGAGCATGTCTAGAGAAGAGCAGTGGAGCTGGGAAAGGGTCTGGAGTACAAGTCTGATGATGAGCAGCTCAGGAAGCTGGGGGTATTTAGCCTGAAGGAAAGGAGGCTCAAAGGGGACCTCAAAGGGTTGTCAAGCACTGGAACAGGCTTGCCAGGGAACTGAATCAGTCACCATCCCTTGAGGAATTTAAAAGACATGTAGGTTCTACAATTTTATAATTAACAGTTTAATTTTGGATCAATAAGAAATGTAGTTTTACAAGACAGATTTTCTATAACCAAATGCTAATTAACAATTACAATCAAGTATTAAAGGTTTGGAGCCTTCTTACAGTCTAACAAGGAACATAGCTGGACTGATTTGAGAAAACAGAGCACATTTTATTTATGGAGAAGTAGAAAGGAGACTCTTTAATTTCATACCCTTAGGTATTTATAGCTACTAAATATATAGCTATCTTAAAAATTAGATCTGTACAAATTTATTTTACAAATAATATATAGATATCTTACAAAAAGCATCCTAGAAACAGAGAGCAACTCAAAAACAAGACACTAAACCTTGAAGTGCTGTAGTCCTAGGGCATAAATGATACTTTGAGAAATTAGCCCATATTAGTAGCTGGCATCTGAAGGTATTTCATGCATTGATATATCTCATTTTAAAAAGTTTTGATTCAATATCTAACCTCTTAAATTGCAATTACTTATATTTGCTGACTCACTAAGTGGTATAGTACACAAGAAATGGTAACTGCAGTATGAGTTAACAAAGCAGACTATACATCTGGATTTTAAAGTCCTGGCATATGACAACTTTTCTGACACAATTTATAATACACAACATTTAATACTCAGTCTGCACCATTGCCATTATACTTCTGCAGCTGGGATATGAATTTCTGCCACCGCTATATCTTTAACTAGAGGACCACAACTCAAGAAGAAGTTTTGAATAAAAATTAAAAGATGGAAGCAAAGGAAAAACAGACCGCAATTCATACCACAAAGTCTTGTCTTCCACCTTCTCTTCCACAGGTAGAGATAGGTTGGAGTCTTGATTTAGAGACTGATAGTCATATATTTGTGATATAGAAAGAATATAGAAAAATGTGAGTTTGTATACCGATTATATACATACAAACACATGATAATGAATCTATACAAACTGAGATAAAAATGTAAATGGCAGGTAACTATCTGAAAACACTGATTTTATTCTGGGACACAAAAGTAGTTTCCAGTATGAAAATAACTTCAGTGAAACCAAGTTCTTTAAAATATTTTCCAAATGAGAAAATGTACTTCCTAATATCATATCTTTACATCTCCTGTTCAACACAGTGTCGAGCAAAAAGATTGTTTGAGGATTTTTCTTCCTCAGTGTCTAATTATTTTTCGCTTTGCTTTGCCTCCCTAATGTTATGGCACAGGACTCTGCTATAGTCATTATTTTCAACAGGACACAGGTTCCCTTCTTTATAGCTTATTAGGGTATTTTATAGCACCATCACCAAAGAAGCTGTAAGGATTTGTGTTGCTTCATTAAATGTTACAAGGCTGCGTTTTCTGTATAAAATATAACTCTGTACATTTTTTGTTATTATTGTCATAACAATATTTGCAATATTTTCTTCATTTCTTTTTTTCTTTTCCTTTTCTTGTTGTCTGCTTGTTTGGGTCTTTGTGGCAGAATTAATATACAAAATATTAATGAGGCAAGTTTCTTAAAGCATAGGGATGAAATTTTTGGGATCTCTGCACTATTCTTAATGATAAGTGGGGATAGAACATTAATTTTCTCTACTTAGAAACAGTAAAATTTATTAGCTGCTTTACCACCTGAAGAATTGTCACAGAGTGAGTATTTAGCATCTATATACCACTACCGCTCTGTATGAAGGTAACGTAAGCCAAGGTTTAGTTAAATAGTGTGTGGTCATTTACAACATACACACAAGAAAGTGTGTTACTTAGTATGAAAATACATAATCAGTTCAAGTCCATAAAGACACCATGTTTATGTCAGGGGCTCCAACTATTAGAAGTGTGCACCAATTTCTGTCAAAATACAAGTGAGGTGCACAAATGTTTCATTATTTCGGCCATGCATCCCTTGTCACAATATGTCCATTTCAGCTACACCAGTAATGTTTATACAGGCTGCAGCCCTTGTTTTCACAAGAGTAGAGAAAGTCCTGCTCATTAGCACTGTTCAGGGCCAGTTACACAAGAGGTCTACTTACAACAACACCACATGGCTGAACACCAGTTGCCTCAAAGACAAATACTGTTACAAAAAAAATTCAGTGTACATAGAGATTAATAATACAAACAAAAACAACTTCCTGAATAACTTACTTTGTTACTCTGACCAGCTTCCTTTCTTCTGTAAAGAAATATCCTTTTTTACACTCAGATGATAACAAACAAGTAATTCTGGGGCTTTTGGTGATTAGGACACTCATCTAGACAAATAAGCAACAACAGAACTGCTGCTGCTCCTAAACAATTTGAACTTTTACAGACGTTATTGGGTACAGACCAAAGCCCGATGCAGCAATCCCTGTTGTTTAATAAAAAGGTTATTTCTTTTCATAAAGAGAAGCAATCATTCCTCTTCTGTCATATCATGGTATATGACCATATACTACACATATGTACCAGGCTGGAGGGTCAGAAAAATAAAACTACTGACTTAAAATTTGGAAAAGCCCAACATAGGAAAGGGAGGGCAGAAAAAAAACCTTTAAAATTACCTCATATTTGTAAATCACATGTATTATTTTAAAAATCTTTCAGTATTTATGATGAAAATGAGATACTAAGTTGCTTTATAAATTAGCAGAAGCTTCTGGAAATGACATAATTGATATTTTCAAATAAACGAGTGTATCTAATATTGTACTGGCATCCAAGATGGCAATAATATTACTGAAGTCATTACAAAATGGGGCAGTCTTTGGATCATTTTTGTGTGAGAGAGATTCCTGTGTATGCTAAAGTGATCAGAATTTCTGAAGGTCTGCAGCCTTTATAAAATATTCCTGGTTATGGAACTGTCTGTACTAGAATGACTGGGGCATTACAACCCTTTTACCATCCACTGATAGCTGTCACTGCACCAGCCCAAATCACGCAGGATTCACAGTAAACTACTCTCTGAGCACACAGACGTGTAATTCCTCTGAGAGCTTTACGAACGTGATTTATGACAAACTACAAAAGCTTTCAAGTCCTTGCTAGTCACGCAGCTCGGCTGAAGAAATCCTTCCCCTTCAAATGCCAAATCAAGATTCTGACGTGATGCCTGGTCCAAGCCCGCTCCCCTGCCTTCTCCAGGTGGCCATGCGGGTGGTTCATTCCAGGCAGTTGAGCCAGCTGGAGCTGCCTCACTCAACTTTCGCATCATATTACTTCCGCTTTTCTAACTTTTCCACTACTGAACACCATCAATTATGCACTAGAATAACAGAGGCTTGGCTCAGCAATGTAACATAAAGGGCGATTATGAGTGTAAATAATTTAAACACCTGCGTGCCATGTTTCTTTTAGCAGTGATATGTGGCTGGCGGATGCAATGCGTTCGTAGGGCAGGCTCAGACTTTTAATGTACTGACAACTCCCCCGTTCAGATGATGGGGAGGGCCTGCTGCAGTGCTGCTGTTGGTCTAGCAATAGAGTTAAAGAACAGAGTTTCTTAGTTAGAAAACAGAAACACTGAGAGTCATGTATGTGAGAAGATGCAAGTAGCAAAGTCTTCAGCCCAGAAAAGTTGGCAAACTCTGTTTACACCTCTGATAACATAAGACTCCCTCACCTCTAACTCATTCAAAGGAAAGGCTAAAAATGTGTTTTCAGATGGAGAATGCAATGTTAATATTATAAAAGACAGCTATAGAACAACTTTAGGCTACTTAAGAGTGGAAGAGAAACCTGCCTCTTTTAAGGAACAGGGTATTAGAAAAATTGATTTTGTATTATAAACTACAAAAGTCCATTTTTCTCTGCTAGGCCATTCAGTACATGGATGCTGCCACTTAGACACTGATATGAAATCTTAGAAATTGTATTCCAGAGAGTTTAATTTTGCTCCTAGTATGCAATCCAGAGCGATCTCACACCTGCCAAAGTTTATGCACCTGATACTTCCTTCAAAATGCATAAGTAAAGATCAAAAGGGGGTCCTCCTCAGATAAAAATGACTAAGGAAAAAGTTTGCAATATTTGGATTAGTTTAAATATATTCCAAGTTTTCTATAATATCCTCTGCAGGATTCAGCATTTTTGTCACCAGCCTTCACAGTAATCAGTTGTGGGACTGCTCTAACATATGCTATTTTAAAATAACTAGGGATTGTAAAAAAACCCTGCAGTTGAGAGAGATAGCTTTAAATTACTTTTTTTTGTTTGCTTTGAAAATCCACTAATAATTTGACATTGTAATGTAGGATATATGTAATATTTCATCTTGAAAAATACAGTCCACACTCCAGTTAAATGAGTTTTGAACCAAACCCACACATACAATAACACAGTTCATAATTTCACATCTGAATTGCAGGTCATGCTACACAGACAAACTCCAAAACACAAAGGGTGGGGATAGCTAAGGGGACAGAATTAAGAAATATGAAACTACTACATGTATAACTGAAATATACAATCTCTCAAACAGTGGTTTCAAAGCTGTGTTTGACCATGTCAACTGAAAGAAAGGGGTGAAGGGGAGAAGGGTGTGTTGTTGCTTAAAACAGCAAACTTTAATAACATTCTTATGATTTAGCAAATCAATGTGGCCAAAGTCAATAAATAATCATGCGGCTATTTTCTGAAACAATTTCATTACTTGCTTTGAGCTAACGATTGGTAACTGAGGAAAACTGTTTTCATATTTCCTCCTGTTAGATGCATCTTTGCTAAATTCCCTTCAAATAAAGAGGAAGATTTGTATCTTTATTGTTGTATGAATTTTTCAAAGCAAGTTCTTTGGAAGGTTACTAGGTTCTTACTGCATATTTTTCCCAATATTGATCAATGGCAAATAGCCTCGTTTAACTCCTTGTGCACCATCTTCTCTATGAACCAGCCCATTCATTTGTGACAGACTAGAAAGGCACACCAGACTGCAGAAGTGCCACTAAGTTCCTCTGTGGTGAATACTGCATGCATGAAATTTGTTGCTGTATCACTGGGAGAAAACTTGGAAATCTCCTTCATCAAAAAATGTGCGAATGAAGTCAAGTAAAATGTCTATTTATTTATTTTTTACCCAGGAGTTTTATTTTATGCTGACTGGTATGTGGCATGCAATCGTCACGGAGCAGTTCTTTGCAGCCAGGCATTTTATGTGCCATAATGAGGGGCATTTTATAGAAACAGAAATTATCATGGATTTTAGGGCTTAGGTAGCTGACAGCCTCATAGTGGGAGACTTCCCTACACTTAAGACAAAGTTTCTCATTATGTAATATAGATACGTTTCAGTTTGGTTCCACACAGGCAGGCTGACAGATAAGGCTAAACTTGTAAAACCAGCCATCCATGGGATGAAAGGTCTCAGCAGTGAGCCAAGATGTAAGGTAATTTTAATAAAGAAAGATTGCCACGGACAACATCTCTCTATAGGACAATTACCAGTTGTATAGTATTATACAGTATTAAAAGCATTACTCAACACTAAAGAAATCCTTCTCTGACCATCTCGCTACAAACAGTAATGACACAACGCTATTACATAACTTTTATGTATTTACAAAAAAAATGAGAAATAAAGATGCACAATACACTCAACCCTTTGTATTTTAATCACCTCACAATATCCCAAAGTATTTTACTTTTCCAAGTAGGCTCTATTATTTATTGCTGTCCTTCCCAATGGTAATTAATCTGTTCTACCGATGAAAATGAGAGCAGTTCATCCACACCCTATGATTTGCAGGAGCACGTCTTGCAGGTTCCACAGTTTCAGGAATGCTAGATTGGGAGAGTTCACTACAATTAGTGATGTTTATTGTGTTTATGAAATAGTTAAAGCAGCCACAGTCAACAGAAGGATTAACAAGGACATATGGTCCAGAGATACTTAAAAAAATAATTAAAAGCAGCCATTCAAAACCATGTGGGCGGAGCATCCCTGTATGTGGGAGGGAAATACAACCACGAACAGACCTCCTAAATTCAGGAATCTATGGATGCCTCTACCTCAGTCTGCTCCCCACTTCTGTGTGCGTGCGAAAGTTTGCCTGCCCTGCTCATCTGTGAGATTGCAAACAACCTTTAATATTTCATTTTGCCCAAAGCACAGAGCGTGCTCAAATTCAATACAAGGAAATGCTTTATCTCTTCCTTCACAGACTAATAATCCGACAAAACCAGAAGCGCCAGGGAGTCATGGCAAGTTGTGAGGAAATGACGTGCAGACACTTCTGAACAATTTTATTCCTGTTTACTGTTTGAGACACTTGGAGTGGATAAACACCAATTAAGTGGCTTTTGTTCACTGATGCATAAAACCAGACCCAATATCAAGGACCCAACTGGTTACCAGAATACTTTTAGTTAGACTAACTCTTTGAAACATTTTCCCCTCTACCTTTGTATGTGTCAGTAAAAATTACTCTTCCCCATTTTTTACACAAGAAAATGGGTTTAATTAATAAAATGGAAAAAAATGCTAATTTAACAAATCCACTGTAACACACAAATGGGAAACTGTATCTTAAGAATGCTCTGAAAAAGATTCTTATGAACTCCTAAATTGCACTATATTTTTAGGATTGCCTTAATTTTTCTACATACTGAGACTAACACTATCACCTCATTTCCTAATGGCACCTAAAAAAAATATTGGCCATTTACAGTGTATCAGATTGTGTTGTGGACAGCACTATGAACAGCGTGGTCTGGACATGCTCACAGAGACATTTAGATAGCAACACCCTTCTTCTCCCTTAACAGAAACCTAAAAACACAGACATTACTAAAGACAGAAGTCCAAAATTTTAGAAGTTCTGAAGTGAAATTATTTAATATTTTATCACTTACAGAATGTGATCCTGTAGTTAACCGAACAACAGTTGAAGGAAATATGTGTTAACAAAATAAATTATATTTGAATATTAAACTATTGCTTCCATTAGAAGAAGATTCCAAATCACCAGTTAAGTTTATAAACAGTACCTACAGGATATGGTAATAGCCTATCAAGCACTTTTTTTGCTGCTTTTAATTTATCCAGATAATCCAAGCTAATTAGAAATATTTCCACAATTATTTCTGCAACTATTCAGGAATAAAAAACACACAGAAGGACAGGCAACATTTCTGACAAACAAAAGGAAAACAATTTTTTATATACCTGCCTTTAATACTAGGATCCAGTAATTACTTCACAGTATATATTATTAACTAGAAAAAAGCAAAAATTCTAATTAAGGGTTACACCTTTTAAACAAAAACTGGGAAGAATCCATTCAGTCTGTAGGAGCCCCTTAGCTAAATGCCCATGACATTTAGAAAAGCACTATAATGCTGTTCTGTGGTTCCATCAGGCTTCCACACCTGGCAGCAGTAGACACTGTCAGGTAAATTACCGCACACACACTGTCTGCTGACAACTGGAATAAAAAAAATGTGAAAAGGCTAAAATCAGACACGCCATGCTGGAAAATGGAGGAAAGGGAGTAAAAATATTCCAGTGCTATATGCTTTTACATGTTACAAATAGGCCCTCTGTTTTTGAAGTCCTACCTTTGCATGTATCTCTAGCATTCTTTGCTATTAACAAAGAATTCTGACAGAAGACAGTGAGTGAAAAATTAATCTCTTAATGGCATTAAAAATTAGGCCTATTCTAGTATTGGGAAAAAAATATGAGACCAAAAAAAAAAAGTCTGGCAAAACCTTGAATGTTGAGAAGGAACATAGATGCTGAACATGCTAGATGCTGAATATGATCTGAGTAACATGATCATAGGTCTTGCATAGCAAATATCACACAGGTACTTAAATATTTATTTTGACTAATATTGCAGCAATGCTTAGAGGTGATAGGATCCACATGGCACTTAAGAGACCAGAATTCCTTCAAAAAAAGTACACCATTCCTAACATAAATCACACATATCAGAAACATGAAATATTTTGAAATTATCCAAAATTATAATCAAAAGAGCCCATTAAGCAACTTCAGCATTACATTTACACATAGAAACACTGCACCTTTATTCTAAATAGTTCTGCATAGAGCTTTAGCCTGCTTCATCTAAATAGTTTTAGCCTGATTCAACACGACATTGTTGGTCCAGTCTTAAATTCACCCAATACTATGACAATGAGTGAATCACACTGATGTCCTTGAAGAACAAAATTTATACTATACATAGCATTGCACATGCATTTATTATCAAAATAACAGCTCAGATGTTCCGGCATGAAACTACACATCCTGCAACCACAGCTGAAATGGGGCAGTACATACAATGGGTGTTCCCACAAGTGTCACACAACATCCAGCAAACTGAAGTACTGTTTATATACACACAAGCAATCTTTAGCCGAGGTGGCCTAGTCTTATCAATTCAAGTTGAACCTAAGACTCAAGTTTCAATGTTAAATAAATTGTTCTAATTTATAATGCTGTCTCTCATACAAATTGAATTTGGGACTCAAAAGGTAATATGTAAAAACTTATTATTTCTTAAAACTGCACAAATTTTACTCACCTTATCCACTTCCATGATTATCCCAATTATTTTAATGAGTTGAAATGTCACCTTGTATTACTGTTTCTGTTACAAATGATTTCTTAACTGCAGAGGTATCCCTCAGCACAGCTACTCTACTTGAGAAGTCTTGAATATTCAGAAGAAGGAGGAAGAATTCAGAAGTGTTAAAACAAACAGGAGGACCTATCTCTATGCCCTTGCCACTCATTCTAAAGTAAGAAACTATCATCCTACTTTAATTTGGTCTAATTCTTTGACCATTTATGAAGCAGAGTTGTTTATATATATATTATCAGCATGCAGAACTCTACCACCAATTCACATGTATTATTTCTCCTAGGGAACAGTCAAATACTCCTTTTTAAAGTTTAAACTGGAGTTTCAGCCAGTCCACAAATTAACTTGCTACAGCTTATTGGGGTGTGGGAGAAGAATCCTCAAGATCAAAAACTACAGAATTAGTCCCATTTATCCAAAGTATTCAGCCATACAACAGTCCAGCTACATGCTTTTTATTTAGGACAATTTCTCTCTTTTATGACATGATGCATTTTACTTACTTATTAAATAGGATTTAAATAAATGAAGTAGTCATTGTATAAGTCAAAAGCAAATGGGCAAAAATTGAGCTCTGTATCACAAATATTAACTTTAATGAGAAGAGGCACAAATTGGTTTTTCTGACATCGGGGGGTCCAAAGATTAAAAAATTAATGTCTGTCCATCCAGAGAACAGCTGCTCAGCTAATAAGCCACATTTTCCACTTTTTGCACAGGAGTGCAAGACCCAAAAGCTGTGGCTGTACTGAAATTAGCTTTGCATGTACTTAAGTCATCAAGGAGTGGTCTTTGCAAAAAATAATTGCAAATCCTCTCTCCTAAACCCTACACTTCCCTTATTTCAGTGGTTAATATTTTATCCAAGGAGAAAGCCTTTTAAGAAGTCCACCAATTAATCATATAGAAGCCACACCATACTTCAGGTAAAAGCAAAACTAAATGACCACTTCCTTCTGGTTAAACGTTTGCCACTTGTTAACCAGCCGTTATTTTCCAGACTTCTCAGGCTGTTCCAACATCCACAGCTACCAATTAGGTCTGCCTACAATTTTTGTCCTCTGTTTCCCATACTAAAGTAAGAAGAGATCTTGTTCTAGCCCTTTCCAGGTTATTTCTTCCTGTGAGGGCAGCTAAAAAATACTCCTCATAATCAGGGGTATTGTATTTTTAAATTACAAAGAGCAGCTGCCTTACAGTGAATAGGGATATGTAACCTCAAATTGCAGTTCTTAAGAGGTCACATTTTAAATCCAGTTATGTATAAAAAGGATGAGCAAACTTAGCATTGATTAGCTGCAAAGTGATAGAACCCCCTTATTCACTTCCTTTTCTCCTTCTCCCCACTCCTCAAGCTAACCAATGAGAGAAAAGAAAGGGGAAAAAAAAGAGGAAAAAAAAAAGGGGAGGGGAAATGACCCACACTCTTTGCTCCAGTGATCTGTTGTTTGGAGAAGGCTATCTGCCTGTGCACAGCCCCTTGGCCATCTGGGCCATGAAGAGCCCTCAATCCCAGCCCTGAATGGTAATTGTCTCAGAGAGTACCCTCACAGGCATTTCAGGCAGTGGGGCTTATTAAAATCCTGAAGGGCAGTAATCCCTGAATGCCACTAAAAAGATCTCCAGCTGCTACCATTTATGAAGTGGGCTTGACAAGAGAGAGAAAAGGAGAGCAAGCTGGGGGGAGGGAGGAAGGGAGGGAAGGAAAGGAAAAAAAAGGAAAAGAGAAGAATTTAGAAGAGGCAAGTTATCCAAATAGGGCCCCCATCAGAAGAGTCACGTTTTAACAGCTTAGGCTTTCTTGCCTCAGTTCCCAAAGGTACGTCCACCCAAATCCACATTATGTGTTCTTTTTAACTTGCTTCTAAAGGGGTGTGGAATCTGGGGGGGAGGGGAACACTTCATGAACATATGCTTACAGAAGATGTAAAATGAGATAGGAAAGAGAATCAAGGAAGGCAGGTGAGTGAGCAAGAAGCAGAACTGAGGTCTGCCTTTTCCCAGCTGGTATGAAGAAAATTTCTGGATGTGAAAGCAGCCAAAAAAAGGTTTTCTTGCATGTGTATATCTCTCCCCCTGTAATTCTCAAAAGGTCTTTTCATCTCATTAGGTTAAGCTGATTAATAAAAATTCAGCAGTTTGCCCATTGCTGCTTCAGAAGTGGTGAAGCAAGTTGAAAGATGCAGGCGGAAGGTTTTTGTGTTTGAGACAATAAGTGGGATGACTTCTTAAATCCTTCATTGTCATCCTCCATTAGAGATAAATAGACACCTTGGCTCAAATTCTTCAAACAAACACTGTGTTGCTACACTTCTTTATTTTCTATTAACCTTCCTAAAAAGCTTTAACCCTTCGAAAGTGCGGGATTTTTGTGTGTGTTCTTACAATTCACTTAAGTGAAAGCTTTCTCTCATTCAGACAAGCTGTTGAAAAGGCACTCTTTAACACCTATGTCAAAAACGAAGGCTGTGGAAAATGAAGAATATGAGCTGGCCAATTGCTATATTTTATTAAGAAGATTCAACTGAAGCTGAATGTGCAATTTGCATATCTTCAGAAACTGATATAACAAACAGGGGTTTAAAAAAATATTCTAGAGGCTAAAATTTTAAAATTCTGCATTAATGAAGTTGAAAGCCTATGAATTAATGTAACTCATCATCTAAAGCCCTAAGGGTAAAATGACATATCTGTTCTCTAGTAAGAATTTATAAATTTTGCATTTTGAGGCATCACATTTGCAAAATCCATTTCTGAAAATAAATTTTTTTCAAGTGTGTCAGAGGTTGACAACTCAAGTAAAAGATCAGGTTGAGAAATCAAATCACTTCTACCTGTTTCCTGATTATTCATGACAGAGCATATTACAAATTTAAAGTTTCTTTAAATTATTTTATGCACTAACATCAAAACATATTAATTAATACATATAAAACCAGCCCTTCAGAATTTCATATGTTCTAAAACACCACAGTGTCACTGTACGGTAGAGAGGTGCCTGATCAGACAGGCATGTTTAAAATACTTTAAACATGACATGTTTAAAGTATTTTAACAGATTTTGGACCAGAATTCTTTTTTCCAAAAATGTGACCAAAAAGAGTGCATATCATGCATTAATGTACATGAGTCTGTATAATTTTCTTTATTCTACATTAGGGTAGAGCGATAGAGCAGATATCATCAATCTTATCTGCTGAAACTTGCACAGATTATTGTAAAACATGCACCAATTTTGATATTCCACAAGGCAGGGCTAGTGCAGCTTTTAGCAAGAATCCTTGTGTTAAACCAGTGAGCGTTCTCTCAAGGCATTTGCTTTTTAAGTATGATTTGAGTTTGTATCTAACATGCACAGAGTTAAAACAACCATTTTCTTGTTCCATTTTCAAAAATGACCCAGAACTGTGCTGTTCTGAACTTTTACTTCAGATAAGAGACTAAATTACAATGGAAACTTTCAGGACCCTATTAGGTTCATATTCTATTATGCTCTTCTTGGTACAACTGTTCTAATACTTTGCCAAAGGGTAAGTGGTTATGCAAAAGAAAATGCCCATGCATGTTGCGGACTCTAGAGAAGCAAATCTTAATGCTTCAAAAAGAACCTTCTAAATTTTCCAATAATATTATGCCAATCATAATATTAAAACTGTTATGTTAGATGAGAAATAGAGAAGTAAGGCATACACACAAATGTGAAAGATATGGAAAAATAGAAGGAAACCGGCTTAGACATTAGTTTGGCAATATCTGCTTTTATTTAATTGGTTTAAGTTACAACTCTTTTAATAGAAATATGAAATATACATACAGGAGATATATAGATATCTATATCTATATATCTCCTCTGTGTGGGCAAAAGCAGCAATTCCATTAATCCTTCCTGAGAATAATTTAAATGTATCACAATAAGAATATACACCTGTATGCTGTCCTGAATGATAGCCTCACTGCAATTAAATATAGCAATGAAACCCAGTATTACATTGTCAAGAAGTAAAATTATTTTGCACAATTACAGTACCATTGTTCACTATTGTTTCTGACTAATCAAATTAAGCTCATCTGTGTATTTCTCATTAATCATAAATTAAAAAGTCAGTGTAGAATCTTGTTAACAAATACGGAAAACATAAAATTCAACTCCTTTCTGAAGCTGTAACACAGAGGCAAAGATACATTGACTGTGTTCAGTTAGGAGGTTGTATACATCCCTGATTCACCAGTCCAAAGCAATGGCCTGTGTATACTTAAGGAGAGAGCAACTCTTTACCATGTTTTGTGACTTCAATTAGTTCACCATAAGGCCAAACCACCACAGGAAAGAGGCTGTACCAATCAAACCAGGCAACTGGTTACTGAAAATCAGCACCTTGCACAGATGATGAGGCGTTTTCTTCCCTTTGTTCTCAAGGAGATATCTTTCAACATGAAAGCTGTAAACTGTCAGCAGATCACCAGGCAAGGTACCTTTGCTGAGCCGCGTGCCCCACATCCATTGCTTCAGCCTTCATAGAGACACAACTAATAGGTCTTTGTACAATTTTTTGTTCTCTGTTCACTTCTCATGAAAAATAATACACTCCTCTTCAGAAAACTGCTGGAGAAACAGAACTCCTCCCAGCCGTTACAACATTTTAATTATTTTAAGTTTTCTTAAGAAAACGTTGGTAGAATTATTTTTTTTTAATTAAATAAAAAGATTGCAATAAGCCCACTCAATTTTGTGTTATAACATTTGTCCATCATAAAACTTTGTTATTCCAAAACAGGAAAGGTAAATGGAGAACTTCTAAGAGAAACAGTAGGCATGACTGTATATGAGAGTATTTTGCATTAGTACAGTACAGTAGGTGTATTTATTTGAAATTCAGACGTTTACAGAATAATAGAATCAAAAAAGTTTGAAGAAAACAAATGTAACTCAGTGTACAATGGTAAGTACCAACAACTATCTGTTTCTCAAACTGACTTCTGCTAAAATGGGAAAACACCTAGTTAGAATGTTAGCATAAAAAAATAAAGCTGCATTATGGAGCTGTGACACAAATGCAGCATTGCAGAGACAAAAAGCCCAAAAAATAAGACTTGTAAGCTTTCCAGAATACTCATGGTTACAGTTGAAAAATCAGCCAGAGTACCGAGGGAACACCATTTTGGTTTTGGTGGGTTTTTTTAGCATGAGACTGAAAAAATCCACACATGAATTTGACTGGTCATTCTACTTTAAAAAATGCCAGTCAATTCACAAATTAATGTCATTTAGAACAGTTCATTTGGCAAGTACAAAGAAACGATATGTAGTTTTCCAAGTTTAACAATAAACCATTCCAAAATTCAGGCATTTTACTCTCTCTCATATACACGTTTTAAGGGTAAAATAAAGATCTCACGGCTTGTGTAACAAATAATTATTCTGATTGTTGCAGAAGCAGTAACTCTAAATTTTCCTTTCTGTAAAATATCAATCATCATGTAAAATTGTTGTGCTATGTGAGGAAGGGAGGCATGCACACAAATGAGAAGAGTATTTAAAAAAAAACAAAAAGAAAGAAAAGTGGCCCAGACAAGAGTCTGGTAGTTGTTTCCTTATACAGGCTGTATTGAAAGTCACTTTGCATTTGTGGCATACACAAAAATTCTTTTTAATGATGTTTAACTTTTTCAAGTTGCGGGTGTTTGTGATGAGGTGCTTTTCAGTAAAATATATTTTCCAGCTGTTAGTTTAAAATCCAAGACAGAAGAAATGGTTAAAACTGGAAAACTAAGAAGATGTAAATCTGTTAAGTGTACAAAATAGTAGTTCAAAGGAAAACAGATTCACTGCAGAAAAAAAATAATCGTAAACCTTCCTATTTTGTATCATAACTACAAACACCTCTACTAGGCATTTCTGCCTTTGGAACAGATAAAGGATACTGAACAGGATCTGGTGATCAACACATTATTTACATAGAGTATGCTTCTCATTAGGGAAAAAAAGAGAAGAATGTTAGGGGTGGGAGGGATGACATGGTGACACAACAACCGAACAGATTTTATATCTTCAAGCATTCTAGACACCAAATAGAGTGACCTCTAATGAAACAAAAATTCTAGTAAACTAAAATTTTAATCACATCGTTCCACAGCAGTTTGCAGTAATGTGTTACCTACCTATTGAAAGTTGTTTTCTCTCACTTTCAAATTGTACTGCTCTCTATTATAAACTTGAAAAAACAAAGCTTTTGCTAGCTTTAAAACACTGAACTTCAAGTTTCTTATCTACATTATTTTCATAGTTTAGGCAATTCCCATCCTTGTCTCAACCTCTTCTAGTCCACGCAAGAAGACTGGGTTTTTTCCTGCTACAGTGCTGCTAGACGGTGAAAGCAAAGCACAGTGCAGATTCATTATTAGAGCACTGTCAAGCACTTCTTCTAGATAAAGGACTAATGCAGTAACAAGACAATCCTATTCCAATCTGAGGCGAGTAAACAGAATTTGCTTTTTACACAGCTCCTTTCATATTCAAAATATCCCAATATGCTTTACAATAATGAGATAGATACACTGTCATTTCCGTAATCTCAAATGCAGAGGGTAAGGCTTTGTCTTGTGAGTCGGAATAAAAGGAGGTCATGGGTCCTTTGAAGTTTCCTTACATCATCTAGACTGAAGGACAGGATGGAATGGAGAACGTAACTGAGACAAAATATAAAGGGAACTGAGACAAAATAAAAAGGGAGGAGGACAGGTGACCATTGTGAAATGTGTTTGAGACATCTCTTTCATCATATTTAAGGAGCACCAACCTAGAAGCAAAAACTAATCAGCTGGAAAGATTTTTTTTCTAAGACTGGTAGCAGGTACAGTGCTAATCCTATTTTTCTTTGAAGGCTTTTCTTGGGCAGGAAGGGAGGGAGGGAGCTAGGAAGCCTGGCAAGATGAATTCCACTTCCATCACAGCAAGTCAGAGATCTATATGCATACAGAGATTCAGTTCAGGTGAATGTAATGTAGTAGGCTAAATTACCCATCCAGTCAACATAAGTACTCATCCAATAAAGAGGTGAAATATCCTGGCAAACGAGAATTTTAAAGGAACTTAAGAAAAAACACTTCTAAGGAAAACAGAAAGGGGCCAGGAAATTAAAAACAGATCAGAGAGCTCCCCATTGCGCCTTAAAGAAAGGGTCCATCACCCAACCAGCACTGGCTGGCAGAAACTTCTTCAGTGAGGTTGGACTGGCGAAGGAAAGCACAACAGTCTCCAGTCTGTGTTTTATTGCCAATCTTGTGTTCCCAAATGAATTAATAAAAAGTGGTGACCTAATTAAACTACATCCTCTGCATCTTGCCTTCCTTCTGCACAGCCAGGCAACAGCTACCTGGAACAGAACAGCAGTGGTTAAACTCTCTAAAATACTTCATCGATCACTGCTCTGATTAGAGCCTCAGTGAGGGAGGGAGGGAGGGAGAGAGCTGCCCAATAATCCACCTTCACTGCATAGTTGTTCACAAAGGATTGAAGAACCTTTGGCAGGAACCATCTCTTAAAGCAGAATTTTGTGCCTCTTCTCCAATCCTACCTCGGTGAAATTAAGGCTATGTTCACTGAGCATCTCACACAGAAAGAAGGTGGATGATTTTGGATGTTCCACCTCTGCATAGCTTTATGCAGCCCTCAACGGGGCTTTGGCCCTTTTCTGCTAGAGCAGTTTTGCCTTCAGCTGTGTTCACTGTTTAATTTCCCCCACTGCCTTTCTTCTTCTCCTAACACTTGCATACTTTAGCCTTGGCTATGGAGTACTGACTAAGAAGGAACAATAGGTGCCTTTCAAGTCTTTAGAGTGAGCTTTGAGCAAGGCTCAGCTCAGAGCCCCAGTCAATATTTACTGCAGTTCGAAGCCACTGTTTCATGGCTCCTTCCAGGCAGAACACATTAGTCAGGAACCCCTGGACCTCACCTGATTTTATCCAACAAAATAAAATAAAGGGATAAACAGATTACAAAGAAAAATATTTTTTTATTGGGAATATTCATAGTCACAAAACAAAAAGAAATAAAGGAAAAAGGAAGGGGGACAGGAAAGATAAAGAAGACATTCTACAATACCACAACTTATGTTTGAAGATAAATAAGCCACTTATAATTAGGAAAGTAATTTTTCCTCTAAAGCTGATCAGCAAAGTTTGAAAATCACACATTAGATGCCACTATCTGCAAATCCATTTAAAGTGACACAAATAACTGAAGAACGCAAAGAAATCCACCTCTTCAGCTATCTAAAGTTCTTTGCAACACCTAGGTCACAGCATGATCACAAATTATAGCACGACCATACATTACATCAATGAATACTTTTGCACAGATACAAAATTCTGATGTTTAAAAACCTTAAATGAAAAAAACACACTTTCAGCTTATCAAGTGAATAAAGACAGAAAAAAGAGTTAAGAACTTTCTTTTTTCACATTAAGGATCTAAGTCATATGCAAGACGTAATTATTTGTCCAAAAAAATGGATGGCGTCACACATAATGACAATTCAATTAAATGTTTTTAAATTTTTTTTTTCATTAAAATTTCAGGATTATTTTTCTTTTTGCATTGCAATCACGCTCTACAGAAGTATTCATCTGTTTCTAGAAGCTTGCAGAATTGCAGCAAATCAACAAAATCAAAAGAAGTGTCCTGGCAGAAAACTGAGGCTGCAGTTTAGAGAACATCCCCTCCCCTTCTTTAGCTTCTTCTCTCACTCCCTGTAACAATCTACATTATAAAAAGAAAAAACTCCCAAAAATCACATTTCTGACACAGAAATATAACTGGACTGACAATCATAATTTACCTGTTCAAACTGGAAGGCAGCGGTATGATTTTTTGTTTAGAGTGGTTGGGGTCCTGTCTCAACATGCTTTCTTATCTTAGACTCCCCTGAAAGTTCTGAGTCAAAGAGTCTTGACAAGCCACTGTCAAAACAGGAAAAATTACAGCCTTACCTTCGGATGTGTCAAGATCTTCTGAAAAACACATTTTATATCAGCTCTGTAGTAAAACAGATGCAGAACACATGCATCTTTCCACCTTGCATGTTCAACTTTCAGATGCATGAAGTTTTGATTGTTCAAGTTGCTTTACTGGAGAATGTTGCGTTATTGCCATGGTACTTGTTTGATTTTTAAAATTTGTTAGCATCAGATGGGATTTCCAATTCCACTCCTCTCACTTTAAGGGAATGCAGGAAAGCTTGTAAGTATCAAAAGTATAAAAAACCCACTACAATTAAAGGACTAAAACAGAGGTAAGACTCCTGAGTAACTAAGAAATATGCTTTTACAAAACAGAGTTCAAAATAAAAAGTTATGAGGCTTCCCAGTCCTCGAGAAATAAGTACAGACACCTTTATACCACGTTCAGTTTGTAACAAACTTCTCTTACCATTCTTTCATATTACATTCTCCTAACCTTATATGCAGGGTGAGAATTTAATCAATATATGGATAAATGAGTTTTACATAATAAATATGTACCCACGCTTGAAATACTAGTTTTGAAGAGGAGTAAATATTTGGTAAACCACACCCAAAACAAAGAATGGGCTCTGCAGAAGTGGTAAATGAAAACACAAGGTAAATATTTTTAGAGGGATTTAATAATGGCCTCTTTTTTAAAACAGCTTAGTATTACTAGTAATGATTTTGAAATTTGGAGAGGAATAAAAGAGAATGAGGCACAGTGAAGCACTGTCAACTGAACAGTTGATACTTAATTAATTCTTTTCCATTACTGCAACTTGAAAAATAAAAGAACATACGCAATGATTCAGTAAACTCAATGGGAATGTCATTCGAATACAGCAGAGCATCTGATCAGAGTATATTACCATGCTATTTCTTTTACCCTATGTACATTAAATAAATATGGCAGAATACTACTTACATACTATTCCCAATCACTTATTAAGGGAATACTGTAGAAGAAGATAATTAGTAATCCATATTATCATAAATCAGGATATGCTGTATTAATCAGATAATTTCTCAACTGACAAGCTGAATGTGTAAACAGTATTCTTTCTTCTGAGACATTATTTAAATAAAAGCATTACTGCAGTGATGAGGACCACAAAAAGTTGGGACTGCACGGAAAATTCTTTCTAAAACCTATGAATTTATCTTAAAAAAAGAAATTAGTATTTCTTTTCCTTCTCAAAGGCAGGGATGTTTCTCAGACCAAAACTACTAATAAATTTATCCCTAACAGCAATCAAAAATAACAGTACTAATCTCTAGCTCATTTAACTGAAAACCACAGAACCTTTTCACCTGTGTACATCACCATCCTTTTGAGACTAAGACACTACCAAGACTCATTTTGTCTCTGGCATTGTCATTACAGCATGGAAAGCAGGCCACATTTTGTTTTAAGCGTAGGACTGAATCTGAAAGAAAACAGCTAATTCAAGAAGACTGCACTAAACCTACCTGATACTAATTAAGTATCTAAAAATTAAGTCTTGGGTGCCTCCACTGTACTAGCTTTATGAAGTAAAGAGGCATACAAACACAAAAAGGAAGCAATCATTCCTCTGTCATACATTGAAAAAATGAGTACAGAAATCCTAATTGGGCGCCTCAGTGATCTGATTTCCTCACAGAAATTACAAAGGCAAAATTGCTTTCATCAGTAATAATAGATTAGCTCCAAACTCCACATCTAAAATTAAGTTCTTAGGAAAGTCTTCCAAATGCTTTGTTCTGAAGAAGGCCATTATATCAACACTAAATCAAGACAGCTAGTATGAAAAACGGAAAATGGAGATTTCTTTTTACAGTAAGCTATAAAATGTACTTCAGCCAGACACAGGGTCTGAAAAAGTAATAATAAAGTGATGCTCTAAATCACTAAAAAAACTTTTTTTTTTTTTAAAGCTAACTATCATGCTTCAGAGTAGAAACAGTGAATATGGAGATTCTCCCCATAAAGTCTTCTTTGCAAGTAAGTTCTATATAACTGAGATATAGAGAAAGGGTTTGCTTGGAATTTGAATGCAGTGAATAGCCATGATATAATGAGAAGCAAGTATGATCTACCATTCCAATTTATTTTCCTTCTTCACCCACACTGTCACTTGTTATGATAATGTGAATCTTAAGCTTAATGAGAAATTTCATACCACCTTGATTAAAGATCCTCCAAATAACAACATTCTTTTTATTTTGTTTTTATTTCAGTGAAGAATCTCTTTATACTCTCAAAACCCTTAACCCTTCTGCTAATGAAGTTCCCATCTCCAATACAGATTTTCAGAGACTGATTTATATTTCATGTTTTTAAGTGAGGATTATGCTATTATGCGTATTAAAAAATATCATGCTCTGCAGGAAGTCTTCTTAGTACTTTTTTCTGGAGGTACTTTGTCTGAGGACTTTTTAAGATGTAAATTCCTCAATAAAATTGTGCATGCATTCCTTTACAACATTTGTGAACTAACACGAAAAGCTATAAAACATTCACAGTACATTTTTGAAATATATTTTACAAATCAACACAGAAAATTTTCAGTGATTTCTGGGAACCTTGCAAGTAACTCACTACAAACACATGGAAGTAACATTAAACTGGGCCCAGTGTCTTACAACTGAATCTGCCAATACAAACACTACAAAGCATGACCAAATTTCAACTGTATGCAGGATGGATACAGTTTAAGAATTAGAACTGGATTGTTTTGCAAGACTCCATTTTACAAAAAATAAGCTTATTTCATCATGTATCTTCTCAAATTAAACAAGGGTCACATTTCCTTACAGATGTGTCTTTCCCTTCATCACGTTTTATCTCATAGCCACTAGACATCAGAAAATCTGCTGAAAATCATGAAAAAATGTAATATGTGATACTCCATTAAATGAAACTGCCTCAAGAAAAATTGCTTTCTCAGCAGCCTCAAAATACAGTGACATACCACATGACAGGAATCACCGCTCACCATATTTGTTAACAGATAATAAATTACATGGTTAATATGTTGAAAAGTTTACATTTGTAAGGAGAAGCAGCATCCTACTTAGGCATTTACAAGATCCACCTGGTCTTTCAGTAATATCTTGTCTAGAAGAGAGCAGTATACTGCATGGAGTGCTTTGGAAAATCCATAATCTGTATCCCAGTGGCATATTACTATAGCTGATTAATTTTACCTTCATGATCCTAATTGTTTTTTTTTTTTGACACACACTGAACCATACTGCACTATATAGGGCATTTAACATCTTAAGAGTTTCACTAATGCCTGTCTGCTAATGACATATGATAAGCTTGTTCTCAATTTTGAAATCGCTGACACCAAAACAACTACTCATTCAACCAGGTTTGCTTTACCCTTTTCAGCCGCTCAAACGTAGAGGTCCCAAATGTGCACAAACTGTTAAAAAAAATTTTAGTCTAGAATGGACCCGACCAGAAAAAGACCCACTGGGTCCACAGCAAACCCATGCTGCTGGGTCCCCTCACTGGATTCAATTGGGTGGCCTCACAGAAACTGACAAATCCAACTATCGAAACTCATACTCAGGAACTACACCATAAAACCATCAATACAGGACCTAAATCAACTCCCATCCAAAGCAGTGGGAGAATCGTTATGCTCCGATAAAGTTGTATCTGAACACTGCCAAAAAAATGGCTATAAAAAACTATCAATAAATGGGGTATTAAAAGAAAAAGAAACACATGTTGCAGTGTCTGTCGAGGCATACAGTACAAACAAATAGATAGGCTTCCACTCCTCATGACTGCCCGTCAGCTCCTACTGACTTCTAATTTTAAAAACTATGATATGTATTTAAACAACTTTCCTTAATCAACTTAAGGGACCATTTTTTGTATAGTATTTAAAAACCTCCATGTGCAAAAAAGCTGAAATAAAATGTAAGGCACCAAACAGTCTCAAAAAACCCATATGGTGGCTGTCTGCAAATCTAGATACCTAAATATGTTCAAAATTCTGCTTCTGAGGATCTACTCTTTTTAAATCAGTGCCCTAAAAAACGCTTAAGTAAATTGCTCATTATACAGGCTGCAAATAAATAATTAGTAAATATTATTGGGAAGACATAACTTCACTCTTTCGGTTGCTTTACGAACACCATTTAAGATAATTCACACTGCAATTATGCACTTATGCTTACATTTGGAAATATTTGTGCATGGATAAATGGAACTGGCACGCATTCCACTCAAGTTGCTTCTGCAGTACACCAAAATCTTAGCCTGATTTCACTTAAGATGACCCACACACCATGTGCTGAAAACAGAAAAAAAACCAAATGTGAACATGCAAATTAGCTGCTTTCATTCAGCTTTTTTTTCTGTTTTTTACTCCAGTTTACTATGCAGGGCACAAGCAAAAGTATACAAAGGGTAAGATGATTTCCACCCATTTAATAAATGCAGGCAAATACTGGCTTTGATCACAGCAATTTCACTGGAAAGCTCAGTTCACCAGAGAGTGTGCAAAACAGAATGAGAGAAAGGCAAAAGTGGCTGAAAAGCAAAGGGAAAAGTGTATGCAACTTGGGCATAAGTGAAGGGATAAATCTAACCCTAGAATTAAGGTCTTTTGAATACAGGAATAATAAACTTCCAAGTAAATGTCACTTCACTATGACTGAGTTTCCCCAATTGGGTATTGTATATATATAATTTTATATATATATATATATATATAATTATTAGGCACACACTTCCCATGTTCTTTCCCCCTAAAAGCAGAGTTGACAATGGTGACAGCAGAGTGTGTAATTAGTTTTTATTGTTCCCCTGACAGCCACAGCTCTGCAAGGACCCCTTGCCTTTCCCATTGTAAATGTTATGGAAAAATACACTAATGACAGGCATTTAATTATGGGCACAGCGACCATGATGGGAGCTGTGCCAAAAGTGATTGGCAGCTTTGGACACCAGATATTCACAGCAATGGTTCTTTTTCTATCATACCTTGTAATCCAGATTACTGAAGATATGAGTTTTTTAAAATATCTTTCCTGAAGCTTTAGTCATTGTCTAGAAATATTATTGTTAATTACCACAAACACACAGAAACAGAGAGAAAAAAATGAACAAAATGGTAACTTTTTTTGTTAGTACCATGAGGTTTTTTGAAAGAGGTCTCTCCACTCACAATGCCATCAACATAAAAAAAACCCTACTGACTCCAGCACGTAGTTGACTTTTTTTTTTAAATTACACATAGTTACAAAGAGATGCTATGCCCTCTTAACATATCTTTATTCAGTATTTACAATAAACTGTTCCACATTCAACTGTAGCTGCTGAGGTGCTTTTTCGCCTGATTAATTAGCAATTGGGAGACACACTTTTTGGCAGCTTTTGTATCCCTATTATTTCTTTTGGTTTGGCACAAAAACTCCCTTTTGGAAGCACCAGTATTTGTACTGTACCACACTTAGTGATGGATCACTAATTTTTAATAAATTGAGCCCCAAGAGAACCGCAAAAAAGATGTAAAAGTGTACTGGAGCGATAACTGTACACAAACAAACAAACAAATAAATGGGCAGGGGGTAAGAGCCCTTGCAGAACATAAAATATTAGGTCTCTTTCAGACTATATATGGAGAGCCTATCCAGGAGATCCCACGTAGTCTTAAGACATTGGTCTGAATTGGCTTTTAACTACTTGATCCAAATCTCTGCCTCTATCTTTAAAAAGCTTTAAAAAGTGACCAGCTAATGTGGATGTGCAGTTTCCTTGAAGAATGCTATATCTGAATGTTCCTTCACTGTTTCTCATCCCTCCCCCACAACCAGATGAATGAAATTGCTCTGTGAAGCAGATCTCTATGAAGAATGACCACACAATCCTGGACCAAACGGTTCTAAGTCTATGTAGCAGTCACAAATCCCTGGCTAGGCTGAACAAAGCAACATTATTCCGAAGTGGTAAGTTTGGGAATATAAAAGTGAAGCTGTCTGGCTCTAAAGTGGTAACTTACAAATAGCTGCAGAATCACTGTTGGCTGTCCATCCCCCATCCAGCTGGCTCTCATATCAGTAACTTCAAAAATGCAGTTTGCCATTATGGTGGCTTAAGGCACTTTGTGTGCCAGTGCAATGACCATGCTGTGTGTGCATGTCAGAAGGTCAATACTTTCAAATTCCAGAGTCTCTCTTTATTTCCTTCTTTTCTGGAAACAATAGGAAAGAGAGCAGGATTGATAGCTCCTACTTTGTTAACTTCTGCTCACCAAATGCCTTGCCTGTACGAATACATAACTTTTTCTTAAAAAATCTGATTAGACATCTACTAAAGTGGAAAAAAACCCAAACACAACCAACAACAAAAAACCCAATCCAATGCAGCTGTTTTTCCTGCTCATTAACAACATTAATTGGTAAATTTCCTGGCAACAACTTTTAACAATTGCAGGGTACTCAACATCACTAAAGCTGCTAGAAGTCCTTACCTAATGCTCATGAATTAGCATTGAAGACTGACAACTGTACTACGGAGATCATCAGCAAAATTACCAATAAAATACTTACTTTTTTTTATGTCTCCTCACAAAAGAAACGAAAGAATCTGTATTTTATTTATACAGCACTACAAAAACTACAAGATGTTACACATTAAGAGATTTGGGGATTTTTTTTGTTTAGTTTTGATGAAAAGGTTTAGAATGTATTCAGCTCCAGTTTCAAATGCACAGACTGAGAAAAGATACTCACATTTATTTAGAAAATTTTAACAAATGCAAAGTAAAAATTAAACCAAAAAACCCTATGTATGGTACCAGTACTAAAATAAAAATATTTATATACTTCTTAGCAAGTGCCCATGTGATAAGATAATGTGATTTTAAGGTCTGTAGAGAGAAGGAAATTCTTCTGAGTTGTAATATGAATATGAAAAATACTACTTTGGAGTCCACAGAAGCAAAAAAGGTAGTGCTTCATTGCTACCCACCCGGGAACAGCCGCAGCACTCAACCACTACTGATGAACAACTCACACAATGTCGATGTGCCCGCCACAGCCCAGCACCCAACACCCACCCCCAAGCCAGAAAAATTGTACCGTTTCAGGGAGGAAATATTACATTATTTCAATGAATAAAGAAGGTCAGTGATGTACGGAAAACATTAATTATGGCACAAAACATATCCTGTCAAAATATGTATCCTTTTTAAAAAGTCATGAGGCCAAATTTTATCTCTCAGAATGAAACAAATATATTTTAGCAGAGGGTGACCAGTGTTGAAGTCGACATATCTCCTACCCCAGTTTTTCTGCCTCACCAGATGTTTCTCAAAAAAATAATTTCTTCTCTGCACTCTAGCACCATTTCATTACTGTAATCAGAAACCAAAAACGGTGCCTATCAAATAAGATGGTTCTTCAAGAGTCTGATGAAAACAAACAAGCAAAAATAAAATTACTCATTGATAAACAAGAAGTAAGGTTCTTTTATTGTAGATTCTGCGGTTGAACAGTTCCTCATCAGATTAATCTGATGATCTAATGGCAGAAAAGAAAATTAACAATATGAAAAATAACTAATACTGTACTTACAGGTTTCGTGAATCTAAGTTCCTTTTTTTTTCATGCCATAAGTCAGCATGGATAGGTAAATTCTTCCACCAGATTATAATGCAAGTGACAATAAGAATTGTAATCTTCAAGGCTTTCCAAGTAAAAATTGTCGAACATGAAGAATTTCCTCTAAATTGATATTAGCAACTCAAGCAGACTTGCTAATTAACAGGACTCCTGTGTATCTTCTCGTTAGCTAATTTTTCTTTTGACAGCATTTTTACTGGTCATGCATTTAAACAGAAAAATGGCCATGAAACTACTAGCATACCAGCTCACACAACATGGGCATCAAACTATTTCTCTGCATTTTACAGCAGTCAAAAATAAACAAACTCATTTTTTTCATAAAACTAGGGTCTAACAACGTATTTTCATCAACCTGTCAACAGTAAAATATGAAGGATGTTTCCCCAGAATTGGAGGGTATATTTCTTTTACTAGAAATTCTGGCATTCTTTGGGGGAGAAATCCTTGCAGAACAGTGAGGGGGTTTTTTATACATTTTCAAATACTTCATTTTAACACGAATTATTTTCTAAAATGCATAGGAATGGGAATTTGTGCTTTTGTAATGTAACATTCTAGGTTCAGTTTCCTAAAAAAGAGGATTTCAGACACATATACATATTTGCACACTATAAAATAATACCCACCATTTTAAATGAGCTCAACCATAATGTAGCTTGTAGAGACTACAATGAATAGGGAGAGTGCAAAACTGCAAGGAAGACTTCTAATGCGTGAATGATCCTATTCTGCCATTCAGCTATGCCGAAGTACCTTACAGTATGGCTTACTCATAATAACTGTAATACCACCAGAAAGCAATTTCAATAACATGTCTGTTTATTTTAAACCAAGCGTTTTCATCTAATTATATTCATGTGCTGCTGAATGACTAAATTTTAAGCATAAGCGCAACAAAAACTTAAATGAAACAGGACTCTTTATTCTCAACAGTGAACTACACCATTTAAAAACACTAGAAGATGAGATTAATCATGAAACTAAAGACATTTTTTTAAGACCAATGCTGAGAACTGGGTAGCAGAGCAAAGAGTGATTACTGGAAGAAAATCACAGTTCCAAAATACTTCTAATTGCATTAAAAAAATAATAAAAAAAAATTAAAAACAGTGAGCCAAAGCAACAGAGGCACATCTCATAGGCATGGACAAACTAGTGCCTACTCATGGTTTCTCCAGTAAAGGTTGCATCTTTGTTAGCATCCTCTCTAAGCTGTTCCCAATGACCAGCCTTCTTTATACACTTTCTTGAAGTCTAGTATTTCAGCAATGCAGCAGTCCTCTGCCCAGCAATAGACTGGGTTAGGAAGAAGCAGTAACAAAGTACTCAAATAAGACCAGAGAGTTCTCTAAGTACATTCCTGTAATCTTCTCTGTTTCATTTTACATTTGTGTGCCTGAGTGCTTGCTTATCTACCTGCCCACCTTCTGACCTGGGAACTACTAGAGTGTGAAGAAACAGCACACTGGGAAGATGGCCAAGAACTAAAACAAGGATTCTGAAAATAATTTTTTTATTATTACTTTGAAATCTAAAACAAGATATGAATGAGACCTGGAAATTTGGTTGAAATTCCATCCACTTGCTAAACATTTGAGAGTTTACTAATTAAAAAAATTCATTTTCAGATTTTTTTCTCACACAACATTATTATATACTCTACACCACATCACCACCTAATGACACACTTCAGTGCACACATACATATGTATATATGTGTATTTATACATAAGTATGCACATACCTACATTGAAATGCATACATATTCTCAGATGTGTATACATTACATATGCCTCTCCATATGAATGCCATGACCACGGTTCCTTAAGGACTAATTGCATTCACTCACTTTCTCAGCCCAGCTTGAAACTGGTAGATTGCTGGGATCATAACAATAGGGGAGAGAAAGGAAGGCTCATCTTTTTCTGTCCCTCTTGAAAAGGGGACAGAAAAGGGGCTAGCAAAAAGAATGCAGTAAAGTGTCCTGACTATGTGCACTTGGAAAAGATTTAGGAAGAAGTATTTCATGAAGACCACGTACCACTTAACAAGGTGCCTTTCATACAAAGGTGGAAGCCAGTGAAACTATTGTTCTTTGTGAAGTTTTTCCATAGAAGGTTGAAACTGTTTCAAACCCCCACTTTTAAAATAAACACCAATGTTCTTTTGGAGACACAAGGTGTTAATGAAACTACTAAAAGCAGAGAAAGTAGGTGTAAAGAATTAAAGGCTCTACTACTGATCTTTTAATTACAGGGAATCAGACATTTCTTTAGCTCTCAGAGAAAGCTGCTGGATAAAATGCTCTCAAAATACAAGTTATGCTGTTTCAAAACTGTTTTTTAATATACATATATATACGATACATATATATATATATACATAAGCATGCTGCCATGTGTGTATATATCCCAAATATTTAAGCTCCTATGATTCCCCTGACATAAGAAACTTACACAGAATACCAACACCAAAGCAAATGCCTTGATTTTGTCCCTATTCATTCCCAGCTTCTTAGTTGTTCTTAACATGCATAATTACTTTCTTCCTATTCCAACCATTTTGTCATGGCTTCCCAAAATCCTGTACACAGGCAGAACTGTATCTATATGGAAAACAAACAAGCAAAACCAAACCAAACTGAACAAACAACAACAACAAAAAAACAGCCACACAGCCTTGGCATATACTGCCAATACAACATGGTGAAATCTGTGAACACATAAAAATGGATGGTAGGATACTCAGAAATCCACGCCAGTAAGTGTGCTCCAGAAGTGCCACAGTCAGAGCTTCTCAAAAATAAGTCTGTGCCTTTGGCTGGTCCAGGTAGGCACTAAAGTACACATCCAGTCATACACTGTGTGTCTGTAGCTAACTTCGTAGAAGTTAGATCCTTTTCTGAAACAGTGCCTAAATACTCACCTACAAAATTCACCTAAGTTTAGACATCCAGGTTGTGAAATTCTAACCTATGCATGGAATTTTCTGTTTGCTGCTCCCAAGTTTCTATCCTAAAAAAAACCCTCCAGCAATATTGATAAAATTGTGGTAACCAGCTTAATTATGGGAAATCACCAGCTGAAGTTTTTATAATAATTCTCTTACCGATTTTATACACCATTGTCTTGTATAAGACACAGCCAAATCCAGTAATACTCGTAGTAAAAAAATATTTGCTTCTGTGAAACTACAAGCTTTGACCTCTATATATAACCAGAAACTAGACTTGAAATGCTGGTACTTTTAACCATCCTGAAACAAGTAGCAATTTATGATGCTACATAACCTGACACTGAAACAACTTATAGGGAAATACCTAAATACAAACCACAACCTTAAAGCACACTTCTGCAAGCAGAAAAATGTATCATTAATTACAACAAGTCGTTCAGCTTGAACTCTGACAAGATTAAAAACAATAGCAAGCACCAGACACGCAAGGAGACCGCTTCGAAATGTGGCCCAGCTACATGACATTCAGTCTGAATTCTAATTACAAGGACACTACTACTCAGGATTAAATTAATATTCCAAAACAGAAGGTTGTATTCAGAATAATATTCTCTGATGACAACAGTTTGCTGTCCCGCATAAGAACATATATGCAAACAGTGCTGAAGACTAATGCACTTCAAGGTGACAATTAGAATTGGTGTACATTTAATTCTAAGCCTACACAAATAAACAAATAAAACATATTTTTGAGATTATTTAAGGATTAATTTCCATTTTAAAAAATTATTAAAAGAAGTTATTTTATTTATACTTCAGAATCCTAATACCTGAACATATTCTTACTGGGAACTGGACTGCAGCATTTATGGTACTTCATGTATGCTTATAATTAAACACATAAGAAAAGAACAGGAATACTTTAATCATTTCTAATAAGGGACTTGGACTCTATAAGAATACACAACTTCATTACACATACATGCTAACAATAGTGGTCAAACAACATTTTCTAATTGTTCTAGCAGAACTTTGGCAACTGACCAAACAATGCAATATCAATTTTGCTAATAGACTCCTCAGGTATTTTATTTACCAAATATTGTTCACAGCAGGAGCACTTATCAATTGGGCCACTTAACAATTTACTAATGTGTTTTTCAATACAGATGAAATCTTTACGTATTTCAGTAAGCTGCTGGACTTTCATACTAAAAAAATGAAACATCGTCAAATTGGAAGAATAATTATTATTAAATTCTTCAAAGTTTAGGTGAAATATTACTTTAGAATGCCTTTAATCACTAGCAAGATAATCAATGTTTCATTTTTTAAAGGTAATTAATTAGTTCTACAGCAGTTTATTAATTCTGAATAAATACAAAAAGAATTAGGCTAAATCACAATGGTGGTATCTCCGACTAAAGAACAACAGTATATTTTGTCTTCTAATTTCAAATAGTTATCACCAAGTAAGCATCTCTACTTACTTCTGCATGAGTACATGTCTTGAGTCTGCCTCTGGATGCAGATAAATCACTGTAAAGTTATTCCTGCAACACTGTTAATTGCTCTAAAAATTTTCATAACCAAAGACAATTCTGCCTTCAGCTTAGATTCTAACTAAACAAATTCAAAAGAGAAGTGCTTTCTTTTCTTTGGGTCTCTTACACCTACCATTCAGGTGTTTGCCTGTTTTTCTGTAATGATCATATTATTTGGAAAGCCCATAAAAACTGGAAAGCTGTATAAAACCTGTTCTTTCTCATATTTTTAATTCACGAATAAACATGACATGTCCAAATAGATACATCCATTGTGAAAGAGTAGTGGGTATTTTAAGAGAAGAAATGTTTGTTTTTAAAATGGAAGGTTTAGAAACATCTTAAAATTAACTCTTCCTCTAGTGTTTGGAGGAGTAACAAAACTAAGTTTCCTTTGCAGTCTGCTGATGTTTAATGTTGGATTAATAAGAGATTCCATTACCGGTAATAAAATATGATAAACTTACTAGAAGCCTTACAAATCCAACTCAATGAGTAATAGCGACTGACTAGGTAAGCGTTGCTTGTACCTTTAACCCTCTTTACCTATGTACAGTTATTGTACAAGCTCATCAAACATAAGACAACAAGAAGTGAAAAATCTTGAATGTAAGACTATTTTTGAAGTATTTTAGCTGTTATACCAGTAATGTGTGCATTCAGTCAAATCTACTTCTCTCAACGATCCTCATTTTGCCCAGTGGGATTTGAGAAATTATTTTTTTACCAGCAGTTACATTTCATTTTGCCTAACAACAGAAAAAAACTTCTGATTTTGAGAGACAAACAATTTTTTGGGACATATGTTCTTTGATGTGTGATGTGATGTGTAACTTTTCATCTTATTTACTCTGAGCAATTTTTTTCAAGTAACATATGTAAAAAAGAGGAAAATGTAGAGACAGGCATTTAAACTCATACATGCTCATCATTCCTAGGCATGATTGTTTCTGTGGATAAATCCTCTCTGTTTCAAGCTTTTTGTGCCGACCATTTATCACTGAGGTGGTGTGACCAGGAACACAGTGCTGGACAAACCAGCTAACTCTGGGCACTTGAAAATTCTGCCTGTTAACTTGTGCATCACCTATTTTGAACCTGCTCTGGAATACCGAGTAGGGGAGTTTTCTGCAGGCGACACTGATCTATTAAAAAACACGACCTGTGACAAAAATCAATGTGCTAATCTCAAGCCAAACTGCGGTAGCAGAAGCATAAAAAAGAGATAACCTAAGATAAAACGTCCCCAAATTTACTTATACTAGCTTGACAGGTTTACCAAAAAAAACCAAAACAAACAAACAAACAAAAAAAACACACCAAAAAAAAGACAAAAAAAACCCCAAACAAAACAAAAAAACAACAAACTCACAAACAAAAAAGTAGGTCTGCCTATAGGCACTTTAACAAGGCAAAAGAATTTAATACCCAGCTGACTTTATACCTAAACACATGAACACCATTCGGAGCAGGGCTGCAATTGAAATTTGCTGATGCTAAACATGAGGGAAAACTCCAGAAAAAAATTATAAATGAAACTTCTCTTTCCACTGCTGAACGGCACACGCAAAGCCTGGTGCCAGAAACCCTCGGCGCGAAGGGAGCGGGGCGACTACGCCCGCACCGCCCGGCCCCGACGGCAGGGACAGCGAAGATGCTCCGGACACAGACTTCTGGCCCGGCAGGGCAAACCTACCTCCCGTCCTCACCTTCAGCCTGCCCGGGAGAGCCCCCCGCCGGGAGGGCAGGGCAGGGCAGGGCCGGGCAAAGCCGCTCCCGAAAACCCTCCCGGCTCGGGGTGCTACGGAGCTGGGGACCGTGGAGGCAGAGCCCCGCCGCGCTGCCCGGGGCTGCATCCCCGCTACCGTACCCCGCCGGGGCAGCTTCGGGGGGCTGCTACCTGTGCCCCCTCATCCCATCCAAGCCCCCGGAGCGGGCTCGGCAACAGGCACGAAGCTGCCCCGCAGAGAGGAGCACCCACACCACGTTGGGGGAGCATCCGCCCGACTACCGCGGGCCGGCGGCGACCGACCCCGGGGAAGTCTGGTGCGGCCTCGGAGGAAGAAAAGGGGGGCAATAAGAGAAAACCACCCCCGCCGCACTCCCCATCGCCGCTACCCTGCAGCCCTGAACCTCCATTAAAATAAAGTTTTCCACGCCATTCTCCAGCCGGGGTTAGTTCCTGCGGTTTCTGGGCAAGAGTTTCCGGCGCCCGCCCGCCGACAGAGCCCCCCTACCCCCCCCGCCCCGGTGCGCGCCCGCGGCCGCCCTGCGTACCTGGGATTGGAGCTGTTCCAGTAGACAGCGTAGCGGTCGGCCACCGCCTTGGCGCCGGGTTCCTGCCCGCGCACGCACACCCACAGCGCCGCGGCCGCCAGCAGCAGCATCTCCACGTGCGGCATCTCTGCCCGACCGGCAGCGCAACGAGGCGAGATGCGGGGGAAAAAAATTAAGAAAGGGAGGAAGAAAGGAGAAAAAAAAAAGAATAAAAGAAAAAGAAAAGAAGGGGACGGGGGCGCAGGCAGGACTGGGTCGGGGTAAATAAATAAAAAGCAAGGCGCGCAGGCGGTGGGTTCCGCGGCGAGCCGCACCGCAGCAGCGAGCTGAGGGCGTCTGGCGCCGCAGTCGCGCAGCCGGCGGGCGAGGGCGATCCGCGGCCCCTCAGGGAGCCTTACCCCGGCACGGGGTGGCGGGGGCCGAGGCGGGTGTCGGCGGCAGGCGGCGGGCGGTGCTCATTCACCGGGAGTCCCGCACGGAGCCCACGGCACGACATACACCGGCCCGCCGGCACGGCGGACAGTCGAGGGGCGGCCGCTCCTCCGCCACTGCGAGTGGCCCCGACCCGCGGCTCGGGCTTCGCGGGGATGGAGGGAGCGAGCGAGCGGAAGAACGGCGGAGAAGAGCGGGCAGGAGGAGGAGGGGAAGGAGATCTTTCCCCCTGGAAGCCCACGGGGGGTCCTGGCAACGTATTAAAGGCGGCCGGTTGGGAGCGGGACGAGAAGTACCCGCAGATCTTAAAGTACAAAGTTTGTGTCTTCCTTCCTGGCCCTCCGCTCCCCGCAAATGAAAAACAAACAAAAACAGGGAAAAAACCCAGGGAGGTGAAGGAGAGAAAAGGGGGGGGAAAGCAAAACCCCCGAGGAGTTTGCTCGCTGCGCTGATGGAGTTGAGGAGCCTGTTCTGCAGCACAGTGTCTTGAAGGAGACTTTGTGGAGTGGTTTTCTTGTCCTTCCTGTTCCTGGGCGGTGGATGCACCAAGGACTAAGCAGCAGAAAAGGGGGAAAAAAAAAAAAAAAAAAAGGCAAGAAAAAAAAAAAGGGGGGTCAGAAAAAAAAATGGCCAATCCAAGAAATATTGCGGCGTGGAAACCAAGGAGATGGAAGTAAAAAAAACTGTTTTATGAGAGGGCGTGGAGAAAAGCAAAACCTCGGAAAAGTGGAAAATCAAGCCTGCAAACTCCTCTGATGATGCTGGTCTTGGCTGGCCTCTCCTGCTCGGGGAACGAAAGGAGCGATACGGCGAGGTGCGGAAATCTCTTTCAGCCTCTCGGAGCCTCTCTGCGATAAATCAGGGTCCAGTCCCGTGAACATCAACTTCTGCGGAAGGACAAAACAGTTTGAAAGAGCAGGGAGGGGGTGAGAGAAAAAGAATCCACTCCTCAGATGACTACATAAGGAGATCTTAAAAAAAACCACAACCACCCCAGATTTTCTCGATCTTGCCCAACAGCTGCTCCCCTTTTCCCTCCGAAGCAGCAGCAAGAGCAGAAGGAAAAATATACCACGCCAGCAGGCAAATAAATAAACTTGAATGCAGCGGCAGGCAGGGAGGGATCGTAAAGAGCGACGAGGATTGGAAGGGCAAAAGTCAGTTTTCAAAAAAAAATTGCTTTATGGGAAGAAAAAAATCTTTAAACAGTCACGCCCCCTTTTGCAATGACCGGTCCCTTCACTGCGTGTAAATCCGACATCAGCAACCTGGAAAAGCTAGGAGCCTGGCGCGCTGAGCTGTCTCTGTGCATGCGTGTGTGCGACAGGCAGCCGTAGAGATATATACGCGGTATAGCGAGGTACGCACGCACATACACACACACATACATACATACATGCACACGCGTGTGTCCGAGGCGGGATCTGGCGCCGGTGTGCGTGAGGGATGAAGGCGAGGAGGAGGTGCAGGCAGCCAGCTCGGAGCGCGGCTGCTGCTGCTTGATCATGTGGGATTTTTGCATGCAGTTTACTTGGGAAGGAGGGGGATTTGCCGGCGCAGCCAGTCAGGGCACAGCCTGCTGTTTGCTTACAGATTGCTTTTTTTTTTTTTTTTTTTTTTTTTTTTTTTTTTTTTTTTTTTTACACCTCGACCTGATTGGCTTGCAACACGAGAAGGAAGGTGTCGTCCCGGGCTTCTCCTCCTCCATGCCAAAAAAATACCCAACCCCACCTTCTGGAAACCTGACTAATTGAATTACTAAGACATCGGAGTGGTTCCTGTGCAGCCTTACTGCTAAAGGTAACCGTTTCAACGCCGGATGCTGCGACAGGATTATGCGCGGGAGCAGCGCACGGACGAGTTTCCGCCCGCCGCGAAAGAAAAGCAGTGTGCCGCGTAATTCCACCGAAACAGAGAAACTCCTTCCCCGCGTTCCCCCGCACACTGCAGCACTGCGGGAGCCGGCGGAGGGGAAGGGGCTCCGCTGCTGTGCAGACACTGCACCCCGGACACCACTGGCGGCGGGAGCAGGCGGATGGTGGACGCTCCACCGCCAATGCATCCTCGCATGCTCCGACCCATCCTCGCATCCCCGCGGGCAGGTGAGCTGCTCCTGCGGGCGGGGCGGGGCCGGGCGGGACGGGGCCTCCCCCGGGCGCTCCCGCCACTCCCGCCCGCCGGTGTTGCCGGGGTGACAGCAGCCAGCGCGGCTCCTGTCCCGTCCCATCCCATCCCATGCGGAGGCCGCCTCCCTGCACTCGCTCCCTCCTTAGCCGCGCCGGGGTCGGCGCCGTTCGGAAGCGCCCCGACTCCCCCCAGCGGCGGCGCCCGGCGGTGCAGGGCGGGCACGTCCCGCGGGGGGCTTGGCGGTGCCGTGGCGTCGGGTTGGTTGGTTCGTTGGTTGGGTTCCTGATGGAAAATCCTTTCCTTTAGCGTGGAAAGCCGTTCCGGGTTGATCTTCACCGATTGCAGCACCCAACCTGCTCGAAATTTCTGCTCTTCTTCTCGGAAGCGACTGAAGAGATGGAGTTGAAAACAAACACTCAAACTGCTTGGGTTTGGGGGGGTTTTTTAATTTTTTAGAGTATGTTTTTGGTTTGGAGGGGAGTGTGTTTGTTTTGTTTTGTTTTTTAGCAACGATTTTCAAAGCTTTACTATTAAAAGCTTAAAAATTTGTGTCCCCGTGGTCTTCCTTCAGCCTTACTTTCAATATGTTGGCATCTGTAGGAACAGGTAGCAGGGTACAAAGTACATCAGCCCAGTACATATCCCAGGCACCATAAACCAAACTTTTTTTTCCATTTATTTTTGTTAAAAGAATCCCAGCAAGTCTGATTTTTTTCTCATCTTTGGACTTAGTTCTTTTAATAGGCATGGGCACATCCAGTGTTTCCTTAATCTTTTTTCTCCAACACACACAGACATGTGGAAATCACTGCCATTACAGGAAGCAGGATAAATAACACTTTTTTTCCCCCATGAAGAATCTCCTCAGCCTCATTTGTGAGAAGAGTTCATTCCCCCCCTCCTTTGTTCTCCTTGTGAGAAGTATCACAGGGAAAGAGTGAGAGGTCAGTTTATACAACTTAAAATACCTTTTAATACCAGAGTTTGAGTGTAATTTAGTATATAAAATGTCCTTGCAGGACTACAATACTTGTGGTTTTCTTTGACACATACAAACTTGTGAAAAGACAACCTATTAATAATTTAAAAAGAAAAACCCTCCAAGGAAGACTTAACAACATGAAGATATACTTTACGTAGCAAGCAAGCTGTAGGTGACTGTATCTTAGTAGTTTATAAACAATACAAAGACATACGTCCTGAGGACTCAAGATGTAAATTAATTCCTTGAGCAAAGCAACATACTGCTTTAGTGAACAGAAAGTGAGATTTTTGTTAGATCATAATTCATATGAACCCATCAAATACCCAGTACCCAGGAACGTGCCAGCTTCTAGCCCACTCTCCATTTTCATGATTACATGATTAAACAATTAAACAATGTCTGCTTCTGTATCCCAATGGCCTCTGGCATTAGCCTTCATTTAGCAGAAAGGTAAAGGCTGTTAGTGAGTGATACAGCATCAATGAAACTACTTTGAATACGGTGTTTATAAAAATTAGTGTGTTTGCACAGTAAGTGTCTGAAAATGCTTCTGACAAGCCTGTATGACTGCCCCTGGATCCTTGAGTCTTTAACATACATTGTACAGCGTGATGCACAGAATTCCTGTGTATTGGTATGCTGTGCTGCAGTCACTATACTGCTTGATCACATATCTCAAAATAATTAAACTAAGCACAGCCTAAGAGTTTTTTTCCTGAGGGAAAAGTGATATATCTGTATCTTTTTTTGCTGATTTCCCTTAACAAAGCACATGGTATGTGTATAATTGTTCAGGAATACTTAGTATCTTGAACAGATACAAAGGATTTAGGGTGTTAAAATGTAGGTAGTATTGTTAAAATATAATTTAAGTAATTTGCTTTGCTATTCAAAGATACTTTAGCACCTATAAAACAGAAAATATATCTCTACATTATTCCTGTAGCTGGTTGTATGATTTTTGTCTTTATAAATCTGAACAGGTTGTGTGTATGATTTTTATCTTTCATAAATTTAATCAGTGCTTCAGAAGTAAAACTAACTAGTAGGGCCCAATCCAGCTTTTTCTGACATTAACTCCACTGACTTTAAAGAAGTTAAGCAAACAAATATCATGGGCTTTTTCCTTTTGTTAAAACCAAGATAATTAAGAATTAATTTTCCTATTTTGGAACAAATAGATGTATACTGCAAATTAGTGAAAAATGTAGTTGCATTTTAAAACTTTTTTTTTTTCCTAAATTTTGTGGAAATGTGTGTTTTTAAATCATATGTTAACATTTCAGTAGAATTTTATTAAAGGTAACCAGGAGAAAACCAAATGTAATCCTATAGTTGGTCTGTGTTTAAATCATCTGTGATGTTTTGTTAAAAGGCTGTACAAAAATGCAGCTCTTTTGTTTATCAGTGGTTTCCCTGGAAATGTGTTTTTCAAGACCTGAAAGCATCACACTTTCTTATATTTTTAATCACCCTCTGATTTCATAAACATGTTGCAAAAAAATTACTTAGAAGCAACCTCAGCTTCAAGTTTTGCAAATTGATAACTAAACAGGATGGTTCATCATTAAAAATTCTCTCATCTTTTACAGTAGTCCCTGATACTGTAAGTTGTCAGAGTAATACAGAACAAGATCTTAGACTAATTTCCATATGAGAGGAGTAGATACCAAAGGCATAAATAATACTGTTAGAAAGAATCACTGAATTTTTCGTAGTGAAGTGTGTTCATAATTTGATTGCAAATATTCTCAACTAAGGTAAGAGCTTTCTTTCTAGGTGACTTCTCTAACTTTATGATATTTTTTCCTCTCAGATACATTTACCTGTGAGAGACTGTGTATATGTACTCCATGTGCAGATTTTTCTTTTTCTGGCCTTCTATTGTTTCCCCGTAGGAGGAAGAAATAATTTTATGAAAGAGAACAGAAGGAAATTGCTTCACATGAACCTGTCCCAGTGTTTACTTGTGTATGCGAGTAATTTCAGCTTGCTAGCACAGAGGAATTAAATGAAGATTCTTGATATTCTTTTTATTAAACTGTCTGGCAACACCCTTGCTTCCCTAACCCTCATTTTCCAGTCTACTAACCAGAGATAACTTAAATGCTTACTTTACTGTGATCAATAACTTCATGTTTTTAGATGTTCAAAGGACTAGCTTGGAAATCCTTATATAAAAGAAGAAAATACCATAACAAAAAATACAGTAATGAATTCTAGACAGCTTTTGGGGGCATATCATCCAGTGATATTTTCAGACATGTTATTTTGTCCAGAAATCATACATGTTCCTTTTTGCATTGCAGTTTGCTATTTGTTCTTGAGAATTTGGTATTGTTTGTAATAAAAATTATATGCAGTTGTGAACTTTGCTTATCAAGTTTGTCAGCTCAAAATCTATGTGTCTGGCTGAACAGTCAAAAGAGCTTTAGCTCACAAGTTAGGCAAAACCTTTTCAGCACATAACTATTTGGATATTAGTCCAGAGACTTCCAAAGTTTAATACTTTGAGGAAAACTGAGAAGAAAACAAAAGATTTCCTGGCTTCATATAGCCATTTTATGACTTTTTTTCCCCAAAGCTTGCGAGAGAAAGAATTACAAGGTATGAGATTTTCAAAAACATAAGTGGAAGCAGGGTACTTATCTACCCCTAGAGACAACAGAAAAATCACTTTGAAGTTCAGTACAATGTCACCTCCATGTAACTAGGCAATAACTTAGATACAGTGTGTTGCCATTCAAGTTTATGTTTGTTTGTCTTTATACATACTTTTGCTCATGTTTGTTAAATATCTAATTATGGGGAATTTGTTAGTTGACACACTTTAAAGAGCTTGAAATTTATGCCTTCATGAGGGCATATTTTTAATACAGTCAGTTTGAAAGGCCAAATAAAGGCATTTATTTCTACTTACTCAAGTTTCTGGCTTTACAAAATTTAAAGCCCATTGCACTGATTTGTCATTAATATTGGTTCAATAAGAATAACTGAAATATCTCATCAATAAAGCCAAAGCAAGAGAATCCATGGCACTAGGATAAATATGTAGCTTTCCTTTTTCCTATCCACTTCAATGTCTAAAGATATTAATTTAAAGACCTTTTTAAAGACTTTTGAAAGCTATTGCTCAATCTTAATTTATTACAGAGCCAGGATCTTACAAAACCTCCAATTTTGGTATTAGCAATGTAAAAAAAAGTATTTAAAGCTTGTAGGTGCAAGAAAGATTTCATACTGTACTGTAAAAATAATAAAAAAAACCAGTCAGAGGCAGTGGGCAGTATTAATATAGCTGTGACAAAGATTGCTGTTCACTCTTCCAAAAAGGTCTGTATTGAGCAGATACATGGTACAGGTTATACAGATTATGTTACATAAGCAGGCTCCCATTTCAGCATCTGTGCATCTCCTATGATGACATGGCACAATTGAAACCAGTTAAGGTAAATATTAATCCTGTCTGACCTTGTGATACTTTTAAATGATCTTTTATGTTGCTTGCTGTTCAAATGGCCATTCTGAGACTGCATTTTTCCAGAGTCCTCTTGATGAAAGTTAGCTTTTCAGGATTCTTTCTCTGCACTGAGTATTGCAGCTGGTGGTCTAGAACATCAATGTTTGCTTAGAAACTCTGTTTTTAAGCAGTTTTTTCAAAACAGACAGAAGGAGATTAAAAGAAAACAACAGATAAAAAACACAAAACCCTCAGAAAACAAAGAGGTACATATGCACATAAAAGTGAATATTGAATTCAAAATAATATGACAAGAAACAGGTATTTGCAGGTATATGTGGTTCTTTGGTTTTTAGTGATACATATATTAGTGAATAAATCCTTGGTCTTTCTTATAGGCATGCTGTATGTTGGTTATTACTTGTTAAAGCCTTGTTGCAAGGGATGGACACCTAACAGGGTTGTTTTCTGTCTCTCTCCAGATAAGTGAAGAAAAACAAGTTAGAAAATCAAGGCATGGGTGGACTACTGTTATCACCTGAGAACATGATGGAAATCCTGTACTTAATTGCCTTCAAGCCCTATGTAGTAAACATGGTTGTTAATTTTTATTATTAATAGCACATTTTACAAAAATAAAAAAAAGTCACAAGATACTTTTAATACTTTTCAGAATTTAATCAACATTCAAGATCATTTTCAATTTAAGTTTGTGAAACTGCAGCCATTATTCTTGCTGCTCATTTTACGTATGAATCATAAGCTGTAAAATCATAAACAATTCCTATTGTTGCAAAACCCAGTGCTTGCTTGTGAATTGGACAGTACATTGTGCAATCCAGTACATTGCAAAGTCTTAGACTTTGACACTGTTCCCTCATCACACAGCACCACCCATCAAATAACATTACTCACATTAGTGAAAATGAATCAACAGAAAAAAAAAAAAACAACCTAACCTAAAGAGCTACAAAGTAGGTTATTACAGATTATGTCACAATTCTGCTCTGCTAGCACTGGAGGCACTTGCCCTGATATGCAGCACAAGTAATAAGTAAAGTTTTATAACCTAAGGACAGCTGTAAGAAGTTTGTATGCAAAGTAAATGGCAATTCATTCAGGATACTTCAGAGTTCTTTTGCTAACGCAGGCTTAGCATGCATTACATGCTGAAGACCTGTTTGCAGAGGAGATGCTTTCTTAGCTAAAGGAACAGACATGGCAGTGCATTGTTAGGTGCCATGGATGGCACATGGTCTGTGCAGATGGTCTTCAATATGTCTGTCAGCACTGCATAAAGATTACCCCCGTGGGTATTTGGTGCAGCTTCTTACCCACGCTGTTTGCTTTGTGGAACCACGGTTCAACTGGTACTGCAGCAGTGGAACAAGGTCCTTTGTGTTGTAGAGAAAATCTAATCTGGTTAAAAGAGCAAACAGAAACAAGACTGATATATATTATTGCAGTTAATTAGTAAGAAAATTCTGGAAAAGTCTGTGTGCAACTCTGCACTTTGGAAGGTCTTAGCTGGAAGAAAGAAATCTCAGAGGTTTCCATGATGAAATGTTGGAGACTTATTTACTGTAGGCAGTGTGGAAGACACACAGTCTTTAGCTATACTGTTTGTACTTCAACTGCATTTTTAATTAAAAAGTCAATTCTTAGAATCATGTGACTAAGAAAACACACCCTTTCCTTTAAAAACTACGTGTCTGCACAGTTTGCAGAGTTGAGTTTGAAAGAGTGAAACCTAAATGTTTTTTAAATAGCATATATCACATTCATGACTGGGTAGCTGGTATTTGCAGCCCTGTATTGTGTGAACTCCAATACAAAATAGAAAAAGAAGAGTTATCAAAGACATTTAGGAAAGCAATTAAACCACAACTTCCAAGATAAGGGCATGAGAAAAGGGACATTTTCTTAACCTTCTTTATTCCTAAATCAGTGAGGTTCACTAATATAACACTTCTGCTGTAGGTTTTGTATGCAGCCTTTTCTACTGCATATAGTATACCAAGTTTGGCTGACTCTTGAATTCCAGGAGATTAGACTCAGCCAAACAGGAACAGTGCGGAATTAGCTGCTCTGTGTGATCTATGCCAAGAAAACAGACATCAGCCTGACAAATGCCAGTCTGATAGTCATCATGGAAAGCCAGATGCAGAAAAGCAATAAGGTTAAAATTTTTTTAAGACTGGTTAGCAAGACTTTGGTTATGGTCTCATTGCTAGGGGAAGTGCAGTGGATGTAGTGGAGAATGCATTTATGAAAACATTGCAAAAGTTTGAATTACATCATCTGCTTTGTGCCGGTTCTAAGTTCTAAGAATATGATTCTCCTCATCATCAGCTGCACCATAGCTTTGAAGAGCATTGTGCTGTTAGAGGAGAAAATATAAGAAATTTATTTTATCAAACCATAATGTCAAAAACTTAGATGAGCGAAAGTAGTCTTTTGGCACTCCCTCTTTCTTCATTATGAGTTTTTGGTTTTTTTACAAGTTCCATCTCAGATGAGCTTTTGTACAGACTTTACTACTTAATGAAAATTATTCATTAAAATATTACTTTTTAAAATTGAAGTTACAGAATACTTGTACAGTTAAGAAATTAATTTCACACCTTTTTGGCAATCATTTGCTTTTACTGTCCTTCATTTTGGACCTTGGCCATATGCACTTCAAAGGCATGCATCTTATATTTGACATTGGAAAGGTGTTCTCAAAACTAATTTTTTTCAACCTTGAAAGTGAAGGAACCAGAGGAGATAGTGGGATCCAGCTAGCAGATGACTAAAGAACAGTTCTGAAATGTAGGACTATCTTACAATTGTTGAAGGAAAATACCAAAATCAAGAATTGAGGGTCTACTGATAAATCATAAAAGGGTAGAAATAAAATCTTGATAAGGATTCATTAGCAGATTTCTTAGTTAGAAGGGATTATTAATACCTTGTAAAATCCATTGTGTATTCTTAGATAATTTAGTGTTTCCAGCATAAACAAAAGAAAACAAACAGTAATTGCCTTATATTTCTCAAATCCTTTGTCAACAGGCATATGGCAGAAACAGAGTGGAAAATCATGTTGCTCTAAAGGCTGCCGATGAGATCAAGAGATCTGCTATCACTTATGACAGTAAAAAGGTTTTCATTTTGAGTGACAGTTGATGTTTTCCACTGTGCAAATGTTGCTACATCTTCTCTGAGCATAGAAATAGGAGTAATGATTAATTTTGGGTAACTGTTAAACTTTACTTCTCAGGGGGGTAAAAAAAGGGAAGAGGAAAAAATAAAACTTGGACAAATCAAAACATGACACTCTGAGGGCTGAGGTCAACAATCACAGTGGGGCTTTTTATTACCAAGTTACTTAGGATTTGACCAGTTCAATTTTGCTCTAATATGTATTAGATATCAGAACTTTCTCAGAAGGAATTTGCCACTTAATTTATTGCCACATCTTCTCATTTAACAAATCCCTGAGGTTAAATTCTGTGTTTGTCTACATGATCTAATAAGCCATGGAGTAGATGTTCTTTGTGCAAACACAGTGTACTGCTATGATTGCAACTGCTGTATAGCAGTGCTCAGTAAAATCTCCTGGTCCTGGAAGGTGCTGAGTGAGACTGTCACACATGAAGCATATTCATTTCTCATTATCGTTGGTCCAGTAAAGGCTGTTCAGAATTGTATAGGTATTAATTCAACAAGATTAGACCTACAGTGCCTAAATCTTCCACGACTTACAGCAAAAGCAAATTAGTGTGTTGTTATAAAATGTAACTCCTTGTGCGGAGAATCCATGCAAATTGTCAGAAAGAGTGACTTGCAAGTAATTTATGGAAAAGCTGTAGCAAGATGACTAACACAGTCTTGCCAATATCATGCAGATCTGACACTCCACAGTTTCCTAAGCATAGCTTGTACCTGCAAGATCATGCTCCACTGCATAGGCTTTAAGACTTAGGAGGTTCCTCTATCCATAGTGTAAAATTACATAAGTGATAGTCAATAAATCAAGATTAATAAAATGTATGATAAATTTTCATTAATATTTGAAAAGCTTATATGAAACATCAATGAATATTAAACAGAGTTGAAGTTCTACCTGCAAACTTACCCTTGCCAACAAAAACACTGTGCATTGTGGATCAAGAAAGTGTAGTACATGGTATTTAGTGTAACTGGCAAAACAGCAAAGGATATCATTATAGCATAATAAATAACCCTATAGTATAAAACCTGCTATGACTGTTTATATTGTTAGGCTAAATGTGGAACTTTAAAGCTTTTTTGCAACAAAATCCCCTTTTATACACATATATATATACCTAGATAGGTAGATAGATATCTGGAAGAAAGTACTTTTTTTTTTTTGTCCTAAAAATCTTGAAAGATTATAATCATGGTTTAAAATAAGTAACTCTTGATTTTTCCTTTGTGGTCATCAATTCCACTTCTCCAAAGAACCTCGTAAACACAATGGGCCCAATGCCAAAACAAAGATTAAATGTTCATGTGATCCCCAATGGAAGACATACTTTAACTATGAAGTATTCTCACAAGAAACCTTTTAACCCTTACATGAAAGTGAATGATCTAGAGTTTGTGGCATTTACATTTGCTGCTTTGACAGCACTGTTTATCAAAATAACTACAATTTTCAATGAAAGACTACTTAATTTTGATTATATTGCTTTTCTGTTGGAAAGGACTTATACATAATAAATTCATTATGTTTTTGGAGTAGTTTGCAGTTGATCTAGTTTGTTCCGCAGCAGTTAGTTAATCCCTTCAAAGTATCATCTATTCCTCAGTTCGTTATTTTCTCTAAGCATAGATGGAATATATTAAAGCTATGTGGAAGCATTTAAAAAGAGAAAAAAAGGTTGGAAAAGAACAGTACCCTCCATGACAGCTCTTTAGAGAACTGAAAAAAACAGGTGCTTTGTTGTATTGTTTTCCCAAGATACTTCCACTGTATTTTCCCCTTTTCTTCATCTAGTGTATTTATCTGTTTTTGTTATACTCATTTAAGAAACTGTATTTAAAAAGGAAGTTAGGTTACATTTGACAGCTATAGTTGGTCTCATATTTCCCTGATATTCTCTAGCTGTTCTTTGCTTTTGTTACTGATTTATAAGAGCTGGCTGTAATTTGGTAGTATGCATTTTGAAAGAAGTGGCAGTTTAACATAAAAGACACAGAAGCAGTAAAGGTCTCACTTGCACAGAGTTTCCACATACACAATATACTATTGTTTATACTGCATATGCATAAAAATTGTTTGAAAGTATCCAGCCTGACTTGCCAATAACTTCCCAGTCATGTGTATGGGCCTAGACCTTTTACAGTTTGAGTTTTTTATTTGGTCTGCTTAGAAAGATAGAGGCAAAATTCATCATGGACTTCTTCATGGACTGGATTTCACTCACAGTGAGTAGAGAAACCTAACCGCATCAAACAGAATATCTGCAATATGCAACCCAATCCTGTTAAATATCAGAATACGGTGTCAGATCTCCCTACATTATTTTATTTTATTTTATTTACAGCTAAGAGAAAAAAAAATGCTGAAGCTTGCAAATTTCACTTCAAAGTATATAAGAAAATTCTTTGATTTGTTGCATTCTGCAGGTATAAAGATAGATCTTGCTCAGTCAAGGAGTGCGCAGGAGAATATGTGAAAAATAGACTTGGTTGTAAACGGGAAAATACATGAGCCATGTTTAGACACTAACTAAAGTGTATTTTACAAAGAAAGGTAGAGAAGAGTTTTGTCTTCTTTTTTGCTAGGAGGCCTGAGGCATTTGAGTGTTGTACTTTTCTAAGAGCATCTGCTTCAAGTCTATAGATGAGACTTTTCTGTGGGTCTCTGAATTGGCTGTGGATTAAAGATCACTACCAACTCAGTATTTGCCCACAAATACAGCTCTGTGATGTTGCAGTTCTGAAACCCATGGTTACTTTTTGTATGCTTTCCTCAGGCTCTTCAGTAGTCAACAAGAAGACTTACCTGATGGTATCATAGTTTGTGTAGGAACTACTTCATTAAGAAACTAGAACTGTGGGAATACTGCCATACTGCCTTCTCCAGCAGTATCCAAAGTACTTTTCTGTTAGAAACTGCACTGGGATCAAGCTCCGCAACTCAGGAAGTATGCTACAGAGAAAACACGGTGAAAGGCATGCCTTAGAGCTTTCATTTCATTTTCATATGTTCTCTGTGGGCCAATTTAATAGGATGCTGCAAACAAGAGGGAGAAATCACTCCTCAGGCAACCACAAGGTGAGAAATAAAATGCAATAGCAGTGAAAATTCTAATGTGTGCTGAGAGTTTGGAGTGACAGAAATGAAAAGACTGGAGTCTGGAAGAGTTTCACTAGTAACTCCAATGAAATCAGATTTTTCCCAAGTTTAATGTAGCATAATCCAGACCAGGGTTTATGAACACCCTGCATGCTGATACCAAGCAGCACCAAGCTGTATTTAATCAGGGAGTGGAAACTCAGAGTGTGCTGTCTGAGACGAGTAGCTTCAATAAATAGTGCATTTTAATATCTTTATAAATGTGTTCCACCATCTTTCTTAGGCAAAGAAAAAGCACTGCACCTCAAACTTTATTAATATCATCAGTTGGTTTTGGTTTTGTTAAATAAACTATATTCACTTGCTGGTATTTTTTCAGTAACCTCTCAGCTTCAGTAACTTCTCAGCACTCCAGTCCCTCACCACCTCTATTCAAATCTGCTTCTTTGCTGTTGCAAATACTTAGTTAACTCCATCTGACTGTTAAGAAGTTAAAAGAGCAGCATGGTTCTATCCAGAATATAATACAGTTGTCATAGTTATAAGAGTACTCACAACCTAGATTTTCCAGCAGACCAGATCTGATATTTGTTTGTTCCACAACCTTTGACAAATCATTTAACCTCACTGATTCTCAGCTTACATATCTGAAAAGCAGATTTAGTAATAATTACCTACTTTTCACACGTGTTGAGGGGATTAATTGATTAGTGTTTGTTAAGCATTTAAAATCCCTTGGATGAAAGGCACTAAATTATTTAAAAAAAAAAAAAAAAAAGAAGAAAATTTAGGCTCAGAATTCTAAATGCCAGAAAGGACTATTATAATAATTCGTCTGATTTTAAATATTACAATTCCTATAAATTCACTTCATTTGACTGTGTGATTGCTGTCTCTCTCCTCTCATCATGTCCAGTCTTGAACGTAAAGAAAACTTGAGGGATGGACAATCTGATATCCCTGGACAACTGTAGCATAGTGTTGATACTGTAAAACTAGTTATTACAAGACTGGATCAAATTTACTGAGCTACAGCTTTTATCACGTTTGATTTCTTCTAGCCTTTGTCTGGTATGTATAAGTGCTCCGTTATGTTCCACATCTTCGACTTGATGCTTATGTTTCCCTCCTACTGAAAAAGCTCTTTGATAAACTGGACTGAGTGATTCTAGAGCTGAGTAAAAAATACTGCTTTTCAGTTTTCCATTAATTTCTGTAGTTCTTCTCAGAAAAATTTCAGAATTTTCAGCACTTTTTTCTTGTGCTTACAAGAACTGGATGCAAATGCACTCAACGAGCCACAGATTCTGTTGCTTCTCACAGATAAGTATTTCTCTACATACACTTCTGAGCATTCACCCTAAAGAGAAAAGCGATGTCTTTTAAAGTCTTTTAGCCTATTGGTCTGCCAAAATGACCATTGTTTTCTCTATTCCCTTGCTTGTACATTAAATAAGAGTAACATGAATGAATACTTTGCTACATTTTAATCCACTCCAGCATCATATGTAGGAATATCATACTCTTCATTCACAGGAGTAGCATGTAAAAAATCTGTACATTCTCATGTTGCAGGGATGCATTTTAAGTTTTGGGGAGACTCATGTTATGAGTCAAAAGCCTTTCTATGCACCATACATTTGTTGTTTTACATGCTTTAGCACTTCTATGATCCTCAGGCAATAACTGTATCTTGCAAGAATTTCTTTCACAGATCCTGATTTTATTTGCTTCCCCACATTTATTTCTTTCTTTCCTTTCTGGCATTTTGCTTTCTTTCAAACTGTCTAGAACAATATTTAAAAACATTGCTCTGTTCCCCTGGCACCTCAATCTTTATACTCATCTCAACAATGAGTAAACAGCATTTTATTCAGATTTTTTTTATTCTGCATTAGTTAGAACACTGTAGGCTGATTTCTTCCCAACCTAAAAATATGTGTATTTCCCACTTAATAACATAAACTATATTCTTGACTTTGTTTGTCCTGTTTTTAAGGTAATGGTAAAGACATTGGTGACAAGAAAACCAAAGACTCTTATTAGAGTTGGAAATAAGCAATATCGTAAGCAAATACAGTAGATTTAAAATAAATTACATGCTTTTGAAAACAGAGATAGACACTTTCTCTGCTGTCAGCCCTATTGATTTTGCTAGTGGAGCTTCAAATACCAAGTTTAATCATCACTTTCTCTTCAGAAGCTATGCCATAATGCTGAAGATTTAACCATGAAGATTTTTATTCTGACTTTTAAACTACATTTGCTCACACTTTAGTCTTATGCCATTCCTTGCCAGCTGTATCCGTAAACAAATGCTCTTCCTTCATGGGACTTGCAGTCTTGAAATACATATGTTTGAATTTAGTTAGAAGATATTTCAAATGAAAATGATCAGAGTTTTGCCTCTGTCTTATTGGACTAGATTGATGTTAGAGTCCAATACTCTCAGACCAGATTCTTTCAGATATTCCGCATATGGGCAGTTTTCATGTTTTAATACCAAATATACATACTTTAAAATATTTGACATTACAAGGGATTTTGATTCAGTGGGGTAATACAGCAGTGTACTGAAAATGCAACACAGGGATAATATAACAACTGCAGTACACAGTTGAATAACAATAAAAATGTGATTCCCATCCCAATTGTCTTTATGCATACCGTCACAATGCTGGGCATCCCCAGTTGCTGGGAAAGTTGGTTGAAGCCAGCTCACGCTTGCTGCTCACTTCAAAATATGTTCGTTGCTCAGTTTTTATATTCTTTTGTTAGGCTGAGCCACTTGTAGGCTTCCCCCATGCTTGTCTGTCTGGCTTAGGAAGACTTTCACACCTTTTTTATTAAATTGTGGAAGGCCATTTTACACAACTAGGTAATTCACTCCACTGATAGAGCCATTGATCCAAATCAAAGGCCAGCCTCATGTCCTCTTTATGTTGAGGTAAGTTCTGCTCCCTTTACAAAAGATGTGGTCACTCCTTGGGCTCTTCCCTGAGCCTCGGGATCATGTCTTTGCTCATGTCCTCTGAGCCTTCTTCCATTGTGGGGTTTCATTGATCAGTTACAGTTGATGTGACTTGACCCTTAGTGATTTTGCAGTTATTTCTAGAGAGAGAGGAAAACAATTATGTTAAGATAGATGCACTTTAGCTAATGCACTAGTGAGGTCATCAGGAATGAAAACAGCAGGGATGGCACATATCACACCCTTCTGAAGAAGCAGAGAGCATAATAAAAATTCAGTTGAGATCTATATGTTACACTAAGTACTTCTAGCAGTTTTTATGGTTTTTATGCATATCTTTTCCTGACACTTTTTTTTCTGATTGTCCCTGACAACACTCTCGTGACAGGACACTGGACATGTCAAACCTTTTGTATGACCTGGTGCAGATGTTCTTACATTCTTAATGTAATAGGAACATCACCAGAGCCACTAACTAGTGTCACTCAAACTTGAGAGGTGCTTTAATCCAAAAATCTTTTGAAATAAATACATTCCTTAAAAGGATTATGGCCCTTTTTCTTAGATTACCTTAGACGGAAGAGATGAACAAACCAAGACCAATATGCTTAAAACGGAACTAAGGTTTATTTTAACTCCTTTCAGGCAAAGATCTCAAAGTCAATACTGATCTAAGACCACAGTATTCCTTTGGGAAATGTGCTTAACTCTGAATTATTCTAATAGCTTTACAAATACATAAATAGGCTAAATGAATTATTCCACCAAACTCTGACATAATGCTGTTATTACATTTGACTTGAAGACCCGAACAGACCACATACACATGATGCCTGAGTGAATCAGTGGTACACAAACAGAGCTAGGAACAGTTGCTATCACAGCAAGGTTATAAACTTAATAGCATAAGGTATGTCAATATATGTATTTATATATATGTATTTATGCACCGTACATTGAAGTGAATATATGCTAAAAAAAAAAAAGTACTATATTCTTGGACACAGAATAAGTCACAGATGAGCACAAAAAAAACAAGATTCCTCAAAAATAAAAAAGGGCCCTCCCTTACCACTGCTGCTTAATGTCCTTCTCCTGTAGCACAGTGTCTAGATTCTCTCCAGTTTCCCACTGTACACACCAGATGTAGTAGTCTGGTGGGGATTTAAACCATGTCACAGACCTTTCTTTCTTTCTTCCTCTGTCCCTCAGATGCAGCACAGTTTCAGAGAAGGGTGTCCCATCACTCCTTTTCCTTTTCACACCTGTGCCTGCAGGCTGCCCATTTCTGAGGACTCAGTCCAAGCTGAAGCTACCATTCAGAAATGTCCTACTAGTTTCTTAAGAGGCAGAGTATGCAATGGAAACTCATGGTGTTAATCAAGCCCCAAAACTGATGAAAAATAGTTCAACTGAAATTATGAAGTCAGGAAAATGATTTTTAGTTTCTTCCAAATTAATGAGCTCTGCATGAAAACACACATTGTAACTTACTATCTGAGTTAAAGACAGGAAGATACGTATATGTTCAATCTGCATAATAAGTAACATATAATTGTATATTTCATATACAATCACATACATTTCATAAATGCTCAAGTGCATTTGTGAAGAAGGCAAAGTGGTGTATATAAATGTAAGGTTTGGTTTATAGTTCATAGCTAAGGGTGCAAGTGAGCAGTAGATTTCCAGAACAAGTGCACATCTTAGATAATATCCCCAAGTGATTTCCTGCTGTCTAAAATTAACTATAAGTGTTTTCAAAAGTGTATGGACCCAGAATTCTCCAGCCAACAAATCAAATGCACAAAATACAATTATGATCATCTGATTTGATTTTGGCTTGATTTTTCTGTTGAATATGCAATGGATATGTCCCCAGAGAAGATATATGTTAAAAGCAATGTAGGCATTACTGGCTTTCTGAGCTAAGTACCTTATCTGAAAATAAGTTTCATGAATTGGTAAATACCAGAATTAATTTTGCTAAATTTTGTAAGATACCATTATTTTTAATGATGGCCTAGAAATTTTTTATGTGTTTTGGTAATTACAGGCATTTTTGTCAAACCACGTGCTCTTGGGGATCTTCTACCAGAAATACAATGAGTTCTGCATTGTGAGTGACAGCTCTAGATTAACAGGTCAGCAATGTCTGACAGACAGATTGCTTTGAGTTTTAAGAGCTTCCATGTAGCAGAAGGACTGGGCACTACGTAAGATAAAACTTTGTAATGAATCTTGAGGAGACTAAAGTGGAACAGTTGAGTAAGTGGAATGAAGTGGAATAAGCCTGGTCTTCATGGCATGTTGCCACTGCATTCCCAGATGGCTCTAAAATGAAACAAGAAGAGAATGTGTGTTCATTGTGGAGCTATATGGGCAGCCAGAGAAAAAGAATTAAAGGGAAAATATATTGAGAGTGTAAGGGAGATAGATCAAAAGAGCCACATTCATATCACATCACCACTGGCTGATATGGCTTTAGCAGATTATTGTGTATGACAGGTAGCTTTGAGAACAAGCAAATAATTTTTTTTTTCTGTAGGTCTGTTGCCTCATTGCTTGCTGTGGCAGCTAGGTAATGGAGATTACTTCATGCCCAATTGGGAATGAATAGACTCCTGTGTACAAGTCTGTTGGGAAGAAAAATATTTTGTCTATCTTCAGCTCAGGGTAGAGTATTTTTGCAGAGATTTGGAAGCAGTCATTAGGTTGCAGTGAACAGGGTGATGGAATAAATAAGGTAGTAATAGGCAGTTTAGGTAACCTCAAAAATAGTCTTAATCTGAGTTAATTTATTAGACCTTTGGAAATTTCACATTTCACTCACTGTTTCTCTTCCACCTGTGCCCAACCACGGCAGTCTCTGCTGCCGTGAGATCAAAAAAACCCCACTGCCTTTCCTGGGTATAGCTGTTGGTGCTGAGACCAATATCATTTAGTGTCCTTCAGTTGGCAGCATCTTAGGTTGTTAAATTCCTACTTTACAAATGTCACAACAACCTTCTGCAGAACAAGTTCCCACACTTCTGTCTCAGAACAGTTTAGACAGATATGACACTGAAAGTGGAAAGCACTAATAGGTTCCTTTGTCCCTGCTGCAATGTCACACTAGGTCAGAAACTGGGCCTGGACGGAGAAAAATGGAAGAGCTTGAGAACAGAGGCTCAGCTAAAAGAGTGATGAAATACAATTTAGCTGTAATCTGGCTGCTGTAAATTTAAATGTGATGGCAGAATATCTATAATTAGGAACAGGACATGCAGGTAGACAGTATAGAAATAGCAAAAAAATAGAAAATTATATTAATGAAGATAGCCTAATTATTTTTATAGTGTGTGATCAGGTACCAAAACTAGGTCAAGATAAAAATAACTTAGATAGTTTTATCACATAAAAAAAAATATTAAAAATGGACAACTAGTGACGCTAGCAAAGGTAATTTCCAAACCAGAAGACTGTAGCATTAAGTCAATGTGGTGTAGTTTTGTATTTCAGATGGAACTGCTTGATGATCAATAAGTACACTTGTTGTATGTGTGAAAGGAAAACACTGGCATGAACCCTGCAGAAGTGCTCAGCAACAGGTCATTAACAATTCTAAGAATACAAAGTAAACCAGAACAAAAGAAAGAAGCCTTGGGATTTATCTGAGATTTCCCCCATTAAGAGATGTGGCAGTCTACACTTTGCCTATTCCATCTGCACAAGTGAGAAACTCAGTCCAGCGCTCCAGGCACTGCTATATCAAATATTGATGGGAATTCACTGTAGAGTGGATTTTTCCTTCTAAGGAACTGATAAATAGTTAATGAGGAGTTAAGCAGCTGAGTCCATTCTGAATGGATAATTCTTCCAGTAACAACAGTTTGTTTGCCCCTTGAGGGTTCTTTTTTTTTTTTTTACTGCTTTGTGCAACAAAATATGATTTAACTTGGGTTTATTATTTTGTAACCTAAAAAAATATATACTAATTGATTACTGTATCCTAAGTTATCTGAACACCTTTGGAAATCTTTCCCTGCTCATAAATAAACAATGAACAAGTAGCTGGTCAGCATCTATCTGATGAATTAAAGTGTTTGAAGCATCACAGTCAATGTGATCGAGTCAATAATAGACAGCAGCAAAAAAGATACCACCCTATCAGGCACAAAAATTAGTCTTTCTGCTGCTTTTATTCATGTCTTTCTAGCTACAGTGTATAGATATACCCTTGCACCTTCTAAACCTATGCTACTACTGTGCCAAGAGTCTCAGGACACTGAGCCAGTTATTTGCCAACTGTGTGTTCACCATCTATCAGCTCACTGCTTCTTTGTTGAAAAATAATAATAACAAGTAAAAAAGTACTTTCTTTCCTGAGGATTTTGTGCGTAAAGATGATGGCAGTTGGAACTGAGATCCCTTGATGTATCTACAGAGGAATACAAATGTAGGAAATGTTCCCTCCACAGGACATTACTAATATCCTTCATCCAGGCAATGAAAGAAGAAAGTAGTGCTGTGAATGCTCAGGAGCATCCATGTCTAGTTAAAAAACCCTCATCCCAGGTGAGTTTTGACTTGTAGTTTGCATTAGAATAGGGAAGGTGAATGCTCACAGGCAATAGTCACCACAAATCAAAGCCAAGTCTTCAGCTACTGAACATCAGCAGTTCAGTAGCATACACAGAGGTCATGCCCCAGGTAGACAAGACAAAAGGAAGTGTGTGGAGACTACTGGCAACTTGTGCAGATTTTCCAAGTCACCTGTTACAGGCATGCCCAGCTTTCCATAATGTCTGTATCTGTAGAGAAGCTGTTCCTGTTCAGTTCAGTGCATAAACATGGGTCATTGTGTTGTTGATCTAATATTTTAAAATCAGTGACCATTTCACAAGTACTTTAGGAGAAAACATAGTAAAGAATATTAAGATTTTGTAGCTCTAAGGGGCTGTTACTATTCAAAACCACATTCCAAATATTCAAAAATTTGTTAATATTCCAAAACATTCAAAATATTTTTAAACATTTTGCTGGTATTGATAGGCAGAGTCAGCTCAGTGCATGAAACAAAAATGCTGCTGGCAGTGCAACACAATGTAGGAGCGACCACCTTATAGTAGATAAACTGAATGCTTTTATAGTTGGGCCATCTTCACATTACCTTAAACCATCACAAAGCATGATCTACTCCATTGCACAAAGGCTGCTTGCTATTTCTGCTATAAAAGGACAATCCGGAACATGGTGCAAAAACCAGGCAGACTTTGCAATATGCCTTAGAGAGACACATAGAGCAGGACTGACAGAACATAAAGATTTTAGAAAGTAATAAATCAGTATTACAATAAATAAGAAAACCTGAGAATTGTCAGACACCTCTCAAGTTAGTGAGGGAAGAAACTGTTTGGCTTGCATTTTTATGTTTTACAACTTGTCCTATTTTCCCAAGACAAAATATCTGAGTATTAAGGAAAATAATTTATCTGAATACAATAGCATGCTGTACCTCAAGTATAGTCTTCTGATCAAGTAATCCCAAAGCCTTACTACCACAAAATAAGAAAGGATGCTGACTGTTTCAACACAGCAAGTGCAGAAAAATACCAAGAATGAATATTTTAAACCAAACAGGCCTTCTATCTCAGGGGAACTGATCTGAATGAAGTTTGTGGGTTTTGCTAGCAGTCCACAGAAGTCTGGGTTGTCTGGGTTGTCACTACAGCTATTGATCGTGCAGACAGCACCCTTTTACCAAAAGGCACTTCTTTTCAGCCTCTTCCCCAGTTCCATCCATATCTACAGATAGAGGAACAATATTTGCCATTTTCTGTCACTGCAGCAGTTCTCAGCTGTTCTTCAGCTTTTCTCCTGCTGTGGCCTTAGTCATATTTAACATAGACAGGGGTAAACTTAGCTTCTCACTCACATTTTTGTGTTTCCCCTCATAAAATCATAATTCTACAGAGAACAACCTGAGTACTGTGGAAACAACCCAGTTTACCTAGAGCACAACCCAGTAGGCGGCAAGCAGGTGCCCACAATAAGACAGAGTGTATGTAGCAGCCAGGGCCCTTGCATTGCCCTTTTAGGGTCGACTTTGAGTCGTGATGGCAAAAACACGAGATGAAATTAGTCCTGCTAGATCAGACCAAACCATCTAGGACAATATCTTGTCTATATCAACCAACAAAAGCAGATAGTAAAGGAAGTTACTTATAAATATAGTGTAAGCTTGTAAGGCACTTTCTCCATGTTGGTACACTATGATGCACAATGGAATGTGACTGAAGCTTTCTTCGTAATCTAATGTAGAGGTATTGGTGTCAGAGGAAGATGAGTTTTGTGTACTTTTTTTGAAGTTCCCATTAAAAATAAATAATTTCTTCATATAATGCTGATGAAAATAAGGTAAGGAAGCTCCTGTGTTTACAACTTCATGCAATTTATAGAGGAGCATTAATAGTCCATGAATAACAGCTGAAGCAGTCTGCAAGTTACACCAGTGATGACAACAGCTATTGAAGAAACTACTTCAAGGATTTGTTTGCTTGGATAAATGGATATTTCTACTAAGTCTTCACCAATCTTGGGATGGGTGATCACCCTAGCATACATGCCAACAACAGTTTAGTGAGGAGAACTTTCATGAAAACCACAAATCACCAGACTCTGGATACAGTTACATTTAGAGACTATGTGGCTCAAAAGCAGACGTTCTGAACAATTTGAGAAGAAAGAGGATTGTTTGTAGAGGTTGTTCTTTGCAATGTGCTTGGTGGCTTGGGCTGAAGTGGATAGGTTAATAATTGTGAAACAATTGTTAGAGAGTCTGTCTGAGACAGTGTAGGCTGGAGCAAACCTCGCCCATTCAAGTAGATTTTGTGAATAAACTGAAGGGCAATACAGAGAAGTTATTACGAAAAATCATGTGGTTACAATGGCATGCTGGAATAAAACACTGTCAGTGGGACAGATAGCCAAAAGAGCTAAGGAGAGAAAAGAGGATTATGATAGATTTTGGGAAGTAATTACCTTGGCAAGCAAGTATGCAAATAGCGGAGTGATGGACCTATTGCTACAGTGAATCCTGGGGAACAGCTCCTGTAATTCAAGTACAGCAAATCATATGGCTCAGATAAAACTCATCCAAAGATACCAAAGGAAATAAACCCGTGAAATAGCAGAAACAACAATGAGGAAGTGGAATATAATGAATGTAAGGACACAGAGCAAAAGAAGAAGCAACTGTTTTGCACTCAATATATTCTATTTGCAGAATTCATTGTCAGAGCGGGATCACAGAATGACACCCAGGCACAAAGTAGGGCTGGTTCGTGCTGTGACTTAATGATAACTCTGTGGTTATCCAAGAGGTAGGCAGTCTGCTCTCGAGTTTTGGTACATAGAGACTTAAAGGGAAAGAAAAGTAGGTTAGAAAAAAGTGTACCATGCCTCAGCTACCTGTAATATTAGTGGTAGGAGCATCATAAAAATTACCTTCTCTGTGGGATCAAGATAGGTCATTACCCACAGCCAATGACTATTTCTGAAAGATCAGAGTAGTCTCTTAAAATGGATTGTTGTTTCTCTTTTAGTATGTTTCTCTATCAAGTTTCTCATCTTTGATTAGCTTTCTCACAGCTAGTGTATTTCTCTGACAGAGTCTGCTGGCCAGTGAATCAGGTCTGTGCTCAAAGGCAAATGCATTATGAGACCAACCTGTGGTGTCTCTACATTAGTGTATGTAGCAACAGTCAGGAAGAATTGCAAGGTTGTGACCGGTTGCAGGGCTGCAGTGTGAGCCCAGTCCCAGAGATTGAGCGGGACAGCATGTGCACCATGGGTACGGGCTTCTTTAGGGAGAGAAGAAGAGGAGGGAGGATTGCTTCCTATATAAAGGAGCTTCTTGACAGGACAGCAGTGGTATGAAATCAGAGACTTGTCCTTTGGTGGCCTTTGGATCAACACTGATGAACCCTGGGGATACAACAGGGAAAACAGTTTGGAAAAAGTATATCATGTGCCTCAGCCACCTGTAGTGGTTGGGTAAAGTATAAGATTTTTTTCCTGAAATTCTTAGGGAAAAGGCCAAAGCTCAGATGGCACTAAACCCAGGCGTAGACGTAGAGGCTAATGTAACTTTAGTAAGCATGTAAATAGTAAGAGGAAATTTTGAGAAAACATTGGCCCGTTGTTCAACAAGGAAGGCAAACTAATTGGTAATAAACAGTAGCTTGTTATCTAGCTGGCAGCTAGGAAGAAATAAGCCCATATGCTTCAATAATTTAATCAGTAACTTGGATGCCTAGAAAGCAATTTGTGAATGACAGCAAATAACAGGAAGAGATTATTAAGCTGGAAAGTAAAACCTCAGTCCTAACGGCCCCCAAGAAACTTGAAGATTGGTGAGCAGATATCTGGTGCAGTTCAAGTGTAAATTCTGCACATGGATGGACATAAAAGATTAATTCATGCACACATGCAGGTTGGCTAGCTGAGTAGCAGCCCTGCTACAAATGCCTGGAAGTGGCAGTGAATATCGGGCAAAATACAAGCCAGCATTGCAGTCACAAATAAGGGAAAGGACACGTTATTTATTAGGAGGAGCCTGGCCAGCAGCTCAAGGGGAGGGACTCTGCATTCTTGGCCCTTGTAATACTAATACACTGTATCCAGTTTTGTGTTCCACATCAAGAGGGGTAAGAGAAACAGTGTCAAATAGAAGCTACCAATTTAGGTAGGAGCCTAGAGCACATGACCTTCAAGGAGAAGGTAAGAAAGATAGGCTTGTCCAGGTTATCTGATAGAAGTCTACAAGTGCTGGAAGGGAACTTAAGATTTGACGGAGCTAAACTCTTTCCTTTAGAAGAAAATAACATCAAAAGGAACAATGAATCCTTACTGCAGCTGGGAGGTTCAGATTAAATGTTTGCGAAACCTTCCTAAAAAAGATCATAAGTGCAGCACTGAAATAGTGAGAGATTGTACGGCTTGACCAGGCAAAATAATACCTTTCCTGATCTACAGCTGGTGATAATTTTTCCTCAGAGAAGAGGTTGAACTAGATGACTTCCAGAGGAAACTTCCAACAAACACTGTCTGAATCAATCACTACCTTATGGTTAAGTATATAATTTTCTTCACACACTGTATGTTGTTTTATTTCAACTGCATCAAATGGACGAGTCTAGATGAAGCTCTTGTGCTGTTCTTAGAGTGTTCTTTTAAATATCCTATGCCTTAAAGGAAAGACTAGCAAGGGAATTATGCTTCTGTAACTTTGGCGGAAGACCTATCGCTTAGGATAAAAGCTGCTTTCATCTTGTTTTGTCCTATATCACCTTTACCAGGGAAAAGTACATGTTTTGTTTTGCAGTGTCACTTCATTTGAGAGGGTAGTCTTGACTTAGTGGCAGCAGTGAAGGTCAGGAGATTAGGAAGAAAAACTAATTGCATGCTATAAAAACCCCAAATATTCTCCATTCTGCACCAGGGCTTTTATCAGCTCTTGTTTTATCAGAGATCAGTCCATCCCTTCACAGTTTACTTGTTCATAGGATAAAAAAATCAGACCTTGCAGTAGTAAATATAGAAATTATGGCTATAATTCATCAATTCTTTTATCTCTGATAAGCTTTCATCAGTCACAAGAGAAACTCCATGTATCTCTCATTTTACCAGTAAATGTGACATTTATTTCTAAAGCCATTTATACAGATAAACTCACAAAACTGAGTCCATAGACATACCTGTAATAACGTCCCAGTACAGTTATATTGAAAAAACTTTATTGGTCATTTTTAGCTTGCATGGCTTAATCCAGCTCAGAAACAAACTTTAAGTGGCTGGAAGCCCCTGTCTTTCCAGGTATAATAATGTAGGGCTCTATTCTCTCAGTCTGAAGATGTATATTGTCTTTGCTCTTCAGTGTATGATTTCCTTCAGCTTCAATCAGAAACCATTGGGTGGCTAGGACACAGACTTTTCAGACTTCTAACAGCAGTCTTCAGGTTTTTTTCATAGTTATCTAAGATCAAAGCTCAGATTAATACAGGAAAAAAAGAAAAAAGACTCAAGCCATCCACCACACTCCACATAAGGACTTTTCAGAAGACAGTTGTTTATCCAGCATTCTAGGAAGTGTCTGGTGCTCCAAAAGTGCAGTGATAAGATCAGGCCCATGCTCTAGGACATATATAGGAAAAGAAAAGAAGAAGACAGAGCAACTAGAACAGAGGAAGACAGAGAAAGGCATACAAATTCAAAAAACAGAACCTAGTGGGATACACACACTTTCTTTCCTTGACATAGGCTCTCATGGACTCACAGGCAGACCACAGTTGCCAGCGCCTTTTCAGCTATCCCCTCTGTGCCTCCCTCTGGCTCCCAGTTTGGTCAAGGTCCTGCTGGATTGGAGCCAGGACAGAGGGATGCACCAGGAACAAGGGGAGTGCTGGCTGCAAGTGGTCTTGTTGCTGAGTGTAGAGAGGAAAGAGGGGGAGAGAGGACATGTCTCTGAAAGCCTGATATGCCTGGTACTATTCTTTTGTCACCTATCTCTGGCTGTCAATTTCTTTTTTACTTCTTTCTGTCTCATTTGATACCTGCTGGTGGCTCTTCTGGGGGTTTTTTTTGGTTTTGTTTTTGGGGGTTTTGTTATTGTTGTTGTTGTTGTTGTTTTTTGGTTTGGTTTGGTTTTGGTTTGGTTTTTGGGGGGTTTTGTTTGTGTTTTTTGTTTGGTTTTTTGTTTGTTTGGTTTTTTTGTTGTTGTTTTTATTTTTCTTTCTGTCTCAATGTATTTTTTTTCTGTGTGGATGTTATTAAAATTTAGTCCTTTCTTTCAGGGTGTAGCCCTCCTTGCCCTGTCATGAAATAAAAGCATATTGAACAGAAAGGCTTTACTTGGAGCTCAGACAGGAATTAAAGACAGCAGTTTTAACAAGAACATACATAAATATCCCCAGACTTCTTGTACTGCCAACATGAGCTTCCTTATTCATATTAAGATATTGACAATCTATTTTCAAGGTAGGATACATATTGCTTTTCAACTTTTATGTATGAAACATTTTTCAGCACTGTGAATGCCTCTCAAAGCCAGCATCACATCTAATCCTCTCACAACCCTTGCTAGCTAAACACCTACTTTTCCTTGTAGTTAATATATCTCAATAAATGCCTTAAACTGTATTAAATATGCATTATTTATGTACAGTTACAAAGGATCAGAAAAAAGTCCCAACTTTGCAGTGCATTGCTGCTGATTTAATCAATGTACATTTGCAAACTAGTAAAGCACATACAATATTTTCCTTCTGCCTCCTGCTTGTTCTCCACATCTGTTGACAAGATGGATAATGCTGGAGCTGCTAATTCTCTGCTTGCAGTGTTTCATGCTCTTGCCAGAGCACTCATTACTAGAAAGACACCAAGGATCAAACTCATCCCAAGAGTAATCCAGTGTAGCACTGACTCAAGTCAACAAGAGTTGTGCCTCCCTATGCCAGGCTTGTATTTATTGCTGAAACCATCTCCAAAACAAAGATGCTTTGCTATGTTTATTCTGTCCCACCATGTCCTGTATAATTAGGAGAAAATAAGAGACAAAAGGTTTACACTGTTGTTTTAATGTCTGCCAGTAACAAGGTTGGAGATTCACAGCATCTGAAACCAATCAGTTCAGCAGAATGCTCTTCAGCTGCGCAAAGCACTCCATCTCAGCATTGCATCCAATTGTACATTTCAGGGGATCTTTCAATATGCTCTTCTAGGGTGTGCTAACAAACTCAGTAATATGCACTCTTGCCTTACTTGCTGACTTGCTTTAAAAGAGAAAATTAAATACATTTCTCATATGGCTATATTGTGGAATTTTTCCACACCATTAAATAAAATGTTGCTCTACTTTATTGGCATTTTCTGAGAGTAAACATTTCTTAAGCTAAAGAACTGATTTGTGTGGGACATTGTGCATGTGCACACCATATTTTTTTCTCCAACACATATAATATTTCTGTTCTTATACCAGCAACTCATCTAAGGTAGAAAATCATCTGCCTTTCCATCTCTCACCAAAATAAACCAAGAGTAATTTTTCTGAAGTCAGTGGAATTAGACCAGTGTACAGAAGAGAAAATCTTGTTCTAGCCGATCAGCCCTGTAAAAGAAAACGAGATACAACCTTTATTACCAACAACCAAGTTACAGAAACTTACTTCTTACTATGCTTTTTGATGTAGTTTGTGTGATAGGGAGTAGACACATAGTATCAGTAACATTTTATGAGTATCTAAGAAAAACAGTTACATGCAATGTGTTTTTTTTCCCCCAGTAACAACCATGAGAAAGAAATTCTTTGAAACTATAGTAATTCTTTGTTAATGTATTATGCACACACCTGTATGTTCACATAGGTTAACGGGAGGGCAAAAGGAGCCTTAGTGCAAATGTGATAGCCAGAGTAAAGCAAACACAAAGGAAAGTTATACTGACAGACAGACAGAAAGGCTTAATGTTAGCCATTGGAGCTACTGGAACTGATACTTTGAGCTAGGGTTTCTTAACATTAGGCTTCCTTCTCTGTCTTCCTTAAAAGCCTGTTACATAAGTCTGGTTATTGGGTTAGACTCATTTAAAATAGAGCCTTGTGTCACCTATTAAGCTAACAGATGTAGATCCATAGATGGATGAATTACTACTACCTTCAAAGCTGCTTCGTTCATGTAAGGGGATTGAGGTGCTGCATGATGCTTGGGATTTTTTATTTTCCCCTTGCCTTAGCCACATGAGAAATACTTTGCTAGGCACTAACCTGCTTGACCTTTTTGTCTCAGTCAGAAATTTTCTATTAAAAATAAAAAATGATCCTAACAGAGAGATACCAAACATCCATTGTTTAATCTCTGGGGTCCTTCAACCAATTTGAAAGTCAGCATTGGAGGAAGTAATTTTTTTCTGCTTGTTTCAGTCTGATCTCCTGCAGTTGTTTAAATTGGACTAGCACACAGGAGTTTTAAATTAACTGAATAGTAAAATAAACCCATTGTGTATACTTTTTATAACAGTTGCACGGGGGAATATGATTGTGAAAAAAATTAATTAAAAACTGTTATATAGGCTATAGGAAGGTATTCTTATCACACAATAATATAGAAATACATATTATACAACAACAACAACAAATATCTCTCTGCATTTTGGCTTCAACAAGTCTGAATCTCAACTATTCTAGAAGTTATCTAGAAGTCTGCGTTTGGTCCTGTGCAGCCCTATTTGAGATACAGATAAATCACCTACATCTATGCAGACCAAGTTACATGTATGCACATGCACAAGAACATTTGTGCATATCCTGATATCTGCACATGCTATAATATATTATGATGTGTGACAGGCCACTCAGAAACATAACACAGGATAATTTACTCTTAAAGATGTTAATAAATTATAATAATGAGTTGTCAGGGTTTTAGCACTGATGTCTGTCCAAAATACAATCTCCAACACAGTCCTTACCTGTTTTGGAAAAAAAATCAACCAGAAAACAACCAACCAAACGAAAGAAGACTCTGCTGAGTCAAGACTTATTGGTTTAGAATTAAAATTTCTTATAGTTCTTGTATGGGACACAGAAATCTGAACAATTTGACTAGTATTTAGAAATACCCAGGGGAAAATGTTGAGTGACCCCAGAGGAATAAGTCCCATGAGACTGGGTTGTATCACACACAACATGAAACACATTTACCCAGTGCTGCTGTTACTTATTTGGAGTTTGATAAAGAAACCACCAGATTGTTCAGCTTCATATTTTGTTTAGGGCAAAACTTATTTAAAATCACTCTGACAGACTGTTATAATTACATGTTATGATCATTTGCAGACATTTGTATGAATGTAACCAACTGCAGGAGAACCACGTGGTAATGTGAGGTCTTCTCATTGCTCTAAACTGTTAAATCCTGTAAAACAAACTAACTATTGACAATGAGTTAATACAAAACATAAACATGCTAAAATATTGACATTCACTGCACTAAAGATCACCTCAAGTGAAGAACAGTGCAAGACTGCTGTTCAGTGAAAGCAGTGGTATCACAGAATAAAAAAGTATTTTTCTTGTTCCAAAGTGCAGCTTCAGTTTGACCCTCTGTGAAGTGACAGATTTTACCTTCACATAAACACAACCTGCCAAGCAATTGCACCAAGATTCCTAAGTCCCAGCCTCTCTAAAAACTGTAAAACAGCAACACCAGAAAACGATCAGAAGGGGGAAGCTTTAATTGGGTCCCTTGGATTTATTAATCTCTGTAGTCCTTTCCTTAAAACAAGAAAACAACAAACAGGCCCAGCTTTCTGCAAACTGAAACAGTATAGCTGTATAGCACAAGTCCTACTATCTGAGGAAAACAAATTCGTTTAGAAATATTTCAAACTGTGGCTTGTGGCATAGCAGCTTTCCCATTTTTCTCCTTTGCTTTTGATTTTCACTTTCAGAAAGGAAACTGAAGAGTCATCTGTTGTCCATTAAATATTAATTTCCAGATAGTATTTTCTGTTTCACTGTATGCCAACTTTTAAGAACAGAAAAATTATTCATCTTTTGCATTTCCTTGGGGATTTTGCAGGCTTTCTCAGCAGTGGAGCTCCATAAGGAACTCTTTGGCAAAAATAAGAGGTGTTAAGAAAGGTCAAGATTTGGCATTATACGTTTGTTGTTCCAGTGTTCCTACCAAGCAAGTTCTTCAGGAGTTTTATGAGACAAAGTTTGATACAGAAGAGATGTTGTGTGATCTTGGGGTAGCCTGGATTTGCTACACCAACTTCTCTGTTTTTTGTTTAGTTCATGAAGACAGTAACTCTTAGGCAATAAAAATGTTTCCCTCTTAAATGGTTGCAGAGAATCTCACTGATGTGACCTGGTGTTTCACAGCAGTGAAGTGTAAGTTCATGTTCAAGACACACCACTATGCTCAATACACACCAGTATGCTTGAGTTCAGGTAGTTCACCAAAATCAGTTCTTTTGTCTTCCTTTCTCTGTCTCTTTCTTTGTTGGTGAGGAGGTTTTTTGGTTGGTTTTTGGTGGGTTTATTTGTTTTTGATTTTGGTTGGTTGGTTTTTAGGGTTTTGGTGGGTTTATTTGTTTTGGGTTTTGTTTGTTTGGTTTTTAGTATTGTGGTGGTGGTGGTGGTGGTTTGGTTTGTTTTCTGTTTTGTTTTGGGGGTTTTTTTTGTTGGTTTCAGTTGGTTTGGTTTTTTTTTCAGAATATAACTCCTACAGAGGGGAGCTGAAAGTGGAAGAGCTGAGACCTGTGAGATTTTACTAAAATGTTGAGGTGTGGGACAAACACTTCTGGTGGGTTGGCAGCAGGAGACCTCCAGCAGAGTTGTACCAGACCCCAGGAGCTGTTCCTGCCCTGAGTCCTCAAACAGCAGGAGAGAACAGGGCTCACCCCAGCGTTATGGAGAAGGCTTTCAATCCTGTTGGTAGATTCACTGCCAAAGCTTCAGCTAAAACAGCTGATTATTTGGGAACTGTGGCCAAAGTCCTTTTAAAATACTATTCCTGATTTCCTGACAGCAGTTCATAGTGAACACACACTATCTGTAAGGATTTCATTTTTTGGAACTTAACTTGTGTTCATTTTTGGCCAATTAAGCTTGGCAATTTCTCTTTAAAATGATGTTCCCTTCTTTTCCAACAATCTCTTCACATACTGTCCTTGGAAGTCCTCAGAATAGGAAAAAAAAGGGGGGGGGGAAGGGAAAAATATAAAGAAAAGGGGAAAAAAAGAATAAAGCCCCCAGTAAAGGAACACAAGGCACATCTATGTCAGAAAACTCTCGTTAGTGATTTCTGAACCACTTTTGTCACTGAAATTTAAAGCAAGAATAGCAAAACCCTCTTATAAAGGAGGACTGAAACATTGTTTCTCCTTTTTACCTCTTTGTATTATCATGTCACTGCGATTCAACTAAAGCTGCACAGAGGGAAGAAACCACGGTCTCAATCCCTCTGATTCTTGTAGCAGGCCTAATTTTAGAACCTGTTGTGTCAAGTTTTTCTAAACCTGTCAGTTTAATTTGGCAGATGCGGGTTAATGGAGACCTACGGAAAGCAGGGTGAAAGTCTATCTGGGTAGACGAACATAATTCATGATTTTCACAGTGCAGCAGTAAGGTAATAGATAAATGTCTCTTCCTTGAAGTTGTAGCAGGAAGCTATAGACAAAGGTACCTTTTTAAGGAAAAAGAAAGGAAATAAAAAAGAAAAGACGTTAATGGCTATGGAAAGAAAAAAAATACCTCTATGTTAGCTGGCCCCTTATCTTCAAATTCTGAAGTGGCAGCTGAAAAAAGATCAAGACAGGTAGGGCAGCAGAAGGCAGAGGCTTAGGCACAAAAAGCTTTAAATGGAAGCAGAGCACTTTAGGCACCATGATACAAATCAGCAGTGGTAGAAGAAGCCTTTCAAGAAAATAATTTAATATTTGTTAAATAATTTGTAAGAATTATTACAGTATTACTTAGCTCAATTCAGCCCCAGACTGCCAGTGAGTCAGGAGTCCGGAAAATGCTGTCCTGACTGGACACTGTTCCATTTAGGTAACTTAATACATACATCTAATGTAGGGAGCTGAGGGTTATTCAACTTTGTAATTGCATTACATTAATTCTATAGTGATTTTCATTCTGTTAAAAAAATTGATAAGTGAGAGTTCACAGCAACAGACCCCAGGACAGCAAATCCTACAAGTTTTGGGTCCTGTAGGGACAGTTGAAATCCCATTTGTCTCTCTGGGATCTCAGGGAGAACTGTCCCTTAGGGCTTCGTGCAGGTCCTCTTAATTACTCCTTGGAGATAGTCAGAGGGTCCTCTCACAAGGAAGTAGGTAGCATTTAAAGGCTTAGAAAAAACCCACTTTTGAAGAGCTCCCCTCTTTAACATAAGGCAATGATGCCTCAGAATTTTTAGGATTTTTAGCTTTTTGCAGATTTTAGAAGCAGTTGTGTAGTAAATGTAGATTTTAACATAGCTGTATAGTTTGTCACACTTTAGCACAGTAGTTTACACATACCCAACCCTATTACTCCATTTCATATAGAATTTTCTAAATTATTCTAGCTTGTTTAGTCTTATTTTCAAGGCAGAATTGTAGAAAACACCTCTGTTTAAGAACATTGCACCCTAGGCCCAAACAACAAGATACCACCAACAGACGAAGCAACCTTCAAACCCAGAACCTTGGAGGAGCTCCAAATACTGTATGAGCCATGAGGAAGATGAAGATGAGGAAGGACCAGGGGTCCTCAACCCCTGACTCAATTCCTGAAGAGGCGTGCCAAGGTAGAACTGGGGAGGATCTGGGGGCGGATAGTTCTGGGATGGGATGGACAATACTATAAAGTTGTAGAAGCACTGACTGGGTGCACGCAAGTCGTCTGTACTCCCGTGGGCCAGGAGGAATTCATTAAAGACCTGCCTTTCTTATCTTATCTATATACTAAATTGGCCTGGAGTTTTTTCTCCGTGATCTTTTAGGAATCAACACAAAAAACAGTACAGCCATTATCTGAAAGGATATTTGTGCAGGCAGGTAACAAAAAACTCTGAACATACATAGACTTCTAACTTGCTTGTGAAAATAGGAGAAAATCAACTACTCTTCAGTTTTTGATTGTGTACTCTTTAAGTCCACCTGGAAAAGAAAGTATGAAGAGCTACAAAGGAGTTTCCTCCTACAAAGGAGACAGCCAGGACTTGTCAGAAGCAGCTACAACACACTGGAGCAAGCAATCACAGCCATGGCATGTATCTGACAGCAGGGCAGGGAAGAAGGGAAGGGAAGAACTTCCCTACTATATTAATGCCTTTCCAAATTGCACTATTAAGTACTGTAAAAGTCAAGCCCTTTAATTTTTCTACAAGTGAAGCTAAAATTGCTTATATTCACAAATATAAGCTGCAAGCTAGCAGGGAAGCAAGGCTTACTAGCGCAGCACCCCTCTGGAGGTTTGGATCATTAGGCACAAGGTATGTGCTTATCCATGCTGGCTCTGTGCAGTTTTCCTTTGTCACAAAAGGGCATCTCAGTTATAAGTTTTGTTCCTCATAAGTGAACTCCAAAGTGAGGACCTCTAGAGCACTGTAACAAAAAAGCCAAACCCAAAACTGCAGAAGAGAAGTGAAATGCAGGCTTACCAACCTTACTGCTTTTGGCAGTCAACTGGTATCCACCCATATTAAATAGTTCTGCATCTGGCTTCCTCATACCTGGGAAAATGCAGAACTCCTGGACACACCCTGAGGCAAGGTGATTGCATGCTATGTGGTATCAAGTAATATGTGCGAAACAATTTAGTCAGTTCTGTGACTGCTTTACCATTATTCAGCTGCTTATCATGAAAGAAGACTGTTTAAACTTTGGAGAATCCTGAGCAACTTTAGGTTTTCAGTGCCCTAGGTATTCCCTGCCATGCACAGAATCAGCATCTGCTCAGTGTGAGATGCTTCTAACATATCGAGTGACAAAACCAATAAGTGAAAGGAACGTGGCTCAGTAACAGAAGTTACATGCTAACGAATAATGTTTAAGCAATATTTTTGCTATGTAAGTCACTTTCATCCTGTGTTAGCTCAAAATCCATTGGAATACCTCTAGCTGACAGTTTGAATCACAGAATTTTAAGAAAACTTATAAGAAAAAGGATCTTCAGAAGGTCATCTTTCCTCTCCCCCTCCATGCCCTAAAGCTGAAACCCCAGGGATGCTGAACATTCAGGAGTGATTATGTCCGATTCTGTGAGAAGTTTGCCTTTCAGACATGCTAAAGGGCAAAGGGCACTAAGAACAACTCTGATCTGTTGTACCATGCTTGAGACATTCACTGTTGTGGGTTAAGGGTCAGGGTCTATCCAGATTTTCCATTGTTGGCTAAAAAGGAAAGGCCTCTCTAAATACTGAGAAATCGCTTTAAAGCCTTGATTTACCAGCACAGGATTTGCTATGCTGGATCGTGGCACAAGTTCCACTGGGAGCAGTTTCCCTCCTAACTTGGCAACCCATACCAGAGCCTTCAGAAGGAGCTCCAATGCATCAGTATGCCAACAAGGGAGATACTCAAGTGCATTGAACATGAGAGAGTGTCTTCTGGCCCACAGAGCTTCTATACTATGCTTATTGCTGTTCAAATTTGCAAAACTGTAAATACTGTAAGCTGTCATAAGTTTATAAAGATCTTTCAAATATCTAGAGTACTTAACTCGGAAACCTGCCACATCAGTGAACTCCATAGACTGGCTGTTCCACAGGAGAATCATAATTTCCGTGTTTGTGCTCTGAGTGTACTGGTACCTATTTGTAATCTACTGTGCTTTGGAGCAAAAGGCAAAGAAAAAAGTTTCCATTTTTACTATAATTTGGTTAAGTGCCTGGCAATTATTTGAAAGGCTTCGTATTTTTCTCTGGTATGTTTCTTCATGCCAGTTAAACAATTTTTTTCTATGCAATTTCCTCTCTTGACTTGCCATGCCTCAAGCAGATTTTTTTGTCCGTCTCAGGTTTTATGCAACTCCTACTATCACTCTCTTTTGTAATAGGTTTTACTAGCATCTGTGGGCCAGATGCAACACAGCCCTAACCAGTTCCATAAGCACTGGTGGCAGTACTGAAGTCAGAACTCTACCTTTCTTCCAAAAACTCTCAGCTTCCAAAGTGTAAGTCAGAGTTAAAGCAAGAAAAAAAATTTAACTTGAGTGATCCCAAGCCATGAAAATTGTCAATAGCTACACTTGCTCTTTAAAAGTTAATTAGAACAGCACATGAGGTTGTTTAAGTTCTTGAAGTTAGTGTAACTCTTCAGGGTTCTTAAGCAGAACTGGAACAAAGCTACCAGTATGAGTACCTTACACAAGCTCTATTTACAAAAGATGATTAATCCCTCTGAGATTACCCCAATTATGATACATCCTCCACAACTGGGCAAAGATGGAAACGTGACCTTTTCTGTAGTATTTATGCTACTATTTTCATCTCTTTCAAAGACACAAGTGGTTGTTAGAGTCTTAGCAGTGACACCTCAGCTGTGACTGCATAGTAAGTGTCTTTCAAATTCAAGGGTCATCAACAGAAATCATAGGTTAGGGTTACTTTGATAAAGTTTCCTCACCAGATTCTTAGAGGATTGGTCCACAGGACAAACTAGGGTACTTATCAACAATCTTTCAGAACCTTACCTGAGGTATCTTCTTGGGTTAAATCTTGTCTTGCAAAATTGAATTAAATACAAGAGAAGAATTAGCCACTTGGGAATGTGATCTAAAACTCTGAGAAAGATTTGCATAAGGGAAACAGGAAATGCTGAGAAGATTTCAAGGATCCATTTAAGATTTACTCTGAAGTCTATTTCAAAGTCTCCTAACATAGTCTACACGTAAAATGTGGTCAGAGCCATACTAGTGAATTAGACACTGTGAACTTCTAGATCCAAGATTTTGAATCTTTGTATGAAATTCTTTTAACTTACTTGAGGTAAGCTGCTTCTTGATAAATGTATGACATATAAAGTCGTATTTGCAATTTTTATTAAAAAAAATTACCTGCTTAATTAAACCTCATTATTTTTCTATTTTCTGGAATATATGCTAACTAAAATAATAGCTCATTTTATTTCCTAATTAATTTTCTTATAAAAATTCATTGCTCAATACATGATATCTAAATTTGGTTGGTTTTTTATGCTTTAAAACACTTTACAACCATTAACAAATTAATTTCTATTGCCATTTCATAAATGGCAGAGTGCCACAGAACAAAAAACATCTTAATCATTCCATTGTTATTTTCTGAACATTCAGAGCCATGATATCCAATATTGCTAGTTTCAATATACGGACAGTTAACGGGAAGAGTCTTCTTAGTGGAGGACCTGATCCAGCTCCACTAGAAAACCTGTACTTCTCTACTGTATATATTATGACTGGAAGAATTAAAAAAGTTATTGAGCTGGTAGAATCGAATAATAGCAAGGACTGGGGAAAATCTGCTGTTACCTGAATTGGACTTGTCGAACTCCCAGCAATTTTGCATCCTGAAAGTTTGTTTAATCTTGAAGGGCTGCTAAGAAAAATTGACACTCAAAGATCTCTCGTCTGAGCAATAGGAGAGCACTGCAGTGAGCTGTTGTATCCTGATCTCCTGATTCTCCAGAAGCCAAGCCTTAGGAAGGGCACAAAGCATAGAAGGTTCCTGAGTTTACCTACTGAAGAGCAGCCCAAAAGTTGGCCCCTTTCCTTAAGGAAAGCAGTTAGGGCCAGTTATATCACTCCTCCTGAACACAACCAAAGTTTGGGATTAATTTGAACTCACTAGAGCATCAAACTCTCCTGGAGTCATAGACCGTATAGGAGGATCCACTCCTCATAAGAGTGACTGGGTTGTCCCAGACGAGCAGAACAGTAACAAGTAATGGCTATGGTATTTTAAACAGTTATCATAACAACAAAAACATTAAGTTATTGCAGTCAGATATCTACAACCTAGACTCTATTTCCACCCCCCCCCCCCCCCCCAAGGGTGTCTGATTTTGGCTGGAAAAAAACCCCAAACCAAAATCCAACAAAACCCAGCAAACAGTGAAACAAACTGAAACCCAAACCTAAACCAAAACACATCTAAAAAGCTGTGAAAAACCTGAAAGATAATAACACTAGAATCACAATAATTCTCCAGAATCTCTAACCTTGGGATCAGTAAAAATTTATACATTTACCTTCAGAACAAGTTTGGCGAGTGTAAGTTAATGTTGCTGATATGCAGACTCATGCAGAGAGAGCTCTCAGGATTTACACAGGAAGTCAATGGAAATTCTATGGAAAAAGTCAAGACATGGGAAATGTTGGTGGGAAAAATCAATATATTTTGCCATGTATTGAGTCTTCTAAAGCTACAGAACTGTATTTAATTCTTTTTAATACTTTGTAGCTTCACTGCTTTCTTCTATCCATGATAATATTCTATAAAAGTCATCCCTTGCTCCCCTGCAGTCTCTCTTCACTGTTGTCACCGTCCTCAAAACACGAATTGCAAATTTTCTCAGTTTTTGTACTTCACTCTCATTCACTATCTGATCTACAGAAGGCAAAAGGTATATGTATATTTCAATAACAAGCTTTCAGTTTATCATCAGACTCATTTTCTTCTTTCCTCCACCTCCTCTATATTAAGGATGTTTTCAATTAATAGAAGCAAAAAATTTTATGCTAGTGCCTAGGATCAAGTTTTCAGCTTTTAAAATTTTGACTACATACATACAGATCATATTACCTCTGGGAAAGCTTTTGTTAATCTCAATGTCAGAGTCGTTTCAACAAATCTGCTGTAATAATGAAAAGACATCACTTTTTGCTTTCAGTAAATTTACTATTCTTTGATAAGGTTGCAAACAACTGGGAAGTAATTGATCTGTAATTAGTGTGGCAACTGCACAAGATAGACTGCACTGGGATTTCATCATTTATCTGTCCAGTGCTGTGCATCCTGCCTGTAATATTAAATTATTCAGCTTCTCACTTCAAATACAAATGGATTTATGCATCCTCCATTATTCTAGGAACTCTCCAAAGATGAAAATAACATTTAAATTTCTGATTATCTGTCACCAGTAGAATTATTGCCAAAGAGACAATTTTTCACACATGCCTTGCCACCATCTCCTTACTTAGCAGGCCATTGTCTGCCCATGCCTGTGAATGGACACTATAAAAGACCCTTTGATCCGCACCCAATTATCCCTATTTATCACTTGGCTGCACTAAGCCTCCTGATACATATGATTGCCTAGCTGAATTCTTCAAGAGCTGTGATAACTAAAGGACAAAAGTTTAGCACATGGTGGCACAGCATCACTACCATCATCTGCATCCCAGTTTCCAATTACTCAGGCTCTGTCTGCCACCCTTTCCAAGAATATGTTGCAGGTCATCATGTAAGTCCACAGGGAAAACAGTGGCTTTTTGACATACTTTTTTATAGTGCGACTTTTTGTAGGAGCATATGAAGCATGATTTTTTTTTTTTCCCTGCTGTGTTCCTTCTTTACTTGGAAGACTGGGGAGAAGAAGGTAGCATGGGTAATCATTGACCCAGGAAGAGAAGTGGCCATAGTTTAATTTATGTAATTGAAGTCAATTTCTTCAATAGATCAGGGAGAGAGAGATGGCATTACCCTTTTTTCACTCAGCTTCATTTTCTTTTCATTAACAGCTACATTCATCAGTTCATCAAGAAGCTGAAAGGAAAGCCTGTCCCTGAATTCAGAAGTGTCAGGACAGTTACATATTAGTTCATATCCAGACTCTGAGTCTTTATTAATTTCTGCAGTATAACTGACACAGGAAAATGAGCAAAGCAGAATACCAAGTGAAGGTGCTTCAGTGTTGCTGTATAAAGTGACATGATAAAATTTTAGATATTAGTTTCTATTCCATTTTTATGCATTCTAAGTCTAGCTTTTCATTCACAGCTGTATAACCAAAATGAGGTTTTTGATGAGCTGATCCAACTGATAAGGTGTGTTGCTATTGTAAAACATAACAATTAGCACAAGGGCTTCATAAATTCTTCCCAGTGTATGTTTTCCACCAGCTAATTTCATTTGTTCATTGCCTTAGCTTTGTCATGTCCTTTAAAGTGTCTCGAAGTGCCATCCATACCAATAAAAATGCCTTGACATTTTTGCTTATTCTTGATCACTAACATATCTACACCACTAGTCCTACCCAGAATTTTGAACAGTGTGTTGGTAACAAAGCATTTCTATTTTATGCATTCTTTATTTTTCATATCTGTGGTGTTTGGTGCTTTAGGTATCTTTTTTTGTAGCAACCCCCATGAGATTCACCGCTTTTCTCATATTGAAGTTAGAGAGTGGTGAGCCATCGTGGGCAGTGTTTATTCCTGCCTTCCACTGATAGCATATGTTTTCATGATTTGTAGGTTTCTCCACAGCCTGTTTTCTAGTAAAAATTACGTATGTGATGAGAAAGAGACATCTTCCCAAGTGCCTCACCAGATCTCTGTCATGCAGAGCTTCACAGATGGTGCTCAGGCTGGTGCCAGGTTTTCTGTGAATGGAAGCGGATGAGTAGACCTTGAGTACAAGATATCTGCAAACCGCTCCTAATCTCCTGCAGTACTGAAGTACATTTTTCAGTAGTTGTTATTGGACCGCTGAACTTCTGACAGGAACTTTGACTGGAAAGTAGTGCTGACATATGTTAAATTAAGTAAAGTCCTAAATTCTAAATACATTTATTTACGTATTTTACTTGCTCAAATATTTAACATTTTCTCTGCCCGTAATACCTACAAATCTCCCTCACTCTGATCCTAATCTTCCTTTTTAATCTCTTAGCTAAGCAGGAATTACAGATAGCAAATTCATGCATTAGTTTGCTCACTTGAACTGTGCTATAAAGCAAGAAGTAAGAACTCAAGCCATGGGAGCCAGATGTTTTGTTCTTCCCAAAGATTTACCATGTTACAAGTTACAGATAGTGTGGTACATCCCAGAGAACAGCACACACATGACTTTTCAGTCACCCGAACACACTGTGAAATGGGAAGGTGAAATGGCAGGGTGAGCTTTTTGAGCAAATTTCCCCACATAGAGGAGTACAGAAGAGGTGCTTTGGCAACCTCAGTTAGAGATATTTAACTCAAAATTAACTTGAAATATATTAGTGAGAAATAAAAAAGGAAATGAAAAGAAATTCTAATGACATACGCAGTAAAGCTCCTTGTAGGCCCAAGATGCTTAAAATCTGGAATTAGAGGCAGGAGGAAGAAAAACACTAAGGCCTAGCCATTTTAAGCTGTTTTACCCTTTAATGTTCCCTTTAGGTTTAGTTGAGCTCAGCCACATTTCAGAGCTGGTTGCATAAAGTACCTGCCCTTATCTGACTTCTGCCGGGCTCTGCTGCTCAGACTCATCATGGAAATCAAACAGAAGCTGAAACTCATTACGATATACTAATGGGGAACTGGCAAAGAGCCTCTGAACGCACAACAAAATGGCAGGAGTGGTACACTGCAGTCAAGCACAGGAGAATGTGCTGTGCTCTGGGGCCTGGGAAGGCTGTGAAGGTGCCTCTCAGGCCCACTTGACTTGTGTGGGCTCTGCTGAGGAGCTGCCTCCTCCGCCTGGTGCTTGGGGGTTTTTAATGGTGAAACCTAGATAGTAGAAATTGTCTGTGTGTTTGCCACATAGTTTCCAAAGCAGATACATAGGCCAGCAAGTACAGATTTAAGCTACCAGGCCTGATCTCAGACCTGTTCCAAGAGGAGGGTGTTGTTATATAAAAAAAAAGGACTAGTTTTCAGAACTATGATAAGGAAAAATAGGTGTATAAATATGCAAAGATTAGTAGTTGGCTCAGCAAGTTGGTAGTGACAATTGAGTTACTGATTTAAATCCAGTCTGTTCAAGTGACCCAAATTAACTACCAAATGATGGGCTATGACATGGTCTTGGTGCCCCTGCTCCAGAACAAAAGGGACAAGTGCCTCCAAAGATCCCACTGCTGACATTGCAGGTCAGTAGAAAGAAGGCTGTTAGAGAGGCTCCAGATGATTTCCCACACAGCACTTCAGAGTCCATGGGGGATAGATGTGGGCACATGTCACAGGAGACTGTGGGGCCTGCAGCAGGACAGTCAGGACAGTGTGACCCTGTGCAGATCAAGCAGGAGAGGACATCCCTCCTGGGGGCATGAGAGAGAAGGGAGCACTGCCAAGTCAGAGCCAGGAAAAGGGACACCTTGAGCTATCCTCAGTCATTAAGTAAGACCAAATTTGATGAAAGACCAAAAGCAAAGTTACACACAAATTGTTTCCATAAACAAAAGTGAACAGAAATGGGCTGAATTCTGATGAATCCACACAACAGTTTTGTAGTGGAATGGAAAAACATGAAAGCCCTACACATGCACACATACATATAGCCTGCCAAAAAAAATGTGATCAAAGTAAAAGGAAGCAAACATACAGACAAATTCTTAGCAAGAGAAAAGCGTAGCCAAGTTCACTGACCTTTATTTTAATTTTCCTTAGTTCTCAGTCTTATGAGAAGTTCAGGAAATGGAATGTGCTAATCCCAGCTGATACAATCTTCAAGAAAGGGGTAAAATCTTCCCAAACTAGAGAAAATTGAATGCAGCCAGAAGCCTGTTTAATCTGCTCTCCCCCAGTGTCCTTCCAAATAAAACTCTGCTGATGTTCTATCAGGGCCACCAAATGAGTCAACAAGGAACTTTCAGTGTGGCAGAGAGCATGTTTTTAAAAATATTTTAATGCATGTCATGGAAAGATGACTTCAATGAGATGAGAATTTATTTGAAACACTGGGAGATTTTTTTTCATACGGTATTGAAGATCTGTTGGTTTTTTTGGGTTTTTGTTTGTTTGTTTGTTTGTTTTATTATTATTATTTTCTTTGTTTTGGGGCTTTTTGGAGGGAGTGGGGGGCTTGGTTTTGGGGATTTTTCTTATTTTTTTTTGCTGTTGCTCCATTTCCAATGTCTCTATTTATTGTCACAGCATTTGGTAACACTCAGAAGAGCAATAGGGGAATATTGCTAGGGAGTGCACTGGCCAGGGGGTTAAACTGACTTCTAGAAGTCTATATTTGGGTTTTATCTGCTAATGTTTTCAGTCTGCTGCTACATAAACATGAACGCTGAGGTAGAATCTGAAATTTTCAGAGATTTGTACTCCCTTGCAATCACATAGCCATTTTGATCCCAAAGTATGAATTTAAGGCAGTGACAGTCCTTGTGAAGTAGAATATTTTACACCTATTTTACAAACAAATGGACTATGGTAACAAAATAGATGAAACCCAAGCTAAGGACATAATGCAGACGTAATGACAATATCTCATGTCCAGCTTCAGGCAATACAAGAGCATAAACTTCAGACTTTCATCCCAGAAGGCATAACCTAATCCCCTCCCTACTCAGGCTGGTGGGAGTTTTACCACTGAGTTTTGCTGGGCTAGGATTTCATTCATGGTTCATGAATAGCAAGACTGCCAAATTGACTATTAACTCGGGTTGACAGTGAAGCAATGCCCTACCTGTGTCACCTGCCAGCCAAAAAGCTGATGCATGTTCTGTGCTTGAAACAGTCGCCTAATGAACACTGGCTTATTAAACCTTTCTTTTTTCTGCCAAACATTTCCGAAGATAAGGCTTTTCTTTCAAGGGTCCATTGAAGCTGAAGGCCCACAATATGTAGTGTTCTATTGAGTTGTGTTTGTATTTTACCTGACATTCCCAACCCAAGGAAACTCCCAGTGGAGTTTACAAAATGCAGTGATGAACCCTTTACAAAACCAAAGAATAAACACACATTAGACTGTCTGGATCTTGAGCTGATGTCTTAAATGGCAGTGCAATTTCTGAATTGATAACTCTCTGATTTGACTATTATGTGACTGCCTATAGGAATTTTTGTCTAAATAAATTTTTAAACCAGTACAACATTTCAAGGATTTATGACTTGGCACTTTATTAGACTGTACAGTAAGTGTTTCTTTGATTTTTGCCTGAAGGTAATACAGTTTATTCACTTATAATATGGATGATGGACTATCATCATACTAGCATATACCAAACACACTGTGGTTTAAACTGACTACTGAGCTTCTGAACAGCAGATACAGTGGGACCACAGAAATAGAAGCATGGTTGACAATCTAGGTATTAGTGACTAGAATAAGAGGGTTTAGTAGGAAGGATCATGGGGTTTCAACTAAATGTTCCCTCCATGCTAGAACTTTTTTTAAGAGACGGATTTATTTTTGTTTATAAGTGTCATTACTGAGTTTTACCTAGGGACTTTTAAAAAATTTGGAAACAGAGATATTATTTTTGTATTTTTTACCCCCTCAATTTATTTTAATTTTTTCTCCTCTGTTCAATCTGAATAAAATAAAATGTTTTTCATTTTTGTTATCTCCTCATTCCTTTCTGCTCATCCAGTTTTCAAATATTCTACAGTGTTTGCAAGTTGCAGAGCAAAAACTCTGCATCATCTCCATTCTTTTGTCATTCTGTAAGCTTTCTAAGCACGAAAACTATGGAATATGGAAAGGTGGAGAAAATTAAAAACGAAAATATTAAAAGTAACCTGCCTAGGCATAGAGATAGGCAAAAAAGGAAAAAGAAGAAGAAGGAGAGAAAAAAAATGCCAACATCTGAAGCTATTTTGCCAAAAAGGAAAAAAACCCACCAAGTTTCACAGAAAAAGTTTGAATTTAAACAATATATAGGAGAACTCTACCGTACACTCTTTTCTTTTTGTAAGTGGCAATTGACAAGGCAAAAAACCATCGTCAACTGATATAAAGCAGCATGCTGAGCGGGTATGATGACATTATAATGCTGAACACTGTATCACTGCCAGACATTCTGGAGCTGCTTTTTTGCTATTTCTGTCACAGTCCTCCCTCTACCCTGTCTTTTGCTCAGTAGGTTGGTGCAAAATTTTGTGAGGTAATATTTAGGGACAGCCAGATTATTTCTTGTTGCCTCTGACCCACATTATATGAATGAAAAATTAAAACCCAAGTAAAATTTTTTGGAAGTTTGTGAAATAATTTTAAATAATATGCAGCTTTTCAGGGAAGAAAATGCAAAGAATATTAGTTCTGAGAAATGAACACTCATATTTCAAGATCTGCTTTAGTAGACAAGTCCATTAGCAAATTCAGAAAGGCTCATAAACCTTACAATATCTCCCTGTAACAAATGAAATAAATAGAAACTGAATATATTGGTAGAACAGAGTTGTTAAAAAAGCTGTTCTTTCTTGTGTGTTTTTAGTTACATCAGGCTAAATTTGTAATGGCTTTCATTTTGCATACAATCACATTCATCCACAGCTGTAGACATCCAGTGGTCACATTGGCATGGGCAAATGAGTAACTACACAATTAATGTTGTATGACCAAGGCTCAGTAATGCAGCAACTGTGCATTGAAAAGTCTATTCTCTCTAAAAAGTATGCCTTTTGAAAATGTGACAGTAAACACTCTGTGTTCACATGTCCACAGGAACAAACGCCCTGTTTTAAGTCATTTTGATAAATACAGGAAGCCTTACCATTAAAGAAATCACAGCCATCTCTCCTGGGTTTAAAGAGAGAAGATGCAACAAAAGCATCATGTAAATTGCATTGCCAGGGCTGACACACATCTCTGTATGCATTTGCTACAGTTGTTGAAGCTTTAAACATAAAGGAGGAAAAGAAAATTCAGATGAATATCCAAAGGTTTATTTAATAATTTTCCTGATTAAAACACAGAGTTCTAGAAATGACTACCAGAGCTAATAAAGCTGTACTCTTAATCTGCATTTCTCATCCTGGAGACACTCAAAATAGGCTGTTTTGCCTTTAATTCATTTCCCTTCAGGTGATACAGGAAAACACATTTTGTCAGCTTTAGCATGAAAACACATGGAATAGAAACCAAGAGTCCTCCTGTTTTAGCAGTCTCTTGTTCCAGTATCTACCACAGTCCCACTCTGGGTATGATCCTACGAATCTACCACTCCATCTGTTTCTGCCTAATTTCAGCTTTGGACATAGAGGTCATTATCCCTCTGTTGTGCTCTCAGCTTATGAAACTGCAGTAGAGATCAGCCCCAAACGATCATGTGTTGCTTACAAACCCTTCAGCTTTGAGCGATGCATCGGCTGAAGAGCCCCTACAACTGGTTCTGTATGGCAGGACCATCCCATCCTTTCACAGCTCTCCCAGCAGGGTTACTTCACCCCACCTGAGGTGCTCTTCTCCCTGCTGTTTCCTCTGTTCATACAGAGAGACCTGACCTGATTTTCTGGCATTTATACTCTCAAATTTACTGCTTTATGATGGCTCATTAATGAGTTTTACAACTAAGATGTTTGTTCAACCTCTCCTTGCATGATGTTAAAACTGTGCTGTTTTAATAGCTGGGAGCCCACAAGATCAGATCTCTGCTCAAGAATATTTATTTGTGGTAAGAGTATTCAATTTGCCAACAAATGTGGTTACAGTGCCTTGTAAGTCATTTATTTTGATGTTTATTTCCTGTGGAATTGCTCTCAGGAGTAAATCTTCCTTCCTGTCAAATGGCTTCACATTCACTTCTCACCAGCTGTTCTTCTGGATCCCTGAATGTTTTCCTGGACTGAGAGAAATGCATACTCCCTGATTTGCTTGGTTGCAACCTGTGACAAAGAAAGCAGACCCCCAGCCTAATGCTTTAATTAGATGTTACAAGAGGAAAGGAAGGAATGCTGGGAGAAATAGATTAACAGGGTTTTTGTTTTTTTTCCCCCCTGTTTCACCTTTTTCCAGTGTAGGAGCCTAGTCTGTGGGTGCAGGTTAGACAGAAGGTCCTAATTGCCTTCTTAGTCTGGACCTGAGGGTAATTTTGACCATTTGTTTTCAAAGGAAGTCACTGTGAAGTGTTGTGCTGTGCTAGCAGCAGATATTCACTTTCCTTCAACTCATGTCCTCTAAGCAGGCCATTGCTGAACAAGAAGACTTAAATAAATGCCTACATAAAGATTGCAGCCCCCACTGATGAGACAGACAAAATCTTCCAAGCTTAGCACTGAAGAAAACTCAATCAAATGAGCCAGGGCTCTGTGTCACATACTGGCTGCCTAATGTAACTCTGATTAACACAGGTTGGAACAAAGTCCAAAGTACAGGCTAATTCTTTGTTAAAAAAAAAATAGAAAAAAGGAAGTAAATGAGGACAACAGACCTCTTGCAAAGCAAGTGCTGTTGTATAAGCTCAGAGTCCCAGTTTCAATGACTTTGTGCTGCTCCCTTTTTTCTTCTTTTTTTTCTTTTTTCTTTTCTAGAGGGCCCTTTGCCACTAACAAAAACAGAAGTTGCAAAGCATGCATGTCTTGATATCTTAATAGGTTTTCTACTCTACTGGGACACCTTAGCATCTTGAAAGTTTTAAGTTGATATACAGTGTAACTGTAAAAAATTAATTATTATTAAGGGTTAACCAAGGACCTGAGTAGTAGAAACCAATCCAGTTGTGTATAATTAGACAGTAGCTACCTTGTAATATTGAAGCTGTAAAATAGCCCCAGCGGGGGCCCTGACAGAAGGCTGAGGTGTTTACAAGGCACAAGAGATGCTGCCTCAAAGTACATAATTCCTGTTGCCATAACTATTGCTGGCATAATGGATGTGTTCATTAAAACCAGAGGATTATTTGTTTATCCGTCTTTTTCTATTGCAGGTACTTCCTCAGAGGAGGAGGGCAGCTTCCTTTCAATACAAATTTATAGTACGGACCTTTTTTTTGCCCAGTCAGAGGAATATTAAAGGATTGCTTTATTGATTGCTAACCAGAGGTCTGTTCCCCAGTGGGAAACTAAGTTCTCTGAGCTTCTTGCAAACAGCCCTGCAGAATCCAGAAGGGAAGGAAATGTGCACACATCCATTTTTAGGTTCCCGTTGGGCCTTGGGAGTGGCAGTTATTAAGTCTTTGTCTGCAAGGCACGCGCTGCTTTCCCCAGCAGGGCCATTACACAGCCTTCTCCTTATGTGCTCAGATGGGCTAGTGGGAAACTCATCCTGGGCCTGTATTGCATGAGAGAGAAAGGTAAGAAAGGCACCTGAGGAGGAAGGAGCAGCAGAGAGGAGGTGTCACAACTGACCACAACATCCATTACCTATGCCACTGCACCGGCTGGAAGGAAAGAATCTGGAAATATGGAGAGATGTTGAGCTTGAGTGAAAGGGTGGGGGCAGGAAGGTGCTTTAGTCTTTGTCTTTATTTCTCACTTTCCAAACTTACTTTAATTGGCAAGAAGTTAAACTAATTTTCCCCAAGATGAATCTGTTTTATTTCTGACAGTGACTGATGAGTGATCTCCCTCTCTTTATCTCCATCCATGCAACTTCTCCATATTATTGTCTCTCCCCCTGTGACAGAACACGATTCAGGATGGAGAAAAGCATGCAGCAATTGGCAGGACTTTCATATAGACGTTGCTGTTACTGTGTGGTTTCATTGTATTCATGCTGCGCAGTGCACAACTGCACGTGCCCAGGCCTACCATGAGATTGCCTGCTCCCTGCTTCCCCCACTCCTCCCCCTTTTGCCTGTGCCCTGTTCTGATTTGCTCCCCTGTTTGCCTGTCTGATAGCCCACCCTATGTTCTGCCCCTTTTTCCCTGGTGGGAAGGTTAAGAATCGGGCGCACGCCTGAATAAAGAAGTCTGCTTGCAGCCTTCCTGGTGTCCTGTCCCCCTTTCAGATCGTGACATCCCCCCATCCTCTGGGGAAGGAGGAATGAGAGACTGGCTAGGTAGGCACCTGGTAGGCAGGCAAAGTCACAGCCATCTGACCCCAAGGCATGGTTTCAGTCTGCACCACTACACTCACAGTGTTCCGTCTGTCTGTGCACTACTCCTTGACTTCCAGCATGTGAGCCTGTGCAGCAACATGAGGAAAGACACTAGGAATACAACAGTAGCAGTACCAGGTTACTAATAATAACCAAGCAGATATAACATCTCTGCATGGGGTCTTCACAGCTTGTTTCCAAATGGTGAGACCACGAGCGGCTGGGCAAGGCTGCCAGTAAGATGGCATCTTCACAGGCGATGCTAAAGGCTTCATCACAGCTCCTTGCCCCTAGAATGAGCAAGGAACTGTTTTTCGCAGATTGGTATTTCTTGGTGGGGCTTTAATTGTCAGATAAACCTAATTTTTTTCTCCGTTAATACTATTTGAGGTATGAGATCATGGCTTGGGTTTCATATATATTGTGCATTTAGCTCCAGAAGATGCTGCTTCAGGTGTCCTCAGGCTGGTACCATTGCTAGTGTGCCAGAATGAATCACTTGCCAATTTTGGAACAAATGTCAAGAAACAGCTTGGGTTCCAGAAGGTGGAGATCCTGTGTCAGGCTACTGAGAGAAAGCAAGCATGCTTGCGTCCGTACTGCAAGCACGATACGGACAGTAAGTCAGTTACATGTGCTCTTCCAGCAATGGTCACTTCAAAATGGACTGTCCTGCTTGGGAAGGAGTAAATGCCCTACAGACATACATAAAACCTATCATTTAAACTGCATGCTGTCAGAGTTTCCATGCATAACTCTGTCGGAGGAAAGATTAATTTATTAAGAGAAGCTGGCTTTATCCATAAGAATTAAGAACACTTTTTCTCCTATCATTACCTGTAGCTGAAGTATTTCTCTTATTACTGCTGCTATCCTCACCTGTTGTAGCTCAGAATTTCAGGTATCAGTAATTCATCCTGTCTTTGGTGTGTACCTTTATCTCCTTATGTCTTTCTGCACACATATATTTATATTAATCAAATTCTGTCATATGTTGAATTTCTGTCACTTCCATATCAAAACTCAGAATTAGAAAAAGTGTACACAATTCTTTTTAGTTTTTGTTTTACAGTCAGCCTACCCTTTTGTACCTTGAATTCCTGACCACCATAAGGACAGACCAGTGTGTCATGGATGGGTTGGCACAAACAGCTTGGTCAGCAGCTTGCATGAACAGCTGGTGTGGTATTGGAGACTGCCAAAGTCTGGCAAAATAAGAAGAAAGCCTCAGTGCGATATGGACCAGTTTGGGATCTTGAAAGGCCAGTCTTAGCATCCAAAACTCTTTTTGTTCTCACAGGTTTAGGGTCAGCTTTTTGTTTGTTGGTTTGGGTTTTGCTATTTTTTCTATGTTTGGTTATTTTTTTCCCCTCTCAATTTTTGCAGATGGCGGCTACATTTCTTCAGAGGCTCAAAGCCTTTTAGTCTGCTTTGGTGTCTTTGCCCATGTATGTCACCCTGCTACACTGGCTGCTGAGACCCTGACTAAACCCTAGCAAGCCAGACAGATACACATCATGATTTCCTGCCTGCTGATAACACCAGAAAGGAAAAAAATATCCTGCACATGAGTAGGTCCTGGCCAGTTTTCCTGCTCACTAGAAAGTATATTCAAGAACCCTCCACTGTCAACAGTGCCCGGTTTCTCAGGACGAGTCTGTAAGTCAAGGCTTTTAAACTTGACCACAGCTAAATGTTTTGCCAAAGGTTTCCCCTCTCCACGTTTCAAAGTCACAACTGGTAACAATCTCTTCAGATTTGACTGAGGCTCATGAGGGGAAAGAAGTTCTGAAGAGGTTTGTGCTGTTTTAAAGGTAAACCGGTAGGGGAAATGAACCCAACTCAAAAGAGAGATTATAAGTCAGAATAACAATTTAATAAAATAATACAATAAGTACAATTATACAGACAAACAATTGGTTTTAATCCACAAAACCCAAATGTATAACCCAGTACCCTGGGGCATGAACAGAGTGGTGCTCGTTGGGCCCCCTGAGTCCAAAGGAAAAGGAGAGGGGAAAACCTGTTGGTGAGGGTGCTGTTGCAGTCTGGTCAAGAGTGGTGATTGCAGTCCGGTCGAGAGTGGTTGTTGCAGTCTGGTTGAGAGCGGTGATCTGCAGTCTTCCTCTGGATCCCACGAGTGGTTAAAAAAATTCCAAGACTCCAAGATTATATATTCTCCAGTTCAGGTAGGAATGCCCAGTACCTCCCTCAGGGTGGGGAGTTCCACAATGGGTGTGAGGACAAGAGCACCCTCCTATCTCTCAGGCCTCTTAACACCCAGTTTATAGCCTGGAGGAGGAGTCAGGTTGCTCTGGGCAGAGGGTGTAAATGGTCTATTGATAACAGTTTCTGGGAAATGGCATGGAAAGCTATAGAATACACAGTTTTGGGTTACACCCATACAGTGATGAACTGGTCCCAGCTGTTCTAACTAGGACAAAGTTTGAATAACAAGATGGTAAGAAAACCTTTCAAAGGAAGTACTGTGTTGTTAAACAGTATGGAAATGGTATTGCAAATCAGCTTCTGGCCTAGTGGGAAGCACATGTGCTTAATTTGAAGTATTGATTTCATGATTAAGCATTATCCACAGTATTGATAGATGTCCCTGAATCAGGGCCTTAAAGTGTGCAGTGGCTCTTCTAATTAGCTACTTCTGTCATTTCACCATGACCTCTTAATTTTATGATTGAACTTTTACTTGTTTATGAAAGAATATAAAAACATTCAATAAGGAATCAGAAAACAGTGAATCAGTTTAGTCCACTCTCACAAAGGGTTTGATCCTGGGATATGCTGAGCATTGACAGTTGTTACAGAAGTCACCACAGAGGCCTTTGTACTACTTCAAGTAGCTTGTCATTAAAGCAAAGCATAAGCTTTTCTGGTTATTCATATTTTCACATCACCAAAAAGCTTAAAGCAAAAAAGAGTAGCATTCTTATTTAAAGGGGTCTTAAGAGGCTGGAACATTTAGTATTCAGCAATGAATGCACAGGACAGACACACTTTTGGTTCTAGCCAACTCTATTGCAGTATTTTTAAAAAGATGACAGCACTAAGACACAAATTCTGAAGAAATGCACTGCTGAGTACATTTGTACTAGGAAGTATGGAGTTTTAGCAGGAATAGCTCTTGCTAATTTGCAAAGAGGTTGTAGTTCTGCCATTGATCAGAAAATTGTCAGTTTCAGCACCCCATTCCAATCCGAAAAAGCAGATGAAAAAACTCATTACACCTTGATTACATCCATACAATTACAGTGACCAGAAAACAGCATCACAAATTTGCTTTTAAATGATCTTACAATTCCACGCCATAGAAAGATACAAATATGATTTAAAGATTACTCTTATGTTATTGACACAGTATTGCTACCTATACATAAATAAACTTTGTGATGTCAGAAAGTATAGTGACCTTCATGTGTAGGAAAGCAATTAGCTCAAGGTCACTTGCAGATCAGAATGGCTCAAGAGGTAGTTTGGTCCTGAGCCGCTGACCAGGACAATGAGATTTATATGTCTGTGTTTGTAGATACTATGATATTTGTTTAACACCTCTGTCTGGATAATATTTGCACTGAACAAGCAGGAAAGAAAGGATGAAAGAGCCAAATGTCAGCTATTTTATGTTTGTCTGTACAACAAAAGAGAGAGTTTACAAATGTCAGCAACTTGTTTTTGTGTTTCAGTCCCTCAAAACCTCTTGCAACTAAAAATTGGAAGTGACAAGAAATTAATCCATATTGTGATCTAATTGTTGGAATTATGGGAAAAACGTAAGATGTCTAAAATATTTAATTGTGGGAAATGTCTATTAAGCTGAATTTGCAATGAACTTACCAGATTTTTAAACACTTGTGTCGGTTTTGAGATGCATAAATAACCAGAAGACTGTGATTTTTCACTTTCTGAGATATACATGGAGTCTACCAAAACCAATTCTTAAAATCCAGACCAAGGCTTGGGCACAGTGTCTTTTTTTCTGCCATTGCATGGTCACAGGGGAAGGGTTTTTTCCTCTATGACCAGGTAGGTTGGAGAGGAGAGTGGAGCTGGGGAATTCATCCCTCTGCCAGTCTAGTTGCAGTGGAAGTTGTGCCTCCTTCAGAGATGGTGAAGGCTCAGCTTTGGGGGAGTGTTTACACAGAAACTGGCAACAGCTGAAAATACCCCTATTTTTATATAATAAAGCTCATTTAACTATCTCACGTTGCCTCACTAAACCATCTCTGTGACAGATTACCATTTCAGGCAGTGTTGTTAGGGGCATCTACATCATGATCAAAAGCTTGTAAATACTTGTTTACATGCCTTTCTAATAACACAGTCTGCTGTTGTGTATTTTCATATTAAGCTGTAACAAGGCTAAAAGGAAGTGCTCACTCAAGAGACGCTCCAGAAGGTTTGCCAAAAAATTATGTGGTCTGAGCCAACCTGTGAAAACCAAACTGAACTGCCATGAACACTATCATTGGCATAAGAAAGTCATCCCCTACTCATTATCGTTGAGTAACTCACTCAGACACAACATGGAAATGAAGGAATTTTGCTCAGCCTTCTTTTTGGGGAGTTTACCTACTAGCTGTAACCAAAGAATATAAAACAAAAGTACAGAAAGATAATTTTTAAAAAATGTCTCTTAGATATCCCTATCTTTCTGCTATTTGCAATATTTAGTACAGGTTTTTAAGGTTAACTTAAATACAGGTTTGGGGTTTTTTTTCTCAATTTTTTTCATATAGATTTCAAAATTGTAGCAAATATTTTAAAGCAGTGATGAATTGGTTATTACCAAATTATTTGGTAACTTTGCACATTGTCTTCAATCACTTAATTAGGTCAAGTATGTTATATTTCAGAAAAAAATTATTGATCTTATTTGCATTTGTATTAAAACTTTGATGTAGTACAAGATTCCAAAAGAAGGGATGATGAATCTTTCCATGTTTTTGGCAAAATTATTTAACCAGCACCAAGGAAGTAGAAATTGGGCTCATTTATTTGTATCTCTCTAAGATACTTCTGTTTGTGAGGAATTCTTACAAACAGTATGAGAGTAATTATGGCTTTAATGATTGACTACAGCCAGTTTTCACAAGTGGAAAGGGCTACCAGAGCATTAGGCAAAATAAAAAAATGGGGTTTGGGGCGTCCTATCATTTCACCCTCATACCACTGATACAAATGGCAGTCTTCTTTCATCAAGATGTCATTAGGTCAACCAAGCCGTTAAGTTCCAAGCAGCTTAATTTGTGTCAAGGGAGCTGCATGGTTGTACAACCATCTGAGAATACCATCAGGTCCCACAGGCTTTCAGACAAATTTTACTCTTAACTTGGTGTAGAGTAAGAGTAGGTTCTTGTCATTAGTGCAATTAATCCAAATATATATCATTATAATCTTCAGCAGCATTCACCTATTCAGAAGCATGCTCTCTCTGTATTTTGTGCACATAACTTCCCTTGACATTAACAGGAGAGGATAATAGACATGGAAATGTAAAGAGAGGTTAATACTCTTCCCTGTGACCTTCCCAGAGACATCATATTTTCTCATGTTGACCTCTCATTATGCTGAAAACTGCAAAGAAAAAACCCCATGGTTTCTGTTGCTTTTTTTATTCACTTCAGAGGCTATAGACATCTGCCCTAAGTACATTCTGTTAATAATTATTTTGAATGTATTCTAAAAATCCACATCATTCCCAAAGAGGGGAAAAACACAAAAGAAACCCCAGTTGATGAGGGAGGACAATGTGCGACATTATAAGCAGTGCTGGAGCTGCCCCCTGTGATTGCCACTCAGAGATAAAAATCATTCCTCACACTTAGAGACAAAAGTAAATGGCAGTTTGCAATGTTAAGAACCCCTGTGGAAATAAGATGAAATGAGAGAGGCTTCCAGACCTGTGAGAAAAATCAATCTGATGGAAAATTGACAAACTTGTTTAACGTGTCGGCACAAGATCCGAGAGTTGACCCGTAGAGACCTCCACTTAGGCATACCGTGAAGTTACTGTCAGTTCTCCTAATCTGTTCAATTACATAACAGGATCTCAAAGGGGACTTTTTACCAAACATCACTTTAAATTAACTTTTCTCCTCCGTGTTTCAAACTTGCAGTCCTTCCCCGCCTCTTTGCAGCAACATGGGTAAATTATTAAAAACCCCCTTGCTTGTCAGTGTAAATGCTATAGAAACATCAGTTTAAAATTTTGATTGGAAATGGAGAAGGTTTGTGCGGTTAAAAAGAGGAAAATGCTCATCTCATTACATGTCACCAAATTAATCTCCATGAATTAATTTCTCTGAGGCAAAGGTCTATTGTTTTTCTCTTTTAGGGGATGAAGAAATGGTAGAAAAAAGCAGCACACCATAATTTTTATTCTATTAGGAACAAGAAACTGTGCCCTTTTTCACAGCCACAGGCCACAAAAGTGAAACAGAAAAGGGTCCAAAATTCAAGATCCACTCCTCTACTGAACTGATCCTAAATGTCTGAGTTTTTTTCCTTGAGGAAACAGAGTGGGAATAGGATAGGCAGAGAAGATGTTAAAGAATGCAAGGGGTGAAAAAAAATTAACTTTGAAGATAGATAGAGCAGCATTCAAGAGGGAGAGATTTAACTGCAGGTGGCCAAAGAAGAGAACTTGAGTTTTTCCTTCTTCATTATTTTATTAAATGCAGTGTTGAAACAAAAGATTAATTTTCCCCAAAATCTGTTCTACTTGAAGTCTGAAGTGAAGATCTCTGAGCAGAAAGAGAAGCAGGAATGTGGCCTATCAATTAAAATCAAGTGCCAAGACTCATTTAGATTGATGGGTGTACAGCACAAGTGCCCAGCAATATTATTTAATATGTTCATTCTCACTAAGTGCATTCTGTTAACCAGAACCTCATAGAGAATGTCACAGCAGCCACAGTAAGTCTGTCTGCTATTGATTTGGAGCAGGTGTGGATCATGTGATGTATCTTGCTGATGAAGTCTTGGTCTTTTTGGTTTTAGTGGAATTAGGATCTATATTAGGTTCTTTTCTGTTCTTCTGGTTTATAGTTTGATTCTTCCATCGAACAGATTGAAGGTGAGAAAGAAAAATTCATTTAACATAGTAAGAAATGAAGAATGAAATACCAAGGTGAATGATACTGAATGATTTGGGGGAAGAAAAAGTCCATGAAGCACACATATTGAGAAGAGATTGCATCTAGGAAGAGAGCAGAAGCAAACAGCTTTCTTTTTTTTTTTCATTCAGAAGGGATTAAGTGATTTTCTATGTTGTTAGAACATATTGAAGAAAGAAGGTTTACTTCCATAACCACTTAAAATATAAAAGGTATCAAATTTAGAAGGTCTCTTGCTAGTTTTGTTAGAAGCATTAGTATCATTGTAGTGCCAATAGCTTTTGACAGAACAAATTTTTACAACCAACTGCTCAAATAGATAGCACTTAAAGTTTTGTCTTGATTAATAGTGTGCTCTTGGTCTGAAGATTAAGGTAAAGGTTAACTGTAATTTACATTAAATACCTACTTTATTGCTATGTCTTGCACTGCTATCAGAGATAACTCTATTTTAGCAGTGCAAATTTTTTCTAAATGTTTTCTTTTGCATAAGCCACTGTTAAGAGTCACTGGAAACTTGTTACAAAGAAGTTATCAACTCTTTTCTCTCTTCCTGACTGACTGGAGGAAGACCTTGTTGCTCTTCCCAGCACCCAGAACTTTATGAAACCTATACTTTTCACAGGCTTCAAAAGCTTTGGCCTCTTCAGAGCCTGCAGAAATTGGCATAACTCAGGTTAGACTGAGTAGTAGACACCCTTGTGTTTGTGGATTTTTAATTCTCTGTGGCACTCTGTAGGTCCTCAGCTCAGACTATATACACTTAGAGGAACAAATTCTGATCTAGGGGAGTAAGGAGGTGAGTGTTAAAACTGTAACTGAGGCTCAAGGGGCCCAAAACCATGATATCTCCATTTTGAAGGATTCTTGAATGGTTAACCCTGAACAACTCCTTCAAGCCTGATCCATTAATCCAAGTGCAGAGGTGGCACTTTTATGAAAGCTTTTGGCAGATCTTAATGCTTTGTGATTTCAGCTACAAAGAAGATTCAGTATTACTGAGTATTAGCACTAGTACTGATGCTAGTACAAATGTTAATGGTGAGTACTTAGTACTTACTGTAAGTAACTTCTACACAAAAAGTCAAGAACAAGGTGTAACTAAGATGATAAAACCCATTAACACATATGTAAGTACATAGATTAGTGTGATGACAATGAAATGGCCTTCATACTATGTTTTAGCTGACATGAAAATGTTAGGGTAGTATCAATAACTTTAGAAGTGAGTTTAACTGGGCCATGAAGATGGTGGTTAAACAAAAAATACTTTAGGGGTGACTCCAGGCAAGTCAATAAATTAAAAAACATTGAAATGTAGCTGCCAGCAAGTTAGGCTGATTGTTTTGCAGACATCCTGAAAGGGAGTACAATCTACATATCGCTTGCTTCTTATTTTTTTTTCACTTGTGCTTTCTGTCAGGGGAAAAGACTCATCCCTTTTTTAGACAGCATCAAACAAGGGGAGGGAAGGAGAGATGTACATGCATAAGGAAGTCCTTGTTTTTGTTTTTATTGATGCAAGCTGGACTTACAAGAGAGAAATTTCTGTAGCCTTTATAACAGTATATGGTCATCTTCTGTTACATTTCTGAAGTGCCTAAAGGACTTAGTCACCTAAATCATGCAGAGGCCTTTGAAATTCTTACCCTTTGTCTAATATCTGTGTTTCTTGTCTTTTACACTCTGATAATACAAAGAGTTAACATTTATGGTCACTAGCTGTGCCAAAGTGGTTTTTTTTGTTTGGTTGGTTGGTTGTTTTTTTTGCTTTGTTTCCAATTCCTCTATTTCTCTTATTCCCAGTGTTCACACTATGGAAATACAATTTCATCCTCCCCTAGGCATATTGGGTAATTTCTCAGATTAGAGCCAAAGAGATGTGCTGATCTTACAGAAAATTCCTCTTTCTTTAATGTTGCCCTTGCCACTTCCCAAACATATTTTGTCATGTTGGCAAAGATCCCACACAAGGCATCTTTGTTTCTGTCAAGTACCAGATCTTATCCTTATCTCAAGATATATTGAACTGTAGAACATTTAAGAAAGTTAGATGGCTTTGGTGGTTTTTTTTGTTCTGTGTGTCTGTTTGTTTATTTTTTAAAATGGAATCATATGTAATATTTCCTTCAATATTTCTAGAATGTCAACAAAACTTTATTTAAAAAATGATGGGTACAGACACAAACATACAAAGGTCAGAAAAATAAGTTTTTGAGGGCTGGTAATAATTTCAGTATTTAACAGCTATCTGCATTTGCTCAACTCTACCTCTGCTAAAGAGATTTCCACCCATGGAAGATTTACCCAAAATATTTATTTTTCAGAGGCAATTTTTTGCACAGGAAAATGTCTTGAGCTTAATTTACTGCACATTCTTGCTGGAATAGTTCTCAAGCCTTTGCAGATGAAAAGTCACAGGGAGCTGCCTGGCTATATATGATTTTACATGCCTTGTATATAGCTGAGAGATGCAATTGCAAAATCTAACTCTCGCAGACAGCTGGGAATTTGTGACAGTGTTATAAGTTAGAAATTCAGGAGAATTTTTCTTCCCCTGCTCCACTCTAAGGAGTGAGTGGGGGGAAGGGAGTCAATTAGTTTTACAAAAGATCTGGCTGAATTCCTGGCTAATGGCCCATCAGAGAGGCTGGGGGGAGAGGGGAGGAGTTTTGGGAGGGGGTGGCTGGCTCTGCTTAGAGGGGAGAGATTCAGACTGCTGGGTTCTCTTTCGAGGACGGAGCATTGTGTTTGGGGCATTTGGAGAGAAGGTCTGGAAGCCTGTTTGTCTGGTTTCCTGTCCTGGTCAGCCCTGACGGCTGGCCTCAACTTGCCTGCGAGCTGTCTTTTGTCTCCAGCCCGGACCTGCTGTGTTTTTCATTGGAGAGTCTCTGTGCTCACTGGGAGAAAAGGATGAGCTTTTTGGGGCGCCATCAACTGAGAATCACAGTGAGTCCTGTTGGGGGTGAACTGCTTTCCTTATCCCTTCCTTCCATTGGGGGTAGGGTCCCCCATCTTCTTTTCGGCTCCTCCCGCAACCCGAGACCAACCCCCAGACCCCTCTCCCCGCGCAGTGACCACCAGAGCCCAACAGTGCCCCCTGCTGGCCACGATTAGGACTGTGCTAAAGGACAGAGAAGTATGCATTCAGACTTTTTTTTTTCTCTAGGACTACTGTCTAGTTTTTTTTATGTTCTGTTGCTGTTTTTGCCAACATACATATATCTTTTAATAAAGGGTTGTTATTTCTTCTGGGTTTTTTTTCCACACTTCCTCGATTAAAGCCCCTTAATTTTGAATTTACAATTGCTGAGAGAGAGGCGTTTGGTCTATCTCATAACTCATCCTCTTTAGCAAACATTCCAGTCTCCTCAGACTGAGATAGACAGTCCCTGAAGGACTTTGCATCCATAAACCAATGACTGGATTACAGTGATCCATAAACACATTTTTCTCCTATCTCTGGCTAATGCAATACAAATAGTCTTCCTGCTGTTAACTGTTTCTGAAGCCACACAGAAGAGAACATAAAGAATATGGCATATATTCAAACAGAAAGGTCAACAGGTCATTTGCTCTTTATCCTCGCAAAAGACTTCAATACCTGTACTGCTGCAAAAAAGCACTAAATACAGAAATATTCCTCAATTTAAGTCCTGTGTTCAGAAAATTTTGCTGAAAAAGTAGTTATTCATCCAAATCTCAGTGGGGATTGGTGATAATGTCTCCTCTAGAGCAGGAAAGCTTAACTCATGATCAAGCTGTGGGGAAAATAGTTACAGGCTCGGATATCAGCAGTTTCCTCCTCTGTAAGAACCTAGGAACATTCAGGGTGATGTCACCTCCTCAGCACTGAACTCCCTGTCAGTAGCACCTCTGGTGCCTCATCCCATTCCACAGGTACCTCTTCTTGCCTGCCTGCCAGCTGGGGAGAGAGGCAGAATGGACCCCTGTGTTGAGGGTGCAGTGGGACCATGGTTCCAGGCTAGGTGAGAGGCTTTCCTTGGCCTCCACCAGGAGGCTGGGAAAGCGTTGCTGTCCTGCAGTGAGTGAGATCTACTGCAACAGCAAGCTGATGCTCTGAGGCACAGTGCTGGACAGAAGCAGGGTTGTGCTTTTGGGCCCATGACACTGAGAAGCAGCTTCTGATTGATAACCACGACCTGAAAACAACAATAAGCCATGCAGGTTATGTCTGCATGAGTAAATCAAATTTTCCCAGGACAGCTCTCTGGTGCTGAGGCTGATAGGTATAGGACAACACATGCCTGTGCCATTCAACCTTCCTGTCCTCAGGAGGCAGGGGCTGCATCCACAGAGCCTAAGGAGACAGCTACTGGGCATCATTAACATCAAACTTGTTTAGGGGAGAGTCAGAAGTTATGGGCCAAGAGCATGCTGGTGATGGCTGGAGTGATCCAATGGCCCAGCAGTGCTCCTGGCACTGCTCTTGCTGCCAGGAGAAGTGTAGCCACAGAAACTAATGTCACGTGCTGGAAAATACACAGTGCCAAGTCAAGGGCCACCACCAGATGGATCTCCTGGTTTTCAGACCCAGCCTATACTCCAGCCTTACTGACATTTTAAACTACACTGATTTGAACACTCCATGGGCTGTCACAACTTCTACTGCTTCACAGACATTATATTAATCTTTATTCCCTGCTGGGGCCTTATTTTTCTTTAATAAAAAAAGTGTAAATTTTGATAACTTCTAACCCTTCTGTTGTTCTTCTGTTGAGAAGATCAAATGAAAGCGTTTGGACTTTGGAATCGTTTTTCACTCTTCTTCAGGGTTATTAAGAAGCAGTTTTTCTTTAGCTACAACCCTTTTGGTTGCCATTAAAGATTTCCAGGTGTATTTGCTCCCTAATCAGGAGCAAACTCTTGCTTTGTAGCAAGTTTCTCTTTGAGAAAAATGGTTTTCCCTGATTTTCTAGCTTTCTCATTCATCTCAGTATTTGAGCATCTTTGAAAGGCTCGAGCAATGTGATTAACATTGACTACATTTGTTTCTCATTTGTCACCAAGGAAAGAAGGATATGAAGTATTTTTTGTATAAATAAGAGAAAAATACCCATTCCTGACAGCAGAGTTTAGTTTATATTGGTTCAGAGACTGTGGCTCACATAACATGGCCAAGAAAAGTGACCACAGACTAAAACAACAGCATGAAGATAATAATTTAGCCTATGAAATGTAGGAACTGAGATGCTGATCTTGATTCAAAGAGAAGCCAAAGCAAGGCACCTGGGACAAGTTAACTGTGCTCACTGGAAGTTAATGCTGCTAAGAAAATTCTCGAAGCTTTCTGTAACTGGGTATTTTGAAAACACCAGAGGCTGTAGCCTCTGGTTTGCAATAGGGTACATGATGAAATTATGAGATTATGAAATTTTCAGTCCAGAAGCCTTTATAACTTCATAGCAGATGGAAATGCCCAATAATCCCAGTTGTAAATTTTTTATTTTTAAGGCTTCTAAGGTTTATTTATACACAAACACTTTTCATAAGCTATATATAGAAAGATGTGCCTGAATATTGAAGAGGAAGCAGTTCAGCTTGCTGTTATTGTTGATTTTTGCCCTAAAATAAATCTGAAACATAAATCCATTAGTAAAACTTTATAAAGGTGAAACACTTGTATTTACCTTATATAATCCTGACACCCTAAAACTAAACAAAAGAATTTTGACTTCAGTTTCTTTTTAATAGATGTGAAGATGTAGCTGTTACATAGATCTTTATTTCTGTGCTACCTTACTCCAGCTTGTGAAAGTGTGTTCAGTCAAGGAACTACAGCTGCCGTGGTGGGACTCAGCCTATTCACTCATGTTAATCCGAGCCTAATGCAGGAAAAGATACAGGGGAACAGCTGAGCTATTTGACAGTTCTCCAGCAGCTCAGGTCACCTATAACAATTGCATGTATAGACAATATATGGAAGGAGCCAAGCACAGGGAGGCAAGGAATCTCAAAGCATTTAATGCCCTCTTTTTTTTTTTTTTAAACAAGACTTGGAAATATAAGACCCCATAAAATAATGAGTCACAAAATTTGACTGTGTACCCACCCTGTTCAGATTGGCAAAATATAATTACTCTCACAAAGAATTATTTGGTTTTTAAGTGGTGCCAATCTATGGTAGATTCCTCATGCTCAAGCCTGGAACATCTCCCAGGGTGTCTGTGGTTAAAACAAAAAGTTTGGTAACTCTGCTTCTAAATTTACTGGAACTTCAAATTTCAGTCACCTATACTGCTAAGATCACAGGTCAATTATGGAGAAAGCCATAAGAAAAACAATTACAGAAGGAAAGTTAACATTGCTTTAAATAATTTTATTGTAATAGACTCTTTAAATGGATGAGATTTAAAGTGACTCTCTGTTAATATCGAATTTCATAAACAAGCAGCATAAACCCTTTAAAATACAAATTTAAAATACAAATGTGAATATTTACAAGATCAAATATCATAACAGTCTTTGTACATATGCTCTTACTATTATTATTTTGCAATACATTCTTTTTTTAGGAAACATTTCTTTATCAAGAAGGTGGTCAAACATTGAAACAGGCTTCCTAGACAGGTGTTTGATGCTTCAAGATTGTCAGTGTTCAAGAGGCATTTGGATAATGCCCTTTGTAACGTGCTTTGCCTTCTGATCAGCCCTGTCAGATAGTTGGACTAGATGGTCATTATAGATTACAGTGTATTCTATCTTATCCTATCCTAATTATTTATTAAGATATAACAGTTCTTTTCCTTTCCTTGTTAAAGATCACAGCACCTGAAAAAGGCCCTGTCAGCCTCCTACAAAGCTTGCTTTGTGCCTCTGTTTTCATGTAACCATTGTGTATGTGTCTTGCTGCCTTTATTGATTTTGCTCCTGTCAACACTAGAGTTTATTGAACATCAGCAAAGCCATATTTATCTTAAAAATCTGGGTGGACATCACTGAGCTCATGTGGAAGCCAGCTGAGAGCCTGAAAAAATTAACTGTTTGGTAATTATTCTTACTAGAGCTATTTTCTTATTCGCAAGGGATTACAGCTTGTTGTCATAGAATAAAAGAATGACTTGTGTTGGAAGGAACCTTAAAGATCATCTACTTTCAAACCCTCTGCCGTGGCAGGGACATCTTTCACCACAGCAGATTGCTCAAAGCCCCATCCAACCTGTTCTTGAACACCTCCAGGGATGGGGCAGCCATGGCTTCTCTGGGCAACCTGTTCCAGTGCCTCGCCACCCTCACAGGGAATTTCTTCCTAATACCTAATCTAAAACTACTCTCCGTCCGTTTGAAGCCATTTCCCCTTTCCTGTCACTACAGGCTCCTGTAAAAAGTCCCTCTCCATCTTTTCTGTGGGCTCCCTTCAGGTACTGGAAGGCTGCAATTATGTCACCCCAAAGCCATCTTCTCCAGGCTGAACAATCCCAGTTCTCTCAGCCCTTTCGCGTAGGAGACGTGCACCATCCCTCTAATCATCTTGATGGCCTCCTCTGTTCTCAGTCAATGTCCTTCCTGTGCAGGGAAGAGACAGCAAGAGATTGAAATGTTTATGGTTTATGGACTCAAACAATGGGCCACTGGCAAAAGCAGCAAGAGCTTTGCTGAGGGCAGGTGTGCACGCCCCAACCAAAGGGGAGGAGGAGAGGTTTTGGGTGTTATCATCTACTCTTATCCTTTCTTTCTCTTTCTTTTTCTTATATATTTTCTTAAGTGATACCTTTATACTTTTATATTTCTATCAATAAAAACCAAAAGGGCTACCTCCCTCCTCTCCATTGCAACCAAATTGTTCTAAAATAAACCTGCCATACATATATATACATATAAACACTGGTAATTCAGTGTTGTTTCACTCTAATCTGCCCCAAGAGATCCATTAACAAGGACCTCAGTTACCCTACCACCAGGAACTGCAGAGCTGGATGCAGCACTGCAGGTGGGGTCTCACCAGAGCAGAGCAGAGGGGCAGAATCCTCTCCCCTCATGTGCTGCCCCCACTGCTTTGGATGCAGCCCAGGAGATGTTTGGCTTTCTGAGCCGTGAGTGCACACTGATGGCTCATGTCCAGCCTCTCACCCACCTGCTCCCCAAGTCCTTCTCAGCAAGGCTGCTTTCCATCTGTTCATCCTCCAGCCTGTGTTGATACCAGGGGTTGCCCCAACCAGCACTTGGTCTTGTTAAACCTCAAGATATTCCCATGGACCCACTTCTCAAGCTTGTCCAGGTCTTTGACCAAAATGTTTAAAAAAACCCGGTTATATAGATTGGTAAGTATAAGAGTTCTAGGAAAATATCAAGGATGACAAACTCTTTTTCAGGACTTACATGCAAAGAAATGTTTTCTGTGAGTGAAGCCAGTGGGGTTCTGGGGTCATGGCTAAGTTTTGAAGGTCAAGCACTTGGTTCCTGAAGCACAGCAAGACCTTTCGGTTTTGAGAATGCTGTAAGTCACTCCCAGTAGCCACCTGTGGCCTTACTGGGATCAGTTTACCCCACCTACAATATTTTTCAGAGAAATACACTTTGTCCCTGCTCAGAGATGACCAGAATATGCCTAGTACTACACAGAGCACTTGCTGAAAAGGGAGGGCTGCCAGCTTGGATTTGGCATTGCACGAAACTTCCCACTAATATGGGAGTCTGGGCAAAGAGCATCTGAACCTGCATGTGAAATATCACAGTAGCCATTTCCCCTGCTGAGACAAATTGCATGAGAACACTCCCCTCCACATCACCTTTAGGTGGTGAAAGATGGGTACAGTGACCACCAGGTGAACTGTTTAAGCCAGAATTACACCTGGATTTAAAGAGTGAATCACTGAAAATAAAGGTTATCTGTCTTTCTTCTACGACCATTTGTATCTTCTAATTAAGAAAGCACATAGAGTTTGTCCTAGCCCTTTCTGCAGGTTGAACAAGCCCAGCTATTCTGGCCTAGAAATGTCTCTGATAAGAGAAGTGCTGAGCCACAGGTTATCTACCTTAACAGCAGGTTCCTACAAAGATTTGGAAGGAAAAGATACATATTTTTCCAGTAAAATAAACCTTTCAGAACCTAGCAAATCCAGCACATAAGCTGTTTGTGAGCTTTGAATTCATTGTATGTTTTGAGTAAGAGAAAACAGGGGTAATTTTTATTTTTACAAGAGGCAATAGCTTTTCTTTTCCCCCTGAGTGGTATTTCCCCTACATAACATTCCAAATATGAAAAAGTGTGCTGCACTGTTATTTATTCCTCTTAAACTTCTTAGGAAGCATTGATTTATTACAAGGAAATTAAAGAGCTATCTATGTCAACATTGCAATTAGAAAAAACATACTTCCATCTAGAATTTTTATACCACATAACTTGAAATTAATTAGCCAAAGTGATATTTATAAAGATTATTATGTTCATAAAAATGAGAGATAAATAGTTAGTAAAAGGCAAAACTACTGAGAGTGGCTTAAATGGTAGACGTGAAAACAGATGACCAACCAGATCCATAATATATGAAAAATCCTTAGAGGGAATTTTAGATTGAAAAAGATCTCTGGATGTCATCTAGTCAAACTGTCAGTCACAACAGGGCCAGCTTGGATCAGTTTGCTTGGGATCATGTCCAGGTGAGTTCTACCTATTCAAGGATGGAGATTTCAGTCTTTTTGTTAAGTATGGTCTAAGTACAGTTAGCAGCACAGATAAACAGAAAACATCACAAATTTCTTCTTTATATTAAAATTTATTGCAAGATCAAAGGTTTCACGAAAAAATAGAAACTTACAAATTGTGTGAATAGTTTTAACATTAAAAGAAAAATGACTAAGATTCTGTACTATATCTGCAATATAATTAACTGGTTTATTCTCAAAATATTGTTGCCATTTTGGAGTAAATAAAAAGCATAGCATTACACATGTTCACAAGTATTTACCATTTACTTAAAACAAAATCTTTACCATATATATTTTTCCAGAGAAATTATTCATCCCCATATTGAAAAGTCTAATAAGAAAACATTCAACATCCTCACTGGAAGTTCTGTGAGCTGATGTTTCTGTTGTAAAAAATTGTGTTATGGAAATCAACAAACAGTTTTACAGAGAGTTATTCAGCCATACTAAACAAGCTTCTATGTTATGCTGCACTAGGCCTTCTGGATTAGCAAAACATTTTGACGATAATGGCAACTTTTCAGCTGAAGCTTAAGCATTTCATATTTTGGATTAATATGCTGTAACCTTTGAAGAACAAATATCCAGTGTTACATACCTGACAACATTCTTAACCAAATGGTAATACTCTAAAGGTTAAGGCAACTCCAAATTGAAGCTGCAGTGTCTGTATTTTCACGATCCCCTGCTCAAACTTAACTCTTTAGAATGCAATGTGACAGAAAATGAATCATTTTATGTGTTTACTCTGGATATTTTCTTACATACACTGTATTAAAAAGCATCCAGTATCTGATCCTACAAAATGGTACCCATGACAGGACCCATGTTCAGATGGCATTTTCAAGGTAAGCACTCTTTGCATTGTAAAATCCGTTAAGGTGGAAAGATTTTAATATCGCTACAGCTTCTTATACGTAAAGAAAAAAAATGTTTACAACAAAGTAGCAATTCACTGTAAATTTTCCTACTAATGTGTATCTTAAAACCTCCTTGAGGTTTAAGTAAATAATAAGCTTTTGTAAATAATAAGCATCAAGTTTAGTCCCCAGTTTCAACATATGCCTCTGTTGATCAACTGCATTGATGCTAGCACTGAGTTACCATTTACAGATCAAAGGAAACACACACGACCAAGGCAAAGTAAACAGAGGAAAACAAGCTTAACATCTATAACTCAAACTATCCAGAGAACTAGTAGGAATCCACCTCAAGAAATTTGCCAAAGGCTTTTATAACTTTTATGCAAACAAAGCCACGATACATTTCTAAAGTTTTGCTTCAATGTTAGTACTTAGTTGTACAGTACAATAAAGTCAGTGTACAGCTTTTGCCATTTTACTGTAACCTCTGTAAACTCACAACTATATTGCATCAGATGAAAGGTTATAAACCCTTCTGCAATCCCCATTAGATCTATTGAATGCAGCAGAGTGGAACTGTCATGTTGGTACAGAAGTTTAAGAGGCAGGGGACATGTTGGGTGTCCAGCCCAGTTGATAAGCCCGTTCTAATGTTCTCTTGCAATCCTGCAGTACAGTACTGAAGGTTATATGTGGATACTGCTGCACGAGCTGCTCCACTGTGGCTTCGTTCACCTGCAAGAGAAGAAGAGAATCTGTGATGTGCAAAAAGGGCAATATTAGGCAAGTTAAATGAATGGCCAAACTTTGGACTCCTGGGAGGGCTTGCAGGATTGGGTTCCTCACTGTTACTATGGTTTTGGGTGCATTTATATCACAAAAGAAACATACAGAATGTAATGTCCTGCTAGAGAACTAAAACCACCAAAACCAAACCTCACACCTCAATTTTATTGTAAAGGGGGAAGTTTTAAATAATATTCTGGTAAAGACAAATAGTCTTTGTTGTTTGGAAAACTGCAGCAATGGTTAAAAAGCTCTTAAACTATCTTCATTCCATGCTTGACTATGCTGTCTCTTCATGAGGCCCCACACCAAAAATTATCAAAACATTCATCCTGTTTAAAAAAGTGTTGCCTAGATCTAGCAACAGATTTCTACCTTGAAATAGAAGCATATATACTCAAAGTTGATCAAGCAGACATAGATTTAAAATGTAAGATTTTTTTGACTTTGGAAAATGAAAACAGATTACATCTATTAATTAATTTATGGCACAGTTATGGATACTTTTACAAATACTAAGTAGTAGCTCCACAATTAACTTTACTGAAATGAACTTACACTGTTAGCTATCAATGGGTTTGCAATGAAAAACAACAGATAACATGACCAAAGATAGGGTAAAGAATGCAAACTATTCTGTGCTGCAGGTAGATCAATTTACCAATTATTCTTATAGGTCAACTTTCCGAAGGTTAAAAATCCTGCATGCCCCTCACATATATCACTGGCAGAAGTTTTTATTTTAGCCTTCTAGTGTGAGGATAACTCTGCAGAAAGGGTTTTGTGGGCAGAAATGGCGGGATTAATAATTAAAACACACAAGATTTTTGGGTCTGGGATGTCCCTCTGATAAGGCAATCAGACAAGCCTAGCTAAACCTAACACTTTTACAATTGCAGTGCTGTGAGGGGATTAATTTGTCAATTATTTTTAAGATGACTACAGTTCATATCACAGAAGTAGATAGTTTTCTTCAGCCTTCAGATAAATAAAAGATTAACCTAAGAATCATGACTCCTAGTTAGACCCCTTTGAAATCCTCGCTGAACAGTTGGGCATTTCAAAATGCATCAATACTCCAGTTGCTGAATCACCTACATCAGTAGGATGTACAACTGAAAGCATTGTTTGCTTTTTTTTTTCCCCACAGTGTTCCACATTCAAGGCCAAAAGTAAAAAAACCAGACTAAACTGTTTACTACCATTACAAAGATCTGTCATGCGAATAATATTTTGAAGCACAGTGACCACAATATCTAATAATATTTTTGTCCTTAAAAGATAACAAGGAGCGCTTCCTTCTGAACAGTGATTGCACCTAGTGACAAGGATAAATGAAAGGTTTAATATCCAGTTCTTCTACTTTAATAATAGAAACACTCAATCTTCATTGGAAGTTTCATCTAGCTGAGACTGACTTGGCTAGAAAACTGGTTTAACTTCACAGCACAAACTGTACTCCTCTGGCAAATTGCTATGTTACAGTAACATCTTCCAGTGCTGAAAAACAAGAAGTGACTTTTAATAAATCAAAATAAAATCGGACATAGTACAAGTCCCCCAAAATATTTGATATTTATAGCTGAATACACACTTGCAAACTGCAAGCAACCGTTCATAGAAATATTGCTTGGAAGGGAATAATCCCCCAAAGTAGCAGTATTTGCTATTTTATGCTACTATTCAGAAATAGTCAAAAGGCTCTTTTCTTTTAGATTTGTGGCACAGACACCCATAGCAGAATCTATCATGCTACCAGAAACTTCTCTTAATGGTTAACTCGGCCACAGGGAAGATACTTGCCACAGACAGCTGCTCATTTTGCTCCTTCTGAATGGGAAAGTTAAAGATGTATTATTTATCTACTAGATAGCTGCAAATATCAGTAGTAGACGGAAGTTAATACAATTTGACAGTTACCTGTTGGCCATTATTTGTTGTAATAGCATGGATATTATAGCTTTATAGCCAATACAACATGCCGATTTTCTATAACAGGAGACAAATAAGGCAAATTCATTACGAAGATGGTGTTCAAACACAAGATGACAGTAAATGATCTCCATGTCCTGGCGGTTTTGACTCATGACATTTACAGAAGCTACAGTCTAGTTAATGTATTTACTACCAGGCTAACTTAAGCACGGCCCACGATACTCAAGAAGACAGATGATACAAATAGTACCTTTTAGACTTAAAACCTATGAAGAAATCTATGGTAAACCATCTAGCACTAGGACTGTTTGTTGCCAGTTTTTTTCTGATACAATTATTACTTGATAAAATAATATTTAATACAATTTTTACTAATTTCTATTAATACTTAACTAAACAGAAGAAGGAAACTTTTGGTGTTGAGTGCCAAATATAGTTAGAAAATAAAAAATAAACATGAGCATAAACAGAAAGCAGGTAAAACCATTGCAGAAGTGCCACTGACAAAACCAGTTATTTTATGACCAAAGCCTAAAGAGTAAAAAGTTTTCTCCATTTTTTCCTGGAGCATTAAATGAACTTTTAAAATCATTAGTTTGATCCTAGACAACAATTTGAGTTATAACTTGTTGGTAAACAACAAAGTAATAAAAAACCCTATGTGCATATTTGGAACTTCAACAGTTACAGAAAGAAATTACTTAGAGCTTAAAAAATTGATTTTACTCTCATGATAGAGAAAAAAAAATCTTACTAAGCTTCAAGATAAATGATCAAATACATGACCCTTCAGGTTAAATGTAAATATTTTTAATACTAAGGAAATAACAGCAAATAGTTAAAAATTATGCTGGATCCAGAGATGAGAAACAAATGTGGACAGTTAAGATAGAAATGATCCCCTATCAGAAGATTTCAATACCTTTTCTTTTACTGTGAGAAAAGTCAGGTCAAACACTAAAACAGTGTAAAACTTTCAGTATTTTAAGCTTTCTGTAATACTGGACTAAAATTCCACTGTCTAAAAGGTAGGAAAAAAAGAGAAATAAAAGTTTTATTCTTTGTAAATGAATGTGAAAAGTAATATCTAAGTCAACTCCCTTAGTATCCTTCTAAAAAGTTTCCCTAATGGCAGGATTAAGACGAAAAGAAGTCTTATGTAAAACCACTAGAACATAAGCTTCTGTCTCTTTCTAAGATCAATCTGGCTGGTGATAAAAACAAAAGTACGTAATGCCATTCCCAAAATAATTTCATTACGCAAACAGAGCAATTTTCCCCTCTGAGCTTCAACACTCTTGTTTAATGAATGAAAACTAAAAATCTTCACATCTTAATATGCTTTAAAATGTTATATTTTTCTTTCACAGAACTTGCATTAATCTTCATCTTTTGAGTTGTCAAAGAAAGACTACTTATGCAGATAAACTACTTAGATTATTTAATACATAATCATTCATTTGAATTTGAATAGCTCTTCAATTATATTTTAACACATAATGGAAGAATGCATCCCTTATCATTTAGTGTGAAAGTAACAGGTTTGTGCAAATCCTGGTCATCAAGTAAAAAAAAGAAAATAACAGCAAAGATTGATTTGAAACTTTGTCTCAGTTTGAAGAGACTGAAAAGTTTACTAAAAAGGATGAGTTATGAGACAAACCAAACTCCTCTCTCTCAGCAATTGTGAATTCAAAATTAAGGGGCTTTAATCAAGGAAGTGTGGAAAAACCAGAAGAAATAGCAAGCCTTTATTAAAAGTTATATGTATGTTGGCAAAAACAGTAACAGAACACAAAAAAACTAGGCAATAGTCCTGTACCCCCAAAAAAGTCCCCTTCAAACAATAGAAGAAAAAAAACACAAAAAAAAAAGTCTGAATGAATACTTCTCTGTCTTCTAGCACAGTTCTAATCACGGTTGGCGGGGGCACTGTTGGATCACTGGAGGTGCAGAGCCTGCAGTTCTCTGTTTTGATCTGAAGGGGGTGCTGTTGGGCTCTGGTGGTCTCTGCGCAGGAAGGGGGTTTGAGGGGTGGTCTCGGATTGCGGGAGAAGCCGAAAAGAAACAACAGAAACAATGGAAGAAGGGCAGAAGGAAAAGCAGTCCATCCCCACAGGACTCATTGTTGTTCTCAAATGACGGCGCCCCAAAGCTCCTCCTTTTCTCCCAGCGAGCACAGAGACTCTCCGATGAAAGCCCAGTAGGTCCCGGCTGGAGTCACGAGGCAGCATGCAAGCTGATCGGGGCCGGTGGTCAGGCCTCACCAGGACGAAAAGCCAGAAAGATCAGCTTCCAGGCCCCCTCTCCAAAAATGCCCTGACACAGACCCTGTCTCCATCCCAGAGAGAGAACCCCACAGTCTGATCTCTCCCCTCCCAGAAAAGTCAGCCACCCCCTCCCAGAACTCCTCCCCTCTCCCCCCAGCCTCTGATGGGCCATTCGGTAGGAATGCAGCTTGGCCAGCTAGATTCTTTTGTAAGGCTAATTGACTTTTTTTTTCCATTCAGACTCTGTCTTTCTTACAGTGGGGGGCAAGGGGAAGAAAATTCTCCTGGATTTCTAACCTATAACAAACTTACTTTTTCTTGATAAAATAAAAATTTATTCCAGGCCAAAGAATAGATTAAAAGTCAAAACAAAGCCAAGAAGACAGACTACAGAAACTGGCAGGACCAAGTGGTATCATCTCCTTTTAACTCAATTAAAGCAGTTACACAGAAGTAATAATTTTGAATCCTTTTTTCTTAAAGACATCTGAACTCATATTGCCTATTTCCCAGAAGAATATACTTGACTTTGTGATAAATGTTTTTTCTGGGGTAGGACCTCCTTAATTTCTTCTTCTGATGATGATAGTGTAGTTGTGCAGAGTATTTAAATACTATCTGCTCTAGAGAATATTTCCTCATGTGATTGATAATTAGGAATTCATCTTGGAAAGAAGAACAAGAATACCCTTCTAGTCCATGTGAAGTGGAATACTGACGAAAGGGTTCTGCAAGTGCTTCTTTGGAGGACTTTTATCTCACTCTGCTATGTATACACACAATGTAGGCAAAATACTGAGAAAAATGGAAAATCAGTGTTCAAAACTCTTTCTCTCCTTTAGGTAAAATGATCTGCCTACAACAGAAAGCCTGAAAAACCCTTCCAGTCCGTAAATATTTTTCCCAGAATAAACTAACTGACACTTACGAGCTGATTTTTTTCAGAGTAAACTGAAACCAGTTTTCAATTAAAAAGCTACTCTCAGAAAAATAATCACTCAGATTTTGATCTGGCATGCTATATTTACTTATCCAGTCTGACTGTCAGTATTTACTGATTTGGTACACCACTTTTTTGACACAGAACACAATGAGAAATTTCTTTTATGCCACTGTTCACAAGCTCTCATGAAAAGTCAAGCTGCAAGCTTGAATAGTTATTAGGTAATTTTTAGGTTTTTGTCTTTGAAATGTGCCATGTCATTTGGTTCTTGTGATAATTTCAGCATGATTTTCTTTAATTTCTAGATTCTAAAATCAGGAATTTCTTAAAGATATTAAAAGATTCCAAAGGGCTAGGATTTTTTTTTTTACCTATAGCTTTCATTATGTTCCTGAGACAGATCTTATTAAACTTATAGGAGTCAAGTTTTCCTAAACCTGTTAAGGTAGATTAGGGATTACAGTTGAAACCATCAGTCAAATTGCACATTTTTTAATGAGACTGAGAGCTTTGTTCACAACTAAGGAACAGAGGTATAAGGACTTTTCCTAAACAGGACTTTCCTACTTAGCTGGACTTTAGTTGAGATGATGTCCTGGAAATCCCTGGGTTTGGAATACCAAATGGCACATAAAAGGACTTTAAAAAGTTTTAACTGAGACAACTCCTTTACTATATTGCCATTAAGAATTCTAAGACTGCATAGGGATCTTCAAAACTCCTCCTATAGGTGTATCAAGGGCAGTCTTAGAATGCAGTTCTGACTCTAAAGCTTCTAAAATGTGCTACGAATGTCTGTGTTGTGTCATCTAGAGAATACTGAAAAGGGAGAGTAGAGTCACCACTTGAACAGTTCTATGCTGCTCTACACAGTGGAGTAGTATTTACTGTTAATCTAAAAGGTTTGAATGGTCTTGTTCAGTGAACAAAACCTAAAAATCTTCACATCTTAATAACTTCAGTGTAATGACCAATTCATTTCATAATTGAAAAGAAAAAGTTATCTCCATTGCAAGCTAATAACTGAAACCAGTAGCAAGCCATATAAATAAAAAAGCTCAAGCCCCCCAAAACCAGACTTGCAAAACTGGATTAGTGCAAAGATGCAGCACTAGAACTTCTTACAAAAACCTGCCTGTGTTCCTCAGACCATCATTCAGAGCTGACAGCTGAAATAATTTCTGCATTGTATCTAACCTAGACCTTGGAACAGATATGTGGCTATGATTTTGGAGAGTGCTGACACCATGGGTACTCTCCTGAGGACAATACAGGTTGGTATCTTCAGTTACATAACTTCATAGACCAGTCATTAATAAAAAAATAACAGATCAAGTTACGATACCATGAGTCAACAATATCTGCACAGAAAGGCATTAATAACATACAGAACTGCTAGCTTAATCTTAGAAATCTAGCACTAAGAATTTTAGGGAAATGTTAGCAGGTGACAGGTAACATTCAGAGCAAAAGATTTTAAGGGCTCCCATACAGATGATGTTTATGTTAGATGACAAACAAATATTATCATTGCATTTCTACACATAAGGAATCAAAAAAACAACTTTACAGAGAAGAAATACAAATGGATTTATCCCAAAAGGGCTTTCTTAAAATATAGTTGACATTTTTGCTTATGGAGTGGTATTGCAGCATTAGGGATACTGAAATTTGTGTCTCTGTATACATAAAGTAGTATTACATGAAAGTCAAATTTGTATGTAGGGGTCAAAAAGATTACTCTATAGTCATTGTGTGTATTCATAATGATGGATTTGGAACACACTTTATTACCAATTTCTCAAATGTTTTAACAATAAAATCCAAAGTACATACTTTGAGTTACAAGAAACACATTTTCATACACCCTTTCTCTTCTCTAAGCTGCAGTTTGCTTCCTTAAGTCAGTGTTTTATAATAAGTGCACTATGTTTGATTTTTTTTCTTCTAATAGTTGAATGAATTATATTCTCAGGTGGCCCAATTATAACTGTTGCCTGTAGCCATAACAAAATTAAAGATTTCTGGAAATGTTTTGTGTGAAGTGTACTTGATCAGCTAAGGCAGACATATTCCACAGATTTTCAGTGATTGCCCTCATGCCCAGAGGTAGAACCTTTGTTTAGTACTTTAATAAGATAACAGCCCTCCCAATATTAGCACAATATCCTATAGTCCAAATGAAGTCCCTTATGACTTCAGCAAAGAGTGTATTTTGACTTAAGGACAGAAAAAAGCACACATGCATGCACATACAAACAGTGTTTGTGTAGACTCATAAATAATGAAATTGGCAAGTACAGTATGATGTACTATTATCATGGCATTTGACAACTTAATTGTGTTAAATCTTAGCAATTAATTTCCCATTTATATTTGTAAAAGAGAAAGAGTAGGTAAAGAGAAATATCTGAAATCTTTTCTGCCGTGTGAACTGAAATAAAGGCAATACCCAAATCTTCTAATATTCCATAATAGCAACTCTGGAAGGATTTCAGAAAACGTAGTAAGGTTGCTTGTGGAGTAGATCTACTTTGCAGTTCTTGGTTTAAATCTCAACTGAAAGGGATGAAATTCATTATTGTGGTTGTTTACTCATGAGAATGCTATTGTCTCAAACTGCCAGTGTTACTGCAAACAAGCAACATCCATTTCAGATCTCTATGAGTTTGCATAGTTTTCTATCATTCCAGGGTTTGCCATCCTAAATCATTGCTGCCAACACAATATCGAATATTAAAGCTGTATAAGTGATGAAGTTTTCACTCTCAATTCTCTTTGCTTAGTGTGAGGGTTTACTTTTCTATTAAATCAGAGAAACCATTCTAAAGGAGCCTTTCAGTTTGGTTTGCTAATTCTGTTCATTTCATCAGATGAACTTCTAGACTCCACTTACACAAGATTTCAAGGTAAAAATATTACCAGTATCATAAGCATTACAAATGCTTTATTCTTATAAAAATTGCAGTTAATAAAAACCCATATGCAGTGAAATGACAGTGTTAATCTACATAGTGATAAATATTCTTTCAGATTACTTTCTTCCTGTTGAATTAATAACATTGACTATTTTCCTTCCTATTCAGCTACATTAGCAATAATTTGAGCCCATTATTGTAATACCTGTCAAAATGATGGCATGTAAAACTAACATAGAAATCATTCTCAAAAGTTGCCAGCTGGTAAAAACGACTGAAAGTTCCAGGGGACAATGCTTCTAAAAAAATGTCTCTTTTTTTTTAATCGTAAAAATGTTGACTAGTTCACATTGTATTCTTCTTTAAGAGTTGGTCTTATCCTGATTTTGAACTGTTGATCTGTACCTGAGGGCTCATCTTTCTATTACAGTATGACATGGCCAGACGGGTGCTTTTTAAAAACAAGGACAGATTCATTAACTCAGAAGATTCCATCTTCAGCCTACTGCCACGAATTTGTTCTAGAACTATCAGCCTGAAGTTAAAAATCTTTAGCAAAGAAACAGTTAAACTAGAAGAGCAAAAAGTTCAATTTGTAAAAAAAAATCCTCTTTTTATATTTTCGCAGATACTTTCATTTATACACATAATAGATGTGTTATCCCAGTTAGCGAGGTGGAAAAAAAACAAAAGTAGTCCAGTCTTTTAAAATTGTTGTATTGAAAACTGAAGTGAAATAAATGCTATTTTTCTTTTGTTGTGGTATAACTGTAGTTTCCTTCTAATGGGATTCAGAGATTTCATTAATATAAAATCTTCATTATTCATAGAGAGATGTATCAATCACAGCTCCTACATTATACATATAAAACTATAAAATATACAGCAATTCCTTTTTAATATGCAATGTAAATTGAACAAACTATAGTGATTTAACAGAAAAAACAGTGCTATAGGATTTGTCTTAAAAGGAAGGACTGGATATTTTCATTCCTCTTCAAATTACAAAACCATAATTTTAAATCTCAAAATGAACCCCTTAAATATAAAAGAAGAAATGGTAGCAATTTGTCAGGTTTTCTTATCAGGCTAATGATAGCATTTTCTGAAGGTGGAAGGCAAATTACTGTGATAATTATATTAAAACAAGCCATGGCTTTGTACTCTCACTGTTCTACCATTGATTAAGAAGAGTTTATCTCAAAAATGTATTTGAAATTTAAAGATGTACCTCTAGAACTCAGAATATTATCTCTTTTTCACTTACCTTCAGTTACAGACTAGCCATGTAAATTAAAATCTGTGAGTGAAGGGTAAAAACATTTCTCATAAACAACAGGAGTTGCATTCCAGTTAGGTTACTGATTTGCAGTCTGCAAAGAATATATATTTACAAATATTTCTAAAAAAGGTTGTATAGAAGGACAAAGTAATAAATTATATTAAAACTCTACTGATTTTCTAAAAATCTTATGCTTACTTAAGATGCAAATGATTTCTTAACAGACCATTTTTATTTTTAGGGATCATTTATCTTCCTTCTGCTCTGTGGTAACATAAAGAAGTTAGTCTTTCTGTCAGTTGTACTGAGCATCAATTTCTGTGCTCTAGTATCTCAGTAAAACTTGAATAGGAAATACATGCTACAATTCATCTGAGAAAGTCATCTGGAATAAGCTTCAGGCTTTCAGAAGTATTTTCATGAAAAGCAACCATGTCTTTTTTTGTGAAATTCATCTCAAAAAAAAAAAAAAAAAGCAAAGAAAAAACAAGAAGAAAGGAAGGAATAAAGGCCAACATGATTTATTAACCAAGTTGTGTATCCGTTCAGAGCCAACTTTGTCAGACTCTCTTCATTTCATTCACACATAGTGATGAATGTTGAATTTTGTGGCCTCTGTTTTTTAGTGACACTTTTCTGCATATTTGCCCAAGAAATGTTTCCTGCATTTACATGGCAGCACTGCTGATAATCATTGCTAACAGCACCACAGTTATAGGAAAAGGATCTTGAAATATGAAAATCTGTGTGAGAAAAGTTTTGGGAAGATTATTCTGACACATTGTTCAACCAGTCACGGTACTATCCACAAAAACTGATCAAGTTTTTAGCCCCTATCTCCTAATGGATACCCAGGCATCTTCCCCAAGGGTGAAGTTTTCAAGCTGCCATTATTAAAGCTGTTTCACTTGCGAGAGCACAAGAAAGAAGTGCCACAATCATATCTTTCAAATGAATTCTAGCAATAAATAGTATAGAGAACATCATCTTCTTCCTCCATTTAAAAAAAAAAAGTGAAAAACAAAATATTTCAAAATAATTTATTAAGTAACTACGATAAGTAAATAGGACATAGCTCAGTTTAGGGGTAGGAATATTTAGAAATGTGTCCACAAAAAGAAGTTTGAAACTTGCATTTAAATCTGTTATTCTGAAGTAGGCATCATTTTATGCCCTCAGGATACAAGTAAAATTCTTAGGAATTCTGACATCAGTGTTTGTAGGAGGAAAGAAGTATCCTGTAATTGCCCACGTCTTTCAAGGTATTTCAAATATTTAAAGGGAAGGATGAATTCTACTTTAAAATACACACCTTCCTGAGTCGTGATATAAAATACAGAGCTACAATTAAAATTTGGTTGGAAGAACAGTTATATTCTCTTTCTGCTATAGGGGAACTAAACTGAGGTGAACTGAATAGAACTCCTTCCTATGGAGACAAATCTGTGCCTTTCTTGGTATTTAGTGAGTGACAAATCAGGAAAATCAGACAAATTGTACACAAAGTCATTATATGCTTCCAAATACCCAGATCAAGTCCTAAAATACAACCTTGGACTGTAGCCCCAAAAGCACAACGCTCTGCAGAGAAACTGAGGAGCTTGTGGTTTCCTTGTCCCGCCAGAGCACTGGGAGGAGGCGACATGAAGGAATGAATCCTGGCTCACTGCCACTGGGAGCAGGGCAGGGCACAAACACAGGCAGTAACCCCAGAATGCAAACCAGAAATATGCTGTCTTTTATGCCTTTTCCAATTACAAACCTCTAAGATGTCCTTCCTCCTCAGGCCTTAAATAACTAGTGATTTTATCTCTTACTGCTTTCAAAAGAAATGAAGACTCAAAATGGCAACATTTCCTTTTTATGAAACACATGACTTGTGCAGTCCCAAGTACCTGTGCAGACCCATGCACACATATTTGCACAGAGTTGATACCCTGTGCAGTCAGAGAGATCAAAAGGGAGAAGAAGGGTCCTAGCTGCTTTTCAGTACGTGTTGATGCTGGTATGCAGACAACTGGGGAATTTCATTGTCCAAAATATACGCACTTAAAAATGTTTAGGGTCAATTTTCTGAACGCTTTAATACTTTTGGAGGTCTCAATCATAGCATCTCAGACATATCCTATCTGATACAGTTCCAACTGAAATATGGGCCCCCATTATGATGACGTCATGCTAAAGTCAGCTTTTTTTAATGAGATTTCTCAACACAGTGTCATCTATTTTAAGGCAAAGATCATATTGCTCCTGTGGTGTGCATGTTAGATGGTAGGCAAATGATAAAAAGAAAGGTCATGGCAATAGCAGTTTGATGAAAAATGAATAATTTGATTATTTTCACGGTGTGGATCAATAATATTCTGCATCTACTGAAACACATTGCCTGGAGGCACTCGGATAATCAATGGCATAAAACAGAGCCTGCCTTTACTCAGGCTTGCAGCCTCTCTTGATCTTTCTTGGGAGGACCCTTGACGCCTCTAATTTATGTCAAGTGCGTATCAAAGAAATTCCAAAGAGCCTGGCTCATAAAGACTATTTTAGTGGTAGTCATTTGAAGTCTACTTACATATGTTCCTTACGTAACTGTATTTAAGCACTTCCCCTCTAATGCCTGGGAATTCCTAGAAAGGCGTAAAAGCTACCTAGTACTAGCATACCAGTCAGTACCTTAGAAAAGGAAGGGACAAATCTTCTAACACTCTCTATGCTGCAAGCTGACAACAGTACAAAGACAAGAATTTCAGTCAATGGGGCATGTAAATAAACCCTTCTGCACCACCCAAGAATTCTCTTTAATGATGTGAGGGGCACTGACATTTTTAATTTAATAGAGCAGCCACCAGAAAAAATTAGTTCTGCATGATATTGGGAAGAGACAGTTGAGGAGAGGATTTTGTTCAGTAATTTCTCTGTTCATTTGCAGTGGAAAAAGGGAGTTGGCATCTTCTAGCTGCCAAAAAACCCTTAAGTCAAGGATACTTATTTCATTCTGTCTGTGGAGCTATTCTTCCCATCAAGCCATTGCAAGCAAGAAAATAATTACCAGTGGTAGTCCCACTACTACAGTGTTTGCTGTAACAGTATTTACTCATTTCTTAACATGTTCTAACTGCTATACTTTAAATAATTGCTAATGCACACATACACACCTGCATGCACACAGTCAACATTACTTCTCTATCTTCCTTAAAGCTTTCTCAAAAAATATTTTTTTTCCTTTCAGCAGTTGCCTTTCATAACACAAAAGATGGTGTATACTCCTCTGTAAAAAACTATAAAAGCATTAACCACCAATTAGAAGAATACAGACTGTAGTACATATAGTTTAGCTTATGAGGTAGTAAAAGTTGTTTTCAGCATCAAGATCATTGATTTTCTATAGCAGCTGAAGACAGGATAAAATTATTGCACTTGTTAGATCCTTGTCGACTGTTCAACATTAGCTAAATTCACAAAATAAATATACATGTAGAAGTGATTCGGTGATTTGGGGTCAGATCTAATTCCCAAGGTCAAGTTACCCTTTGAACATTTTCTGAGTACATAATCTTAGCACAATCCATCAAAGATACTCACATACTCCTTTTGTCTATTGGCTCTTATAAAACACTGATGTTTAGGAGATTAAGTGGACTCAGCTTTGATAGAGCAGTTCTTCCAAAGTGCTCAACCTTCTCTCAAACTGGAAACTGCCTAAGGCTGGCTTTGCAAAATGCTATTTCTAACTCTACAAGTGACCTGGACATAATTATTCCTTGCCATTTGAGATACTGGGTTCTGTCATTGTCTTCTGTAATGCAGTGTGAGGGATGCAAGGTAATGGTGTTGAGCATCAAGTTTCTTAGATTGAAACCTGCTTTTCCACAGGCTGTATCCCATCAGAAATCCACAAGCCTGAGAGACATGCTTACGATGGGCATCACAAGCTGGACATTTCATTGATGACGGCTGGAAAAGAATAAATCCCTGCAGGTGTATTTGAAGACTTATGACCAGAGACTCTGGACCTCCAATGACTTTTCTTTTAGCTATTTCTGCTGACAGGCCTCTTGATCTCTCTTCTGTAAACAGGGACCTGCTTCCTGAAGGCTATATACAAAGTGAGGTGGAGCTGGATTGCCTTGTCCTCTTTTCTTCTAATGATAAAGTGCTAAAACTTACAGACATTTTTAATATGTTTCATGTAGGAAAGCTGTATATAAGAAACTCAGTATTTTTTTCTCTATTTAGCCTTATGGTTTTATCCATATCTTTGTTCTTCTGCTTTCAGAACCATTACACATGAGTAAGAGCACAGATATATGACAGAAAATCACTAAATCACTCTGGAAGTAATGCTAAAGGTTCCCCCCCCCTCCTTTTTTTAAAAAAAGAACTCTTGTAATAATAACACGACATACCAATCACTTTTAGACAAAAATATTCAAAACCGTCAGAGGGCAGATTTTACAGAAACCTTTGTGAGCACCCACAGCTGTGGGTGTAGCCTGTGGGTGTATTTTGAAAATCTGTGTCAGCAAAAATTTATAATGCTCCCTTTAGTTCTGTTCTCTTAGCTAAATATGTGAACACAATACACTGAAAAGAGTTACTAGAGTAGTGAATACCGAATCAGTTCATACATAAAACCAAACCTCCCTGTCTCCCTCACTCACACACATGAACACACTCATACACACTCATAAAGAGGAACCAGCTCATGCAAATGCCTCTTACCTGATCACACCTCATCAGTCCTAAATATCTGAGAGACTTGCTGCGCTGTGCAATCTGGGTGGCTCCACGGTCTGTGATCTCCTTGCACCATCCAACATCCACTGTCTCTATTGTCATGCTGTACCGCCCAATGGCTATCAGAGCTGTAAAGATATTAAAGGATTGAAATGTACAGCTGGTAGAGATGGTAAGGGCAGTTTCCTGTATGCACCGAATAATGTAGAAAATAAATCCTGAAAAGTAGTTTTTCACGTACCTTGTAAAAGACCTATATTTCAGAATTCTCTTCAAATTAGGAACATACACAAGTGCTAACACATGCAAACACATAGATAAACAGGTATCACTGTTTTTTCTATCTATGAATTTTTCTATCTATTTTTCTAGCTATGAATCAACATAAATAGATCAATTACTAAATATATTCTATACAAATTCTTTTAATTACTTTTTTCCAGAAGTATCAAGGATCAATTAATGAAATTGAAATAAATATAGAATAAAACCAATTCTGCCTCTGTTTTCAGAGAAAATAACTGATTTTATATAATTAATACTGTTTTTCCCCCCAGCAAAATAATATTACAAAGACAGCACTGAGAGTAACAGGACATTTTCTGAGTAAATTAAAAAAAGGTGAGTTTAGAAAACTCTGAAGTAATCTTATGTCATACATTTTATAATAATATTCTAAAACTGCATGTGTTTCCCATTTTTCATATTGATGATGTAAGAACAATGGTATGTCTCACTTCCATGTTTTCTTCACAAACACTTTTCCAACAAAAAAATAAATAAGAGTTAAAAGGGTCATGAGGAATTAAAAGAAAAACCTAAACCTTTAGAATAGGAAAGGAAAGAGGATCTGGAAGTTTTGAATGGGCTGAAAAAAGGTAGGTTGGAGAAACCATGAGGGATCTGAACAGGCTGGGAAGGTTTTGTTACAACATGACAATGACATACAGGATACAAATCATGAGTACCCTGGTCACCATGGACTAGAATACTTTTCAGGAAATATGGGCCCAGAAAGTCAGGCTGGGATTTAATAACAGCAATGAATAACACCTTTTAGCAGCTAAAATCTCAGCTTAGGAAAAAAGGCCAAGGTTTCTGGTGCAGAAGTCAGCCATCTGCATGTAGTCAAGGGGGAGGATGTTCACAATTTTTAGTTCTAGTTATAATGCAGTTGCTGAAAAGGAAGATGAAAGAGTGACTTAACCCAAATAATGCATATATGTTTAAAGAGATGATTTTTCAGCAGCTGTGGGGCTGCTCTGTTCCTGCTGCATTCCCAAACGTCAGGGAGAAAAAAAAAAAAGAGGAGTTATGAAGAGCTGGTAGCTCTTGATATACAAGATGTCAGTCTTTGCTAATCAGCATATAACTCAGATTTAGATACAGAAACAAAGAACACATCTGACTTTCCAGTGGTTCTGCAAACAACTGTACTATGGTAGACAGCAGTAAGGGTAATTTGGATATTTATAAATATTTAAGTGGACTCAATTAGCAAACAAAATCAGCCAAAAGAAGCCAAATACACTCTCGGTAACTGTGGAAGGTGCAATAGTGCATAATTTCTTTCTTGCAGCAGTTCATCAAAAAGGGTAGTATAACTGGATTTTGTAACTGATGCACTGAACATATGATACAATAAACTCTGATTTTTGTCTGGCGTGCTGCCCCTGCGCACCTGTAGCCTGCCAGGCTCCGGGGACGCCCTGGTCGCCCCTGGGCAGATGGAGCTGGCTTAGCTCTGTAAGGCCATCCATCTAAGAGAAGATCACTCTAATTAAACCTGTGTCCTGAGGACCTCTCTGCCACCATCCAAGCCCTGGCAGATGAACCTTAGGATTAAAGGGTGGGTTCAGTTCCATGCATACTGTGTCTCACCTAAAAAATCCATTGCGCAGGCTTGAAGGTTTTACCCACATGCAAAAAGTCCTGAAGCGACGGGCGAGGGTTGAAACGGCAGGTGAAAGGTGCACTGGAAGCCGCAGACCCAACCCTGCATGCAGGCGGTTCAGGATATTGGTCATTTGAGACTGACTGGAAATGACAGTCTCTTGGGGCAGCACCCTGAATGACCAAGCAGCCTTTTCAAGGACAGCACTGCTTGCTCCAGTTGGAGAGGGGCCTAGAAAACGTGGCCTAACCAAAGCTCATCTCCACCCAGTTGGTTAACTGCAGGTCAATGGGCATCTTCTTCCAATGCAGTCACACAAAGATCAAAAGACAAAGGCATGCACCTGCCTCCAAAGGTGTACCTAAATTAACTCTTGCATGCTGGAACATCAGAACCATGTTCGATTCTGCAGATGGCGGACATTCTGCCCTAATTGCCCATGAACTGGCTCGTCTCAACATCGACATGTTTGCCTTCACGAGGAAGGCAGCCTCAGAGAACGTGGTGCCAGTTACACACTCTTTTGGTCAGGTAAGCCCAGAACAGAAAAGCATCTCTCAGGAGTTGGCTTCATGATCAAAAACTCCATTGTTCCTAAACTCGAAAATCTGCCGACAGGTCACTCTGACCGCATTATCTCCCTACGCCTTCCACTACACAACAAGCAGCACGTTGTCCTCTTTAGTATATATGCCCCAACTCTCCAAGCTGACCCTGCTGAAAAAGATAAATTTTACACCGACCTGCGCTGCCTTACCCAAAAGGTGCCTGCAAATGATAAGATCATTATCCTTGGTGATTTAAATGCCAGAGTAAGAAAGAATTTTGAAGCCTGGAAAAGACTATTAGGAAAGCACGGTGTTGGAAACTGCAATGATAATGGTAGACTTCTGCTAGGATTCTGTGCAGAGCAACAGCTCACCATCACTAATATTATCTTTCAGTAGAAAAATAGTCTGAAGACAACCTGGATGCACGCCAGATCCAAGCATTGGCATCTCATTGATTATGTCTTGGTGTGACAGGGAGATGTCCGTGACGTCCACCACACCCGCGTGATGCCCAGCGCAGAATGCCAAACAGACCATTGGCTTGTGCACTGTAAACTCAACTTCAATCTCAAATTCAAACCTAAAAGGGGCAGTATCCCAAGGAGAAGACTCCATGTTAACAATCTCCAATCAGCCACAGTAAGAGACAGATTCCACGTAAACCTTCAAACTAGGCTCAAAAACCATTCCATAGATTCTGCAGATTCCTCTCCTGAAACAATTTGGCACCATATTAGAAACAGCATCCTGTATTCCTCTGAAGAATCCTTAGGGTTCTCCCTCAAAAAGAACAAGGACTGGTTTGATGAAAACAATCAAGAAATCCAGGATTTGTTGAGGAAGAAGAGAACCGCCCACCAAGCACACCTTGCACTGCCTTACTGTCACAAAGAAAAACAGCCTTTTGTCTTGCATGCAGCAAGCTCCAACAGAAACTCCGTGACATCCAGAACAAGTGGTGGATCGATCTAGCTAAAAAAACTCAATTATGTGCAGATATGGGTGATCACAAAGGATTCTATGAGGCCTTGAAAACAGCATACGGGCCCACATACCAGGTACAAAGCCCTCTACTCAGCACAGATGGTCAAACGCTTCTCACAGATAAAACCTCCATTCTGAACCGATGGTCTGAACACTTTCAGACTCTTTTCACTACCAACTGTGTAGTCCAAGACTCAGCAATTCAGTCCATCACACAACAACCGGTGAAATACGAATTGGATACTGCCCCCACTTTGGGAGAAACGCTCAAGGCCATACAACAGGTGAAAATCGGCAAGGTTGCTGGGGTTGATGGAATTCCACCTGAAGTCTGGAAACATGGGGGCCCTGCACTCCATGCTAAATTTCATGACTTTGTGGTGCACTGTTGGGAACTAAGTGAACTCCTCTCAGGCCTTCGTGGTGCAGTCATCATCACCCTGTATAAGAAGAAAGGAATTAAATCAGACTGTTCAAATTACCAAGGTATTACTCTGCTCTCCATTGCTGGCAAAATCCTGGCAAGAACACTCTTGAACAGACTTCTGCTGTAGCAGAAGGAATTCTTCCTGAAAGTCAGTGTGGTTTCAGAGCCAACAGGAGCGCCATAGACATGGTGTTTGTTCTCAGACAACTGCAAGAGAAGTGTAGGGAACAGAACAAAGGTCTCTATGTAACCTTTGTCAACCTCACCAAGGCTTTCGATACTGTGAGCAGAAAAGGTCTATGGCAGATTTTGGAACGTTTAGGTTGTCCCCCCAAGTTCCTTAAAATGATCATCTCACTCCATGAGGATCAGCACCACCAGGTCAGATATGGCAATGCACTTTCTGAGCCCTTTCAAATAAAGAATGGTGTGAAACAAGGCTGCGTTATTGTACCAACCCTATTCAAAATCTTTTTCAGTATGATGCTCCAAAGGGCCACGGCAGACCTCAAGGATCAGGATGGTTTCTACATCTGATACCGTACTGATGGAAGCCTTTTCAACCTAAGGCAACTGAAGGCCCACACTAAGACCTTAAAGCACCTTGTCTGGGAGCTGCTTTATGCTGATGACATCGCCCTTGTCGCTCACACAGAAGCAGCTCTGCAGCGTTTAACATCCTGCTTTGCAGATGCTGCTGAGCTCTTTGGGCTGGAAGTCAGCTTAAAGAAGACAGAGGTTCTCCATCTACCAGCACCTCAGGAAGTCTTCCTTCATCCCCATATCACCATTGGTGAATCAGAGCTCAAATCAGTCCAGCAGTTTAATTACCTAGGTAGCCTCATCTCCTCGGATGGTAAGACTGATGGAGAGATAGACAACAGGTTAGCAAAGGCATATAGTGCTTTCAGAAAGCGTCATAAAAAGAGTTTGGTGAAATAAACACTTGAAGAAAAGTACAAAGATCAGTGTTTACAGAGCCATAGTGCTGTCTACTCTCTTATACGGATCTGAATCATGGGTCATCTACCACCACCACCTGCAACTCCTAGAACACTTCCATAAATGCTGTCTCCATGCAATCCTAAACATCCACTGGTCAGATTATGTGACCAATACATCTGTTCTAGAACAAGCAGCAGTCACAAGTATTGAGGCCATGTTGCTGAGAACACAGCTGCGTTGGGCAGGGCACGTCTCCAGGATGAAGGACCACCGCCTCCCTAAGATCTTGCTTTATGGTGAACTTGCCACTGGCTGCCGCAAGAGAGGAGCCCCAAAGAGAAGACAGAAGGACTCCCTGAAACCACATCTCAGCCTCGGCCATATTGATCATCATAACTGGTCTACTCTGGCCTCCAATCAGGAGGTCTGGAGACACACCATCTATAACGCTGCTGATGCCTTTAAGAAAGCACACAGGATCACTCTTGAGGAGAAAAGACAACACAGAAAGAATCGTGCCTTGCAGAATATACCACCTAAGGAGTCTTTCTGCTGTGCCTTTTGCAACCGGACATGCCTGTCTCACATTGGCCTTTTTAGCCACCAACACGCTTGCAACAAACGTGGGTAGAGCCCTTCCCAAATCTTCATTCACGAAGCCTAGCCATGACTGATGACTGATGGACATTGATTTTTGTAGGACAATACCAACTCCCTGTTCTCTTCCCAGTACATCTCTAGAAAACAAGTCCTAAGTTTGTAAAAATGTAAATATATGTATAGCAAAACCTAACTTTTATACTCTTCTTACAGACACCTCTTAATATATCGCTATCATAAAAATTATAGACAGTCAGAAACTTTCTGTATATATTTTGCAATAGGAAAAGCTATAGAAATTATAATTATTATACCCCCCCAAATGTTATAGACCTGAAATAGTGAAATACTGAAAGCCTTCCATTCCATCAGAATAATGCCAGTTAAACACAATGTCAAATACTATTTGCATTTGAATACTTTTGCTAGTGTTTTTAAAGTTACAACCATATTTTGTTATTTTCAATGCTTCATCTAAAACTGATAAAGAGAAGAAAATCAACAGAGAATACTTCTATGAAGTACCATTAAAGATCATCAGATCAAAGCAACAAAATCTGTCCCCAGTTAGCAGACATCTTTCTTGAAAAAGAAATATTTTGACAAGAGTGTACAATGTTATACTGCAGTCACATATTAAAACAGTTCATCTATCAAACACAGAGGGTGTGCCACTTTAAAACACCAGTGACCATAATTTCTGACAATTTCTATGTGTGCAACTGCACCCTCACAAAAACATTCTGGGCTAGAGAAAAGACACACTATTCAGTTTCCATCAGCATTCAGCAGAGGGAAATAAAGAAAGGCCACAAGAACAGGTGAAAATGTAACAATACCTTTCCAGAACACTTTCCTCACATGAAAAAAAGTATGGTCAGGAATTTTCTGAACGGGGTTTATTTAATGGCTCTGTACTTTGGTAAGTTCACCTAATCAGTCTTGTAATGCACAAAGTGTTTTAGGCTCCATAACACCCTGCGGCAAGGAATCCTGCAGTTCAGACATCATCTCTTTCAGAAACCACCTTCCCTTGTGGAAAATGGTTTCTGGAAATCCAAATAGACTGCATCAACCATGTCTTCTTTACTCCTTCCTGACTTCAAAGCATTCTGATACGATTGTGAAGCACAACCTATCTCCACAAGAGCTGTGTCAGCTCGTCCTGGATGCGTCATATTTATTCACATGTTCACTAATTGCATTCTATATTATTACTAACTTGCCTTATGCAGACACCAGCTTTACTGGTTCATACTTTTCTGATCTTCCTAAAACATTTTTTTTTTGAGATATCTCTGCCAAGCAATCCTGTGGTAGTCAGGCAGATTTAAGTGAAAGATTACACAGTGCAGTGAGGAGCTTGTAGTTCTTTTAGAAGTCTTGAGTACACACACTTCTGCTTGTATGAGCAGAATACTTAAAGCCACAAGTTTCAGCTAAGAAAACTTTTGCATTGTTCAACATCTTTTCTTCCTCTTTGCATTTGACCACAATAATAAGAATACACTGCTATTCTTGGTAAGTCTGGTAGTAATTTAACAAGGAAACATGCAGTAAACCCCTTAACAAGTAAGTCTGGGTTCTGTGACTTAAGAACTTGTAGCAAATCAGCAGTAAAGAACCATCAAAAGTATGTTTCAACACTAATGACAACCGAATTTCAAAACATGGTAAGTGACCAAACAGAAGAACACAATACATTGCAAGTAAGTAGAGGAGGATACACAAAAATCCCCCATGTAGTGTAAAGTTGTTGGCTTTGACATATGAACCTCTCCTTTTTGTGAATATTTAACAAGGCATCCAATTATTTTCTCTCCTTTTTATACTCCCATTTATTTTGGCAAAAGCAAGATATTTCTTTTTCCAGTGCTAGGTTGGTGGAATGGAAATCAACTAATGTACAGCCCCTACACTGCAGAAGATAAAGTGTAATGTCTCCAACTGAAATTGGAAAATCAACCCTACAGCCTTGAGCTGTATCAAGCAAAAATGTTTTCTAGTTGTAATGGGACTTTGTTGTAGCTGAGAAGGCGAAAGGACCAGGTTTGTAGGCAAAGGTGGCATCTTTTAGATGACCAGCTGGAGTAGCTGGGAAAACAAGACAAATTTTGTCCAGTCTGCTACCATTAAAAGCAAATACTAATTTAAACTCATTTTCTTTTAAACTGATAAAGTTAAACTGACACAGCTAAATGCATCTGCTCCTACAGACATAAATGACTGTCTTAGTCAGAGGAAAGGTCTCTGTTCAACTGTGTGTAACCTGCAAAACGAATGGCTGCAATGTGAGTGTTGTCATGGTTAAACTACTTCTGCACCTGACCTAGTCAGGCACTGAGCTCTCCCTCCAACAAAACCGCTCTGTTTACTTTATAAAATGGTTTTGGGAAACTACAGACAGCAGTAGGTGGCCTTCCCCCTTGATTTTGTATATATACTAAAAAAAAAATCAGAAACAGATATCACATGAGTATGTCAACAAAAATCAGTAATCTAACATTTATAATTTAGTCATGACTGTTCCCAAGTTTAAGTTGCTACAATAGAAAAATTAACTTACAAACAACTGATATTTGGGCCACTCCTAATTTAATTCAAAGCTATTTTTATATCTGGAAACAAATACCCTAGGTTTTGCATAATATTACCAAATAAAATTGTTTGGAAATCTGGTGCATTAAGCAGAATTATGTCCAATCAAAAATACTTTTATTGACATGCACCTACTACACCACAGAGCATTTCCTTAATTGATAAATCCTATTTGAATTTAACTGAAAATAAACCTAGGTGAGGCTTAACTGTGTTGCTGGTTTTTTTTCTATTATCATCTAACATATTGCAAATGTACAAGGCACTGCATTTGGTCAGCCTTCAGTGGGGACTAGATAGAAATGTTTTTAAAAATTAATTATGATTGGTATCACCCTTACACCAGGGCATTACACATATATATGCATTCATGTAAAAAACACTTTTTCTTTTTTTTTTTAAAGTCTTTTTTCATTAATGTCAAAACAAATTAAATGGGCAAGAATCAGAATTTAAAATTTCCAAGGGTTTTACACAGAGCAGAAATGTATCAGTCAACCAAGTATTACCATGAAATAGTCTTTTTACAGAAATGTTAATTATATTTTCTATATATTATATATAACTATAATTAATACAAATATATTATTATTTTATATATAATATAAAACATAAAAATTCCATATAAACATAATATATTATCTTTTTATTTATTATATAGCCAGAAGTTACTAAAGTGACTTTGATAGCCACCCTGGTTCCTGGAGACACTAATTTATAAAAAAAAACTTTAGGAAGTTTATGAGAGTTAAAATTGCAATAAGCAGATGTAATAAAAATAAAGTTAGCAAAGAAAATCATATATTTAGGTTTAGGCAAATGGTATAACAGTTTAGCTTAGTGGACCTTGAAATATTCTTCTGCTGTTGATGGTGTTTTACTCTCATTTGCCTGAGTTATTTAAAATATGAGTGGACAAAGCTCTAAAGAAGCTACAAAGAAAATGTGTACAAGACAGACCAAAAAGGGCAATTTAAAGACTCTTTTCTAGCTTTCATTTATGTTACTGTATTGAATTACAAACAAAATGGAAAGATGAAAATCATGCAGGTAAATTATAAAACTTTGAGTGCATTGAAGTTTTACCAGTCACCCAAATTAGTTTGATATTCCAATTCTAGTGATTTTCAGAAAATAACTTAAAAATTAGCAAACAATTAGACCAAAACACTTGACAATCGTAAAATACAGCTGAACACAGACAACATACTGCTGACTAATTTTAATATATTATTGCATCTACAAATGGAATCTTTAACTTATATATGTTAATAACATCATCTACAGTATACAACAGATTAACTATTGCTTATACACAGAAAGGGCTCTTGTTTACAAATGCATACCTATAAAAACTTATTTTCAGAAAACTTTTCGGGGACTTCAGCATTTTTTCCCCCCAGTTAGGGCAACAGAACTTTATTCTTCAGAGCAAACCTTGAGACCATAATAAAAAGCTTGATAACTTTGCCCACCTGATACTAAACATGATACTAACAGATAGTACATGTTTAAACCCGCTGCACTGATGAGGATGATTGTTATCTGCCATGCAAATTACATGAGGTCTTGTAGTTTAGCTAATCTGTTACGTGCAGATCTGTTCCACGTGTCAAAAGGTGTTTTGCTGCGGTAACTACAGACAGCAGTTGAAGAAATCACTGCTTGAGTTCTCTGCTGCTTTGCTCACCCAGTAGAGGAATCATAGCTCACAATTCATATTTCTTCTGCCTTAAATGAAAGACTCACTGCATGGTACAATTTTTTATACAATTCATCTACTCCAGTTACAAATTTAGAAGGGTATTTTGATGACTAAATAAATGTTTGTTTATCATATACTGATAAAAATAATACATCAAGCACTGTAGTTCATCTGGCACCAAATAAAGGCTACCATGGGTAGGCATATCAGTTAAAAACTCTAGTTTGTGCTGGTTTCCTAGTGAAAACTCTAATTCTGCTCAGGCTTTTGCACATCCAGCTGACAGGCAGTATGATGGGTCTGTTTTATTTTCTTCTACAATCACAACCTCTCATAACAGCCACATTTCAGTGCCACCAGGAAATAGCAAATCAAGAGAGACAGAATCTGCACAAGAACTGGCCTTCTACCAGGGAACTCAGCCAATCCCATTTATAATCATGCACTTAAATACATTCCTAGTTTTAACTGCAGTTCCCTTGAAATAAAGATACATACGTAAACAGAGGACATAACCCTGAACTTCACTGTTCTCATAATGAGTTGTCAATCTTTATTCCCTAACTAGTTTCCCATATGGCACATACATCCATGTAGCAAACATACAGGGAAACAATTAAGTCCTTTCCCTATGGTACAGAAGTGATGCAAAAATTATATTGGCCAGTGTTATTTTTAAAAATATTTTACACAATTGGTATTTTAATATTTATAGCAAGTGCTCACAGAACACAAAAACCAGAAAGGTATGTAAAATAGGTAAATACTTCAGCTTTTGTAAACCCTAAAGAAGTTCAGAAAAGAAGTTGGCCAGCCTGAAAAATTTTCCCACTGGAATGTTTTGTCATCTCTCAGGATGGTAAGCCTGCATTTTAATATACTTGGTGTGTTTCACTTTTTTCCCTATTATCTTCATCTGCCTCAGGCTGCTTGAGGTCTCCTGTGATAACTTTCTTGTTATACCTTTGTGCATATGTGGCCATGGGTAACATTTCTTGAGAATGAAGTATGGGACTGCAATAAAATGCACAAAGATAGAGTGGCATGACCACAATGGGAAACCAACCAAACCTAATGCCTCAAAAAAAAAGGAGACAGACTGTACCCCTTGAGTAAACCTGTTTTCTCCCAGAGTTTAGGAAATATGGTTAAATACTGTCTCTCTGGATTAATATTTTAAGCTTATTTTGCAGGTATGGTGGCAAAGCACTCAATCAGTGATATTACTGTAAGTTTTACTAAAAAAAAAATCTGTTTGAAAGTGGTAACACATACATTTTAAAACAATGTATTTTTGGTTTCCACTTTGAAAATAAAATCCCATTATTTAAAGTACGGGTTACCTAAAGGTGGTTAAGGAAAATCCCTGAAAGCAAAAAAAATCCTAAGGACTGAAAAGACCGTGTAAGAGGAAGGATGGCAGACAGTTTTTATATTTAACACAGGTCAATATTTTATTTTTTCTGTAAGAGTCATAAAAGTAATTGGCACACAGTTATTTAGCTATTGCCTGGTTGTGGTATATGATTGCCATTAAATTGTACAGTATACAGTGTTGTATTCAATGCCAACTTTATTAACTGATACAAAGAAAAAAGGGTAATTGCTAACCCAACTTTTATCCTACAGTTTAAACTACATGAAACACGTGGTAATCAGAGGGCCTTTATTTTCCAAGTAAAATTAATTTTAGTGCTTGCTTTACTTCTTTATCTTGCATATTTGGGCAGACTAAAACCATAAACAAACCATAAACATTTGTACAAAGATCATTAAAAAAACTTGTTGTCCTACAATGTAAGCAAAATTCTGTCCTAAACAAGCTATGAAATTGAAAAAGCAGAAGAAAATGATCTTTCAAAACTATCTTTAACATAACAAAGTGTTAAATATCTGTTTCCCCAAAAGTCCACACTAAGAACAAAGCCAAGCTATGGACAGTCATAGAAAATCATTTGTTGTATTTTATACAGGTCTCTTAAGTAAAAAAATCAACAATGACAACAATGAATTAATCATAAATACATCTGTAGTCTAAATAAAATATATTAATGCAGAATACAAGCTCTGGGACTTTTTAGCCATTTCAGCATCTTTTACTCAACGCACGTAACAGCAAAAACCAAACTAAAACAAAGCAACGCCCCCAAATCCTCAAAATAAGGATGCAAGAAAGGTGTTAGTATTGCAAACTGAAAGGCATGAAGCATATTTGCTTCTGTTCTCACTGCAGACCTCTCATAAAAATATTAAAAAATAACCACTTCAGAGATGGATTGCAAAAGTGGTAGTAGTTGCTGGTTTTAATCCCATGGTCTTAAGACAAAATAGCCCCTGTGGACCAAGTTGTTAAAAAACAACTCAATTTTCACCTTCCTGGGAATACTAAAACATAACTTGTTTTCTTTCAGTTTTTTTGCACTGAAGTAATTTCCACCACTGTCCCAGACACAGTCTGATTACAAATAGAAGACTGACTTCAATCCCCAAGAAAATCATGGAGCCAATTTTCCTAGAAGGCACATCTGAAGGACACAGAGATGACTGGGAACAGACAGCTCTGACATACCACGTGCAAACCAAGCCTTGTCAACCTGATTGCCTTTCTGTGATATGACTGACTCTGTGGACAAGGGATACGTAAATAATATTTATTTTTTTACATCAGAAGAATATTGAGAAGAAGTGCTATAGACTCTTCAAGATTACTTCTTTCTCTTCCAGTCCAAAGAGAGAAACATTTCTTTTTTTGGTCAGGCTAACAAAGACACCAAAAATTACCTGAACCACTCTAAACAGGAACAAGAGATATATAAGGTAATTTAAATATTATCTTTTCAAAACAGATAATGGTGTTTGTGCATATGACAGTTACTAGTGATGACACTGAAAACCCAGATATAGGTAACATTAAAAAAAAAAAGACTGTAACGATTTAAGGTACGTGCAAGGCATCAACCTAGAGAGGAAGGAAAGAAACATTTTTTTTTTTTTTAAAAATCTGGCATTGTTTGGATAACTGGTGTATACACTGCTTCCAAACATCTGTGAATACTTTGAAAAATCTGCACCTTAGAGCACTTGAGGAGCTGTAAGTCCAAGACAGTCACAGAATGCAGAGTATCACATACAGACCACATTTAACGACCACTTAATGTTTTGCTGGGACAGCTCGAGATGATAAACTGGAAACTGGTAAAAGGAAAAAACCTCACTTTGTATCACTTATTAAATATATATTTATTAATAAACAATTTTAGGCAATTAGATAATAATATGTATATAATTGTACATATGTATTATATATGTATATAATTAAAAATATTACAAACACTTATTAACTGTTTACTCTGGTGAATGAGTTGACTTTGGTAAGGCAAATTTCATGGAAGAAATAAGAATCAGGATATTGAGAAGCTAATTGTCAAAAAAGCAAAATTTTAGCTAGCTCTTAGTCCCATGGCATTGTAAGAGAGGGGGGAAGAGACAGAGGATGCTTTCCCAGAGAGGGAATTTAACGGTTGAGCCTGTTCAATTGTGGGATCAGGCGAGATTAGAGCACGTCTCTTTGGAGAATGACAGAAAGTAATCCTAAATGATGTGGGAACACACCCTTTTGTACATTTAGCTTTGTCCTTCTCTCCTAAGGAATCTAGCTACTGTATTCTTCTGATTAATAAATACTGACTTTGAAAAGACTGCTAGATCGTCTGCAAATACTTGCTGAGACAAAGAATGACATCTGTGACAGAGGTCTATACTCATTCTGCCAAAGAGGGAAAATGTTCTGCCAATGAGAGAAAACACAGGTCCTAAGCCGGAGAACAACAGAATTATGCATTTTGCCCTTTCAGAAAGGAGTCCTAAATTTATCAACTTGAAAGACTACACATCAAAAAGGAGACTGAAGGATGGAGAGCATCTAATAAATGCATGACAGCATGTTACTTCTGTCATGCACTAAAGAATTTCACACTGTTTGATGGTAGAACAATGACTACTTAAATCATGATTCAGTGTAACAACTCCTAAGTTTTGATAAGCTTAGCAGAGTACAATAGATAAATTTTTTAGTACATAAAATTGAATGAAATTGAGAAAAAGGAGCCAAATAAATACTTATTAGAAGATAAAAACTGCTTATAAAAATAGAATTTTACATACACAATATAAAACTGGAAAAAAATGGCTATTGAAAGTTTTGAATTTCATTGTATGACTCCTGGTGTATAACTGTTCAGTACTCAGCTGGAGAGTAGATATTTGACTGTTCACCAGAACACACAAAAAGTAACAGGTAATAAAACGAAATATACCATACAGCATGAGGTGTTACACAAGACAGACTGTTCATGCACTTCAACAGATATATGTTTGGCAGTACTTTTCAAATCCCAGAAACACACCCAATGACCCTCTAAGATATTGACACAGTATGTACCGTTCTCTACTTTAGGAGTACAGGTTATTATTCATAAGAATTGGGTACTTATTTTTCTAACTCAGCCAGTTCATATTCACCCTTCTTACTCAGTCTTCTTGCAATATGGTATGTGAAGACTGGAAAACTGAGATTCATGCAATAGGGCTAGAATTATTGTGTAAACTTGTAAAGATGTATGCCTAGGAACTCAGAGCATGGGCTTGGGACAGAACAGCACTGAACAGAATGAAAAAAGTTCTGTGCACTTCCAGACACTATGGATTATGTTATAAAAGGGCAGCTATGTGTGAAGGTGCTGGGCAGAAAAGAAAGTGAGTGATCATATGAAATATAACACATTCTGAAACAGGAGAAGCAGAGACAAGAGAATGGAATTAAAAAGAGTGAAATAAGAAAAGATTCCTACACACATATACACAGACATATCTGTACAGCCCACATTAATATATGGATATAGGATAAAACAATATTAACATCTTTATGAAAACTTTTTACACCCCTAGAATATAATTTTCTGACACATTATGTTTCCCCTATAACCACTTTTTCCATTTTTTCCCTTAAAAAAACCCAACCAACCCACAAACAAAAAAACTCAACAAAAAAACCCCAAACCCCAACAAATAAATGAACCAACCAATCTCCAAGAAAACCCCACTGACAAAAAACCTAAAATGAAAACACAAAACCAAACAAACAAAAACCGCCAAAAAGTTGGCATCAAACATTGTACTATGCCTGCCATGTACCCATCTGCACATCTGTAATAATCTGGCTGTGCAGTGAGCTGCTAAAAATGTGAGCAAACAAACAAATGTAAAGCCTCAACATATCCAATAAAGTACCACACATCCTGATGGTCAAATCTGTCTGCAAAAGACTTGTGTGTTTAACAGTAGTCCAACACCTACTTCCCACATTCTTGAGGACCGCAGTTTGAAAGCCACTGTTTCAAAGACTGGAGATTCAAGAAGTCCAGAAAGAGAAGGAAGAAATTATTCAGCTTCAGATGGTAGCAGAAAAGCCAAAATTAGTCTATAACATGTTGAAGAAACACTTAGGCTTAAATTAGAAAAGCAGTCTGAAAAATAGCAGCAATAATACACATTACCTAGTGATGTGACTGATACACTACTATGACATTTCCACAGCATTAAAAAAGGAGTCTGAAAAAACAGCATTTAGAAAAAATAATCCATGTGCACCATCACTGCTCTTTCAACTGTTTCTCACTTTTCAGATAATTTTGTTTTGAATGTCTTCATACACTAGTTATGCCCTCTTCCATCGACAACAAATTTTTATCTATGTAACTAACATTAATATGGCTACTATATTTAGAAAGTTTCTCTTAAGACGTAGAGCTGGTGAGATGGCACCTCTAATCCTGTGTTCAGTTTTGGGCCCCTCACTACAAGAAACACATTGAGGGACTGGAGTGTGTCCAGAGAAGGGCAACGGAGCTGGGGAAGCATCTGGAGCACAAGTCTGATGAGGAGTGGATGAGGGAGCTGGGGGTGTTTAACCTGGAGAAAAGGAGGCTCAGGGGTGACCTTATCACTCTCTGCAACTACCTGAGAGGAAATTGGCGTGAGCCAGGTGGGGGTCAGTCTCTTCTCCCAGGCAACCAGTGATAGGAGGAGAGGAAATGGCCTCAAGCTGAGACAGGGGAGGTTTAGATTGGATATGAGGAAAAATAGTGTTGTCAAACACAGGAACAGGCTGCCCAGGGAAGCAGTGGAGTCACCATCCCTGCAGGTATTTGAAAGACATGTAGATGTGACACTGAGGGACATGGATTAGTGGTGGACTTGACAGTACTGGGGTAATGGTTGGACTCAACCTTAAAGGCTTTTTCCAACCTAAACAACTCTGTGATTCAAAAGCCCTTGGACAGATACAGCTATTGGACAACACAGCTCTTCCCAAACTGAATCTGATCCCAGCAACATTTTTTGAAGACAATTATCAGCCAATGTAATTACTTTAAGAGTAACACACATAGTGCCAGTATAGTGATAACTATGTTGTTTCTATTTCCACTGCGTATGGGAGAGAACCAAGTTGAAAAGAAGAGGATATAAAGCTAGGATATAGCAAGGATGATACGAATACAGGCAGTGATAGCATTTATTTTACAACCTTCAGCTTGTGCAGACTTCTTATCTAATTACACCTGAGTACATTTGTAGGTGAGTGTTTAAGACAGCTCTGGGAATAACATTTGCTATTAAAGGCTATGCAGTGATCATGAGACATGCAAGCACTGTATTTTGTCAAGGAGAAATGAATCTTCACAGGCCGAGAAGGCTGGATATCCATGGAAGGAGGTGCAAAGAGGGCTCATGCAATTTATTCAAGGTCCAGATTACCCTTCCAGATGTGCAGTAATATGGAACAGAATCATATATGTATTTGCAAAGTATAGTTTAAGCCACTGCCAAGATGTAACCCTATGAGACTTCTTAAAATAAAATAAGACACAAATACATGTTTTTATACATAATCTGTGTGTATTTATTTTACTTTGCTGAACCCTGGAATAGATACAATGCTTTTCTTAAAATTGCTGAGTTAAAGTATGTTACTGAAAGTATCTTTAAAGATCTAAAATATATCCAAAGAGGACAATAAGATTTGATGCAGTGACTGACAGACTACACTGACTGTTTCCTATTGTGCCAATTGTTGCTTAGGTCTCACATCACAGCATGAAGCTACATACAGCATGTGCTGCAACAAATCTATACAATCAGGGAAGGACAGACTGTCAGCCTCAATTTTGCATTTTTCTGGTTTTGTCAGCATGTATCACTCCACAGCTCAACATAAATTAACTTTAACATGAGATTTTGTGTCTGTTAACATAACATTTAATATGTTCCAATGCAGTTATATTGTTCTACTCTGGAAAACACAGCCAGATAAAAGTGATGTAACTTGCCATTAATTTTGTGATGACTAATGAAACTGAGGTTGTTCATATAAATCAATACAACTGGATGCTGAGAGTGAGTACAGCTGACAGGGAGAAATGGAGATAATTTAAAAAGGTTCCATACTGTGAATCATCACAAGTTAGCTTGAAAAATAATGAAGGAATTACTTTCAGGGAACTTGTTTTGTAGATCCTCCCTGTTAAATATCTGAAGTAAGTTGTGGATATTCTTGTACAACACCTAGAGATGAGTTTTGATGGGAAAAAAAAAGAATTTATCTGTAATTTCTAAAAGTGTCAAACACTGACACCTACATTGCATCTGCGAGATGTTTGTAACTGAATGGTTACACAAGCCTTGTTAGAATAATAACATTTCTAGCATTAATTAGCTGTCCTGTATAATGAACAGAATGAAACTTCATAAAATTAGCTGAGTGTATTCACCTAAGGAACTCTTTAAACAATAATTAGCATGATGAAATGCAAACAGGTCCTAAGGGTTTGAAAAACACTTGTTTTATGAAGTATTTCTCCAGTGTACTCCAGATTCAGGCATCTGATCCATTCCCTTAAAAATAAAGGTCATTTTTTTAGGAACTCTACAGCAAAGCAGTTCAGCAAAGTACAAAAAATGTGGAATTTCTATCTAACTGGATCAGAAAATACTGAAGGCCGTATGCCAATTAGAGCATGCCTAATTATTAGTACTACACATTAATAAAATGCGAGATTTAAAATATAAATACAGTTCCAATGGAATAAAAATGCACAGTCATGCTAAAGTAACAACTTATCTAAGTTGCTTTGTGGGCATTAATTTTCCTTTTGGTTGCTTAATATAAACATGGAAATTTTTCCCTTTTATATGATTATGTAAGAATGCAATAGCTTACCTAGTAACTTCACTCAGGACACCTTGTTCTAAAGAAACTAAAAGTTGAAAAAATGAAGAAATTATGATGGAAAAAACTTTTTTTTTTTAATTGGCTAGATAAAGAACTGGCAAGCACATAGACAACACTCATTTAGAAGATAAAAATTCCTCCAATTTTGTATCAGGTACTAATTTTTCCAAAAAGCAGATCCCTCAATATTGAAGAAGACAGTCTTTATTTGCAAACTGGGATATAACCAGTAGTCGAAGTATAAGGTCAACCAAAGCTGTTTATTGGAAGCTACATGGTTCAATAACAAAGTCCATTTGCATGTCAGCTGTTTCTTCTCATTACAGTTTGTGCCGTTATGGCAATAACATTTTTTGATACACAAAGTATTAAATTTTCTTTATGCAGGTCTAAAAATCATATTAAATACATGTTTACCATAAATGAAAGGCAAATTTTATTAGTATTATCTGTGATAAGGCTTGTGAGGAAGAAAAAGGTCCCTGATAAATTGTGGGTATGACATTACTCATAATTGTTCAGAAGTTTTTAATGACATTGCATGTGTTCATCTATATACACTTAATAAACTCATGCTTGCAACCTTAAGTGAAAGTTGTCTTACTGATGATAGCGACAGCCACAGAGAAACACATCTTAAATCAGACAACCACTAGAAGTCTCAGGTTTTGGTACCTTTACTCACTGATAAAGTTTCAAACCTGCAGTCTAAAAATGGTACTATGAAAAATCTATTTGATTGACACAGTCTTTCAGAAAACCCTTCATTTTGTCACAGAAAAATTCCTTCCTTTCAACAGATAAATGAGTCTAAAATCATGCCTTATGGTCTGTAAAAACAATCTTTCTGAGAATGTTCAAGCAGCCTGTTCTGTTATCAGGTAAAATTCTTAAAAAATTAGGCAAATTTTAGCTCATGGAAAGGGTCCAAAGAGTCAAAATACCATCCAAATGAAAATGGTATACATGGAATCTTGTTACAGAGTGGCAAGCATTTATCTGTAGCACATCTGCAGCAGCTTCAAAGCCTTTTCTTGATGTGTAAGCAGTCACAGATGCTGAAGAAACACATTTGCTCCTTTCTGCCAGAAGAATAATTACTTTCAATCTTATTTATACTTTTGAGCATGAATTTTAGAATTTTATGAGGAAGAATGTGGTGATTCATTTTCTGTTTCGTAATCCAGAAGGGTAAGCAGTTATAGTGTTTAGCACAGCACTGACCATGAAAGCGAAATCTGCTACTAACTAAAATTTCCAGATACATGATCCCAACAGACAAATTCACACTGGCTTGTCTTCTGACAGCTTTTGTAGGGACCGTACCGCTCTACAATCCATTACAAATGACTTAGTGTACAGGTGACAGTGCTAAACAATGTGGGGCAAAAAAATCCAACAGTATGCACATAAAAAGGTAATTTGTTTGTGGGAAATATGTTGGTAAGTTATTTCCAAACCTGTATCTAATATTTATGCTACTGAAATTCCCAAACAATTCCTATTTAGTTGAATTGTATGTTCACAAAAACTACAGACTAGGCATGAATGAGACAAAAAAAGAAGGTCAGTATGATGAGAGTTAAACTCAACAAAACAGTTCCTTTTGGATTCAACGGGAAGAGGAGAAAAATAAGAAACTTTTGTCAAGGAGTTAAGAAAGTATTTTTCCCCCCTCTCCCTGCTAGCCACAAGATTCCATGAACATTAGTCAGAAACATCAACAGCGCTGCTACAGATAATTTTCAACAGTGAACACACCTTTGTAGTGTAAAAAAATAATTTTGAGCCTTGCAATAGATCAATATCTCTCTTTTCCTCAGCTGTGAGTGTTGCTTTTATTCTGGAAGTCTCTTGTTCTACTATATTGCAGACAATATATCCTCAAACCTGAAATGGACTTCCACAACATTTTGTTGTTATTGCTTTTTGCCTCACTATCTCTGTCTTCAATCATATTGACAGTAATTGTTTAAGAAATAAAAAAAGTTTAGACTTCTTTTCATCCAAAACAGTACTTGTACCAGAACCCTGCGTTTACTGCTGTAAACCTCCATCCCTTGTATTTAAACTTTTTGATTGTTCAAAAATATGATGCTATATAGAACCTACCCATTAAAATCCATTAGGACATTAGTCAGGACACTGCTAGGTAACAGTATCTTCTGTTCAGTCTACATGTAATAACTCTTCTTCCAGCCTTCTGAACCCAGTCATTTAAAATATTTTCTGTCAATTCCGTTACTTTATTTTTTTCTTTCAGCCCTTTTATTGTTCACAGTTATGCTCAAGAACATCATAGCTCCTACTGTATTAAGTAATTATGAACATTAAATGTTTCATCTGTGAACTGAACAGTAAAATTCAACTGAGACTCAAACCCAAAAGAAGAATGAGCTTATACTATTAACTACTGATTTATTTCCAGTGTAAGTGGCACTAAAATGAGGATAATTAGAAATTATTCATACACCTACACTTTAATTTACTTTGGCAAACAAATTATGTCCACAGATTTGTCAAGTTGCAGAATCAGAGAGGAAATGAGTAAGATGTTTTTGGGAGGCTAGCACTGCATACATTTCAGAGGTGTGTGGAGTACTTTTAAGAAAGGTAACCTGAACAGAAGCCCTAAACAACTTTCATTGCACTCAGCGACATAGCCACAGTGAAAAATTCAGGAAACTGAATTAAAGTAATTCTTATCATGGCAGGGGAAAAAAAAAATTATTCATGTACAGAAAAAGTTGCATACATGTACAGCTGCTGCAACTTTCACTAGTGGTGGGAGACACTAACTCCCTTATGGTTGATAATCTTCATTTACCCAGTAATATATTTTGTCATCAAAATGCTGTAAGGAGACTGTGAACTTTTTATTCCCTTGTTATTGGCCTATTGCTATTGAAAGGATGGCAGATTTATGACAGAGAAGGTAAGAAAAAGAGAAAAGAATAAAGTTAGCTGGAGGTATGTAGACATCAAAGTTTCTCTACTCTTCTGTTTTCCAGTTTCCATGAACTTTATGCCAAAGAAGAAGACTGAAAATCCAAGAAATGAAATCCCCAAACTGCAAGACCTCTTCTTCAGTCTTCCAAACTTTAGTGCAAGCTAGGAAGAAGACGTTTAACTTTTATGTAACAAGTTCAGTGAAAGAAATCCCAGCTTATCCATCTTCTTGGTTTTCTTGGAAATTGAGTGTATTTCTGTATTGGCGAATGGCATTATCACATGCCATTAATATAATTAAAGGTTTTAATTTCCTTTAATGAAAACCTTTCATTAAGATGGCAAGCTAGGAATTTAGTCTTAAACTGTAATTACAGGCACATCACTAAGACATGGTCCTCTTTTGTTTAAGAATTCATTTAATGTAAATTAAATTGTTTTAAATAAATATTGTCTTTCTAAGATGTCTGTATAAGTCAGAGTAACCTTTTCTGCTATTCTCACCTAAAAAACTAAACAAAACAAACTAGATTTTATTTTCTTGGCAAAAACTACACCAAAAGCTTTAAGAACGGTAGACGAATTAGAAGGAGGCAAGTCTTAACTATGTCATAAACAGATGGCCCCTGTAAGAGTTGGTAAACAGTACAGTAAGCAACAGCTGTTGTTTAATTCATCCAATCATGTTCAAGTATATATCTTGTGTATCAAATTATATCTTGGTTGCAATTTTAAACTTGGTAAATGAGAAACAGAGATCTAAATTACACTAGGTACAATTTCCCTCTATCTTTCTAATAGCCATAAGTAGCATCATAACATATAGAAAATAGCACATGCAAGATGATTAAGAGTTTTAACAGAATTACACTGTAAATCTGATAAAAATTGCTTATAATGTAAAGTTTTCTTCGTTTTTTCAAATGCAACAAATTAATCCGTATTTCTATAATACCACTCAATTTATGACTGCATGACTTTGTTAAGAGAGAATGAACACAGATTAAGTTTTTGTTGGTATAATGCAGTGGTTTTCAAAGTTTTTGTGCACTGTAGGAATCTGCAATGCTTCTGAAGGCTTCAAATATGGTATACAGTAACCTATGCATATTTTTACAACATCCATATTTCCACTGCAAAACTTTTAGAGATCCACAATCAAAGAAGGTTGAATCCCACTAGTATGAAACAATACATACATTGATGTAGGTATATGTAAAAGAAAAGTGCATACTGTCACATTTAAAGCAGAAAATACATAATATTATACGCATAAAAAATGTTTAATTTTAAACAAAAGCAAGCATTTATTAAATGCACATATGTGTAAATATATGAGTCAAATCTGAATGGGCATCTTAAAAAGATTAACAAAGAATCAATTGCTTCATCACTTGGTTCAAAATTTCTAAAAATTTAAAAGAAATACTCCTTGCCCCCATGCTTTCCACAGACATCCATTTTCTTCTTTTAAAAGATTTAATAGTAAGATAAAAATGTGAACATTACATTTACAAAGACAGACACTCATTGGGAGATTAAGTCCAGGATCCTCCGACATTGAATGAAATCATCGGTCTTTTAGAATGATATACTGTAATATCTTTGTCTATTCTGGGTGTTGCAAGTTAGCTGTTGAACTAAAATTAACTTACAGGCCTGGACATGCCAAGAGAAATGATCTGGAACAAATTCATACAAGATCTTACAGTAAAATCAACATCTTGAATGCAGTTAAAAACTACCTAAAAATTGGAGTATAATCTGGAGTATATATTGAAAAGTTTTGCAGAGAATCCAATGAAGCAGCAGGCAGCAATATTCTGTTCTATCCAGAATTTTACAACAGGTTTCAGATATAGCTATAAGAAGGGCATATTGCTTTAATATACCCTCAATTCAATGCATGAAGACACCAGTTCACCAAGTGGAGACCACAGCTGGAAAAAAATTTGGAGTCTCCTCACCAAACACAATTCTATTTAGTTATTTCAAAGCAGAAAACAACTGAAAAATTTTCATATACAGAATGCTTTACCAGCAAACATTACATATCATCTGCTATAAAATCAATTGTCTTGGTGCTTCTTCTAAACTAACTGCCCTTGTTGAAAATTATCACTTTTACATATTAGAACTTGATAGCTGTGTAGGCATCCCTCTTCTATATCTCTGTCCTTATTATACACCTGAATTAGAAAGAAATTTCTTTATTCATCTCAATGAAAAATGCAAACTTGATGTTAATTATTTGGATTCCATTATAAACCAAAATGTAAGCATCTCCCCCACTGGCTAAAGGACAACACTGAAAGCCCTTAAAGACCGGAGTGCCTCAGCTGCACAAAAAGTGTTACTTTATTTTGTTAACCAATACTTGGACATCAGTGGAAGAAGCACCCAGATTTAGGTCTGTTAACTGTTATTTTTATTCTGAATGCCTCAAAGATGCCAAACACTACTGGGAGTGAAGAAACTTCAGCTATTTAAAGCTTATGTTAATGGATTTGCTGCTTAGTTTTAGAAAATACAGTCATGTAGCTAAACATCTTTAGTGAGTACTGTTAAACAATTTCTTAAAAGAAAAGACATTCTACATGGCAAGAATTCAGGGATAATTTTCAGAAATTATATGCATATATTAACTCATTCTAAATCAACTGAGCTGCTCACCAGTTCAGACCAGTACTACACATACAACCTAGTCATCTGAAACAAGTACCTTATAGAGCAAGAAACCTGTTGCTGAGCCATATTTAGTGTTCACTGTGGCTAAAAGTTTAACAGGCCTCCAAAGCATAATCTATCAGTGCTAGAAAATGTTGTCACAACTTTAAAGACATGGAAATAGCTGCACAGTCACTAGGAACTGTACCATTTCCTTGTATAGCAACCAGAAGACATGTTTGCCAGTTCCAACCTGGGCAGAGGTTTCACATTGTTTACCACTTGCCTGCATTTTTAGTAGGTAGTTAGATGATGCTCACCTCCCTAGAATATACTTTCACTGCCAACAGATTTAGGAAGTTCAGATGTGAGGCAAACTTCACCTCTGCAAACTCTGTTTCTACAGGGATTGTAAACTGTACAGACTACACTCAGTAAACTTCACACATAATCTTAGCAAAAGTTGGTTAACGGCAATGTTAGGACAACAAAATATACTAGTGAGCACAGATAACCACATTGGCCCTAGTCATCTGTTTTTTTAAACACTTTTGTTCCTGAACCAGTTAGAACAAATGCTAGGGACTAAAAAGTAAGTTGAAAAAAAAATTAATATGATTTTATAGCCTTTCACCTCAATGAGATGATGTTTTGTTATTTAAAACAATAAGAAAATTTGTTTCCTTTTTTCTTTTTTGTATTTAATAAATGCAAAATGCATTTTTTAAAAAAATGACATGAATTTGAATGAAGTTCTCAGCCACGTGGGAAATTCTTCAGTTTTGAAGTAAATTAACAGCTCAGATTGAACTACTACAGACCAGACATGATACAGAAGTGAGATGCTGGTCACAGGAGTGACGGTGCCAGAAGTACAACTCCCACAAGCTACTGCAGTAACTTGTCAGCTAAACTACATGCAGCCATGCTCCGTTTGAGTAAGATATTATCAAGAAATCAATGCCTAGTAGTGCTCAATAAGCACATTAAGGAGTTTTTCAGTTAAGATACTTTCACAAAATGTTCTCTTCAAGCAACTTTACAGAGATAGTAGTGATAATAGTGGCCATTTCTATTTGCTTAAAGGTCTGCAGTACCAAAAATCAGTTATGTGGTCAAGTGGAATGACAGAGTTTAGTTTTAATGTTCCTCCAGGATTCAAGCACTTCTAATAAAATCCTAGTGTGTAACTATTTTGCAATTCTGTTCTAAGCATTATCTTTGGGATACAAAAATAACAATTCTCCTTTAGAATTGATATTCTAAAGAAAATTTTCCAAAAGAAGATCAATGCATGTAGTCAGACAATGGTTTCAGCTGTCAGCAACAGGTAAAGGTTACTTCCAAAGAAAAAGAAATTGTACTCTACAAAATAATCTCCAAGAATGGTTATTTTCAGTATTACAGGCTGGCAGGAGCACTTCGAATCCCAGAAACCTTTACTTCAAGCAAAACATGAGAAATTTTTCATGTCTGTTAAACATTTCTGTTCTCAGTCACATCTATAGTCCATTTCCCAGATGCACAGAAAACAGTACCTTAGTATGGCAGCAAAAGTACATATAATAGGCATTACAAGTCATTTAGGAAGACCCAGTCTGTCAAAATATGAAGTTCCATTCACTTCAAAGGCACTATACTCATTTTCATGACCAAGGACCTGGACCATTTTGTGCCTGCACTGAATGACATTAAATAGTATATTTCTCTAAACCACTATATCGGAAGAAAGGTTTATCCATGCCAGTGACAGATTGTAGAATTTTGCTCATTACTGACAAGTAGCATATATATATAAACCAACATTTTGTTCCTCAGCAACTTCTATCATTAAAAGACTGCTCACTATGCTTGATGTGTATCAAATCACCACAGAATCCTAAACCAGCAGAATCTGAAAGCCTGGGCAAATAATTTGTGGGGGACTATAGAAAATAATGAAACTGAAGAAAAAAACAATGAAGAAGATGAAATTTGAGATAACTTTGTAGGTTTCTTGATCCAGTTTTCAGGGTAGTGTAAAGTCAGACACCACAACACTTCAGTGCTTGGCCAGGTGTGCAGGTCTAAAAAGTAATGCACCACTCACAGCCAATTTCATTGAAGTGATCTCTAAAAGGGCAGTGGAAATAAAGGCTAAAAGGTTCTTGGGCAAAAGGGAGTTCATCCTTACACCTTGCAGTAGAACAGGTTACTAGTCCACACTGACTAGTCTACTTGGAATTCTGGCAAATCAGGTGAATCAAGAACAGGAAGCTGATCAATAGAGAAGCTAATGGAGAGTATTTATGAAGAACAGTAGCTCATTTAAACCCAATTTGGGATGCGGACTATTACAGGCAATCTTCATTAAGCACTATTGGCTGATTTCTTCCTGAAACTCACTGCTGTTGATCAAGATCCTCAATTTTCAAGACACTTTCCCATATACAAACCTAAAATCTTATATTTTAAATTTCATTTTAAAATTAAAAAGTTTTAGTATATCCATAAGTGAAAAATAAAAAGGCAGCCCATATATTTTCTGAACCATAGTAAAAAATACTATATTGACTGTTTCCTAAGTAGTAATATTTTTCTGACTGTAAATGACACACCTACACAAGCAAGTTTTTCCATCTTTGGTTTTTCAATGCACTTTTTTCTGTAATTCGGGAAAAATGCTGGAATAAGTATTCTCCTTATTGAAGAACTAATATCTGAACATAAAATACACATAGACTAAATCAAACTAAGCTATTTAAAAAAAAAATAATTGAAGGAATAGGTATGTTCTTTATAAAATAGCTTTCACAGATTAGAAAAATCATGATGCAATTAAATAATACTTTCTTTTTCTTATACCCTTTTTTGATCTGACTGCTCTATTTGCAAACTTGGAACATTATTGTCAAATAGTTGTATTAGTAACAGATAAATTAATAAAATAATTTACAATCAATTTCAACAGTTTCTTTTGTTAACTTGTCCCTTTGTTAACTATGTTTTTGCTCTTTCATCCTTCATATTTTATATGTAGATAGAGACAGAAACAGAGTGAAAGAAAAAGACCAAGTGTAATGTTAAAAAAAAAAAAGATAAAAAATGTAACTCATGAAATGTCTCTTCAGGCCAGCTGATTGCAGGGTAACTACCAAAAAGCTGACACACACACTTTTATTTATATCTACTCAAAAGCAAGAAATGTCAAAGAATCAGGACGAGGCTGATTTCCCTCTTGTGTATGTACATAGGTTTTGATTACAGGCTTTTTCCTTAATTGATGAACTATTGCATGGAGTTTTGACAATTGTTTTACAAAAATAGTGCTGTGTTCAGGGTCAATATCTCTCCAACTGCCAGCTATAAAGTCAGCTATAAAGTTGCCACTGATTTTTATTTTTTATTTTTTTTAAATGGGATCAGGGCCTCTTTATTTTGACTACAGAGATTTTGGAAGTCTGCTTCCAGGAAGAATGAAAAAAACACATCTGATTAATTTTTGGTATTAATATTTTTTTTGTGTGTCAAGAGGACAGACTGAATGTGATTTTACATAATTTTAAAACTATCTTTGAACTTGGGAAAGAATATTAAGTTATCTGAATATTTGCTACACCAGTAAATACACTACTAAATACAGAAAATATCAGAAAATATTAAAAAAGAGGAATAAGAAATGTAAAGTTGAAGTTGATTTTCCCCATTATCAAAGGACCAAATCCTCCAGATTTTGCACAGTGCATTTGTTTCCACATTTCTTCAAAAACCTCATTGCCTTTCAAGGTTAACTAAGGAGCTTACACAAGTGACTTCCTACAATACATGCAGTGCATCTGTAATCCCTGTAACTGGGAGTCATGGGTGATACTCTTTATAGGAAAAAACAAGGTCCCTACTTTTCATTTTAATGATAAAACATAAAAAGTCTGAGAACTTAGCAAACTTGAGAGTCTTCATGCACACAGCTAATTCCATTGCAACTTTCCATTATTCTTCTGTTCCTAGCATGTTTTTTTTTCAATTGTATCAATTTCCTCACAGAAAACAGAAACAAGTGTTAACAACAAACCCATATCTAAATTCCATGTTTACACTGCAGCAACTGATGGGAGTCTGCAGTTCACGTACTGTGTTGCCAAAGCATTTGACATTCTGTATACTGGGAACACGTCCTGGTCATGCACCAAAATGAGATTCCAGTGCTGGCAAGGGTTGTTCCTAACATCTAATTAGAGTAAAATGTTCTTGCTTTAAGGATGGTCAGTAGCACAGGTAGAATGTACCATCTAAGCCATTTCAGAAAAGGTGTTTTTCATGAGATAGGAAAAAAAAAGAACAAGCCAGATTATGTATAATTCCTAAAACTTAATGAAGCGTGTGACAGGGAGAGGAACAAAGCACAGATCTCCCGATGTTTTTCCCCCAGTTTATTTAGTTTTTTGACACACTGCCTTCTTTGTATGCAATACAAACATAAAATCAAATTTAATTGACATTAATTATAGGGCACTATTATTAACTGTTCATTGCTTTTAATGCCTTTCCTTAACAATTTCTGCATCTTTAGAACCAATACATAGCCACTCCAAGTTCTGCTGCGGAGAGCCAGGAAGGGAAGAGAGGAATCATAAAACACTTTTTAATTCAAAGCTGAGCAGTTGTTCTGCAAGCGCTACCACTCTTCCCACGCAACAGCACGAATTACACTTTTTCCACCTAGGTTTTTTTTTCCTGACCCTCTTTGGCATTTAAGTGCAGAAAAGAAAATAATTTAGGGCTGCATGTGTCACTCTCAGAGATCTGAAGTTCCGGTTGCCTGCAGAGGCCATTTAAAAACATTAGCAGGTTGTCCTGTGAAAAGCAGCCTTTGGACATACTCTCATCCATAACAAAGGAGATTCTAAATAATAATCAGTGTGAGAATATATTGTTTCTCTTTGACCACTGGTGTAGGAAACCTGGTTGTATCATAAAGTCTCGTGAAGAGAAGAAGCATGTAGAGGCAAATAATGGGATGCCTATGGTGCATGTTAAAACTCTCAGGAACAGTTTTTACTGAGACTAAAAAGGGAAATGAAACTGAATCCTTTGCTTTGCAGCAAACCTTTGACTAATTTGCAGTAAAGTGAGTATACAGTAGCAATCCGCTCCACTCAGGGCTCTAAAACTTCTTAATGCTGTATTTATGTAAGGTAGTTTTAGTCTATGATTTGTCAAAAAGGAAGTTGACTTAATTTTCAATAGAGATCTCTTTTCTAAATAATAACAATAAAATTGCATTTTACCTGTAGACACAGGCACTAACCTTAAATGGAGAGTAATGTTATTCCTTCGGTAAATGTTAATTTTTAAAAATGAACTTAGGTCAAAAGCCTTCAAAAATGATGGCAGTTTTTTTGATTGGAAGCATTACAACAAGTTGACAACAGCTGGATGAACAGCCCATGCTTTCAAAAAAAGAATCTATTTGGTTTAAGAGGCTCATTGTTGATCTAGAATTACTTCTTACAAAGAGAATAGTGATCAATCTTTTCTTAGTTCTAAGATGAGTGCTTTAGTACTTCAGTTAGTTGCATATCTATCTATAATTACAACAATTATTCAAACAGCATACTGATACTCCTTTAAAGCATCACATTTTAAAATATTCTCCATTTTAAACTGATTTCTTCAAAAAGATACTTTATTTGGCAAATTACTGAAACTACATACCAAAGGCATAGAATATCTTTAGATGTAATTCAAACCTTGCTTCATCAAACAGTCTTTTATGGTTTATATATCCACAGGTCATTTAATAGAGGGGAAAAACTATTGTCAATTAAAGGGAAAATCTTTCACACTCTCTCACTCTCTCTGTATATGGTCCCTCAATTTTGTCATATCAAAAGTAAAAAGAAACCCCACTATCAATATCGAGCACTCTGAGGACTTAAAAGACACAATAACCAGTTCAGGTACTTTGTGCCGAAGTGAGTTATTTTTCTATTTAATTTTTCAGGAAGAAAGAGATTCGGGGATTGTATACTAACTCTTACATGCATCAATTTTGTGTATCTAAAATACTTCATGTCCTGGGAATTCTTACCAAAACAATGATATGAATTACCAGCAGCTTTAGCAGTTTCAAGTACATGCTTAGCTAAATTGTCTGCCTTCAAATTCCCTGTAAGAATTTCAAATTCCCAAAATACTGAGATGAACATTAAGTGCAATTAGCTATAATAACACAGGCATATAGTGAGAGCACTTCCCGACTCATACATGAGTATTTGGTAGAGTCTGATTTAAACAGCTGGGAAAGTAACTTGTGGCAAACATGCCAGAGTGTGCCACAATCTCAAACTGTTTGCTGCACCCTCACAACAAACTGCAGAAATCTACATTAAAAGTTATGAATCGGATGCTAACTGCATGTCTAGGATCAAAGTGCATGGGCTCAGGGTCTTTTCAATTTTTATTTTTTTCCCAATCATGCTGTGCATATATGTGCAGCTGCAAAGTTCACTGGAACATTTTCAAGGTTATTTCAGCATGGTAGCACCAAAAGAACCCAGAGTACAGAATTCAGCAGAAATGCATTACAAGTACCTCATCATGAACTTTGATATGAAAACAGAAATCCTGACAAAGTGCATCTGCTGAACACAAAGAGAGATTGATCATTCGTTTAATAGCTCAGATTTCAAGCTTTGCTGGGCAAAAGCCCAGTACTCAGCATGTACTGCAGAGTATCCAGAGCCCATTAAGAAGAATTATAGAATGGAAACTTAATTACACTAATAGACAGTTGAGAGAAGATAATAATTTGGCATAAGACTTACGATATGACAGCATTACAGATCTATTTTGAAATCTATAAAAAACCCCACCTTTATCTCAGGAAAATAATACGCTTTTTCTAAGGTGAACAAGAGATTGGTGTTTACGTTGATAAAAGAAGATTTTAAGTTTATTTAATTTTTCACTTCTGCAGGTGGTAGTTCATGAGATGAGAAAACAAAATGTGAAACTCTAATCGCCTTGAATAGGGTCCCCAGTGTCTTTCAGTTTTGAGGCTTCTAGCATTTTACCTGACGTGAATTAAACTATGGGGTTTATCCATAAAAACAGCAATCCTAGGAGTATTATGAGAGATCAGGACCATTTGCATGGACTAATGGACACTACTCTCCTGGAAATTATGTTTCCAAAGAGCTGTACTGTTCCACAATTACTATTACTTTTCCCTGGGAACCTTTGTCTAACAAAGGATCACTGCCTATTGTGGTTGTGGTTGGGTGTGTTTTGTGGTTTTTGTGTTTGTTTTTTTTTTTTGTTTGGTTTTTTTTTTATGGAACAAAAGAGAACATTTAAAGTCTTATTATGCAATCTTTGACAATTTCAGTGAGATAAGCAATTTTTAATTAACACAGCATGCATCTTCAAATATATTCTAAAAGCTGACACAGAGGATCTATTGCCTTTTTACCCGGGAAATCACAGATACCTAAGACCACCTTTGTTCAGGAATACTGACATGTATCATAGGTAGTTGATTAGCAACATATGTAGTCATATTATGCGAGGTATATCTATTAAAAATGCCATCCTTAAAACCACGATTTAAATTTAATTTTCTGGCATGTAAAATGAAAGGAGTCAAGCCTCTGACTTGAAAGATCAAAATTATTTCACTTCCCTGCAAAAAAAAAAATAAAATACAGTTAGATGCTTGTTACTTGAGTCTTAGGGGATAGATGATAAGGAAACAAAAATTAATTTCCCTGCTTACAGCACACTGTTCAGCTTCTGGATTACAGAATAAAGCTGAATACAGATTCCCCAGCTTTTATCCAAAGTACTTCACAAAAAAAAATAAAAATTACATTTCTACTTCAGCTTCTTCTGTCAAATCCAAAGAGTGTGACTTCAACCCAAGCACACTAAAAATGAAAAATTCTAATTGTTGACAAGGTGTACTGCAACAGTTAGTTAACAGATCTCACTAAGGAAAGAAATTCACATATGCCATCAGCTTTTACTCCTCAGATAGCTGAGATTTATTTTTGGACATGCAAGGACACTAGAGGTTTGGACCACAGTTGCCAAGATCTTTCTATAAGAATTCATACTGAACCAGAATGCAGAAATGTTGAAAAATTTTCAACATTAATTTCAGCAATCACTGGTTTTGGATCAGCTTTCAGAATTTTTATTTAAAAAGATCAAGGATTTCAAATTATATGCCTGCATGATGTTAGTGTTATCAGTTAAATCCACATTAACAGTTAATTAAGAATAGTGAGGTTTTATTTAATAACTTAAACAGCTTGCTTTGGTGAAACCATTCTGTAAGCATATTTTTGATTCTGAGCAAATTAGTTAAGTGACCACTTATTTGTTATTTTGTGCACATCATCATGATTGAAATACTGGAAAAAGACACAAAGTCAGCTGGCAGAGGTTCTAGACCTCTCAGTTACATAAAGGTGAATAGTTTCTTATCTCTAAAATAAAACTGTCCTGAGTAGAACTACCAACAAATCTTAAACATGATTTAAAGACATCACAAATATGTCATAAGCTCAACTATGTACTCAAAGCTTCAGCCAATTTACTTAGAATCAAAAATACGTATTTCAGAAAGTTGGGCTTTTTTTTTTTGCAAGACCCATGCTGCACACAACAGAATTATTTAACTAAGGTCATGCCTATACAAGCAAAAATGCATTGATTTAACTAAACTGATTGATTTTAAATCCAGTTAAACTGGTGCAAACATCTAATGTGAATGCTCTTACCCCACCTAAGACCTCACTTAAATTGGTTTAGCTTACTTCAGCAATTTATCAACGTTAGCTAAACCAATTCTAGCAAAGGTTAAGCAGGTTTAAGCGCTTTTGTATAAAGAGTTTGAATAGATTTAACTATACTGACTTAAAAACATTTATTTAAAACAGTGTAACATCTCATATGGGCAAGATTTAAATCCCCAAGGCATAGAAGCAAAGCAGCAAACTGAAATTTGTCCTGGCTTCCACTTGGGTACCCCTCTGCTGATAAAGGATACATATGCTGTGTAACCAGTATTTGGGAGGAGACACACTAGAATCAAGACTAATATTCAGATGCCAAAGGCTTTTGCAGGACCAGCAGAAAAATGAGAAAGGGAAAAACCCCAAAAACTCAAACCAACATCCCAAATGCATAGTTTAGAATTCAGAAAACCCTGTCTGGATATAAAATGAAATATAATAGAAGTAAAATTCTGTCATGGCACTTTAAAAAGTCACTTCTCAAAATGGAAACTCATACACCTGTTTAAGACATTAAAAACAATACCGGTGCAGTATTTGAAAAGGGTATCAACTTTTACGTATCAACTCAGTTAGTCTGGGAGTTTCCTGGTGTGTATGTGTGGTAGTCTCCATTACCTATATTTTAAAGTGAAACTCATAAGAGGGATGATCAGTGGCGAAAGGCATGGAGATCAATTTTCTCCAGCCCATCGAAACAGAAACCACTGCACTCTTTTAAGCAAGCTTTCATACCAGCTCATCCCTGGTTGTCTTGAGAGGGGTGGAGGTATAGAGAGGTGCAGGGTGAGCCCTCCACACCTTATGGCTGGGGAGCAAGTCCAGAAGTGACAGTGCCACACTCTGCCTGGGGTAACACACCCCCATGTCTCACAAACACATCTATTCCTGCTCCTTTGTATGTGAACAGTAACAGTGATTTTGAGAGCAGCTACAGGCACTGAAGGCATCTGCACAAATCCACACTAATTTTTAACTTTATGATTCTTAACTTTCTTAGCAAAAGATTTTAAAAGAATATACAACTACTAGGTACAGAAAGCAGCTACAGTATACAGGCTTCCATTTCCATTAATCCTGATGGAGACACCAATCTAAACTTGGTGCAGTTGGCACAGCTGTAAGTGACATTTCTGCTTCTTATGTGCTCTTTCCACCAGACTACTTTCTGCCTTTTCTTTTTGATTTTGTAGCTATTCTTATCTTCTTCCTGAAGTTTACTGGCACTCTGAGTGCAATTTCATGATTCTAGCTAAAAAGTTGTTTAAATGCCTTTTTTCCTTTCTGACCCTCATTCTACCAGATCAATCAGCCAAGATGCTCTGTGTGGGATATAAGTCTGAATCCCTCTCTTGACATCTGAGATCATCACCATTACAACTCAGTCTCTGCTGGTCTAATTTTTAGCATCCAAACTTACCTTTCTCACTAAGATATATCTCACAGCAAATGCACAACTAAGTTAGTGACTGCATAAGCTTAAAACAGAAGCATTTAGAGAACTTTGACAATGTGTTCCCAACTGAACAAGGTATTTTATTGCCTCTCAATTTTTAGGAGCATGAAAGAAATAATTGTAGTGAAAATTTCTTAAAGAAAATTCTGAATTGCGGAATTTCAGTGCTTTAAAAAGAAATCTGTGAAATTACTACAGTACACATTGATTTAATAATTTGCTAGGATACAGAAAAATATATCTGCAATTTCAAAACGTGATCTTAAAAAGGGGATTGGTATATTGAAGTTCTATTTCAGCAAGCAATCTTGTCTTTACCTAAATGTCCTGGTATTCTTTGCTAATTCTGGTAGACTGTTTTCAAATTATCAGGCACTTAACTGCATGGTTAGGTTTAATCTCAAATTCTGCTGATATTACTAAGTATGAAAGATAGAACTGTATTTTTCTATGTTTTTCACACTTAACCATTTTATGAAATGCTTGCCAACACAAAGTGTATTCTCTCTTTAGACAGAGTAATAAAATTCAGAATGAATTGTAAGGATGGATTAATCTCATCTAATTTTAGCCAAGGAAAGTTAGAAGTCTCATCTTTGCTATTTGTCTAACTAAGCTCTGTACTCAGCTAAGTGGAGGGGCACTTTTGGAGATGCTTAAAAGAGATGAATCATTCTGTAGACACAGATCTCGCTCCTCACCAGCTGAAGAGGTTCAGACAACTTAGACTCATGGCTAACACAAAGTAAGATGAACCCCACAGTATCTGACTGAAAATGAAAGGCAAACATAGGAAAATTGAACACTTATGTATTTTCTATGAAAATTGCTGTTATTTGCATACAGTCATAAAAGGGAATGGGTGTAACATAGTCATGTCATATTTTTAAAGTGTAATTTTTACATTTATAATTTATTTTGTTTAAACAAAGTCTGTGAGTAAAATATGACACTTGTTAGTAATGCATATCTTGCAGGTCTAAACACCTAAGATAGGGCTTTTATAAAAGGAGCACATGTGCTTACTGAGAATCAACTGCTTTAAGATTCTTTCACAGAGCTGTTTTTATGCTATATATTATAGTAACGTCATTTAGCTTTAATCACTTGAAACTCAAAGTCTGCTTAGCATATTTTTACCCTTTTTTAAAAAATAAATTTTTGCTTTATTATAAATATTGCTCTATTTCACACTGTCATTAATCTTGGTGTAGATTTTGTATGAACCACTGAAAGACTGGCATGGAAAACAAGTCTTGCATGACCAGCATTTCACAGCATGCCACAAAAACATATTTGCTGTAATTGCTACACATAGGTATTGTCTAGAAGGCTGCTGCTGTTATACACTTCAGATGAATACATAACCCATTTACACAGTTAAAAAAAAAAAGGAAACACACATTACACAATGCTTGGCACTTGGGTGTTCTGTACTGGGCATAGATTTTTTATTAAAATACCTTCAAGCACACCTTAAATCCTATGAAATGTTTCTTGCCAAAATGGCTTTAAGATGACTTCCATTACCAAAAATCTTAACAAGGTTACTAAAAATATCTGATAGAGAACTTTGATGGAAGTGCTAAAAGTTCTGCCAGCAAACTCGATTTTGCCACTATCACTAACATCCCTGATTGCATAAAATAAAAGTATGCAGAAACATGAATAATCTCTTAATCAGCTCAGCTGCAAACTAATCACCGAACCCAAGTGTTCATGCTGGAGATCATCCATCTAGGCATAACTAAGAATGTGTAGTACCTGACTACCACGTGTTTCTGCAGCACCCACTGTCTGTGATGGATCCATGATGGATCAAATATATAACAATATGAACTCAAAGATGGACCAGATGCTGCTGGGAAGTGCCCATGTTCCTGACACAGTGCAGTGTCAGGGCAGCCTGGATACTTTCTCCTAATGGCCCAAATTCATACTGAGGAAAACCCTCCTGCTTCAGATGTTACCAACAGAAAACAGCAAGAATGATAAGTAGAGTCTGAACAAGGAAGGAAATAAATAAAGCAGAACAAAATGGATTGGTTGTTTGCCAGGTATGGAAATGCAGGAGCACACAAATGCCCCACTGAATCCCTCCCAGTGAAAGGACAGATTAAATGAAAGAACTTCACAAGTCGCTTAAGAAACATAGCTGTGGAGTCTAACTGAGTCACTGTAGCATGAATCACTTTATTTCAGTGATTATAAACATATTTATTTTTTGATGCAGAGTACAGTAAGTATACTGTTCTAGAAATGCAGTAAGTTGAATTAGATACACATTATGAATTTATCCAAATACCCTATAGCTATATTTTACAATGTTATAAGCTATGTCTTTACAAATAATCTGTCTACCATTCAGTTTTAAAAAATATACAAAACAAAAACTTGCATTACCAACACTGATGATAACCAAGTGACTAAGACACATTTTTCTATCTCCTTAGCAGTGATATATTAGTTTAATCTCTACAGTACTGGCAGTGCAATCCTTTCCATATGGACACCCATATGCTACATTACTAGTAACATATCTTCTAGAAAACAGCCATATGTTTCACTTTTAAACCTGCATAATTTGAAGAGTTCCTTTTATCTCTACTGTTGTTGTTATTGTGCATTTGAAATACCTGTGGGCATAAAGTAGCATGACAATAATTTATATTATATTGAACTCTGTACAGTGCTATAATTAGCGATGCTTTCACACTCTTTGTTGTTTTCAGCAGTGATTTTTAAAAAATGAGAAATATTTCAGTGTTGATATAAATACCTTCCCCCACTACTCCTTGGAACATAGATGAGTATTTATTAATGTAATACAAAGCAAATAAAAGAACATTCGGCCTTGAGCAGACTCACACTTTGGTTAGGGAATCCATGGAAGCCTCCTATACACACTGGCAAAGAGAATACAAAGAATACAATACAATTGTGCTCAACTGTACTCAAATGGAATACAATTATATTGTATTCCATTTGAGTACAACTGAGTACAATTCACATGTCATCTTACTCCTCTGTCCTCTCTCTGTATAGCTCTGGCTCTTCCTAGAGAGTCAGATACACTGTGGGCATAGAATAAGACAGTGGGCAGGCTGCTGATGACAGAGAGCATTAACTTATAAAATTCCTGTAGGTCTAAGGAAACTGATGTCATGGAGATGAACTATTTCTGAGACTCTAAGACTCAGCCTCTCATCTTGAAATCCAGCTGCAGAGGAACTTCCACATTACTGAGGAAAAAGTAAAACAAGCTTACGGTCTTTTCCATGTCATGTTTTTCTTGCCATATCTCAAATTATAACATGCAAACAAACACAAAACCAGCATGTAATAAAAATGTCAGACTTCTCTAACAACCTCTTATCCTCCAGCCTTCTAGTAACTTATGATAGTTTAAGCACAATAAGTATCACAGACTTTCATAAGATAAAGAGAAATTACGACACTGGTATTGACTTTTTAAGATCTTTCTAAACATTTCGATTAATTGGTTTTGAATTAAAAAAAAAAATTAAAAATTAAAATTGTCCAGTGAAAGAGTCTAATCAGAAGTTCTTTTCTCTACTGCCATTTGTCATAACCTTTTCATAGCATGATGTTCTTTTATTGACAAAAAAAATTATATTTTTTGTGTTGTTTCAGTATCAAATCACTATTTCTTGTTTTACTGCTTGATTTGTTCCCACACAGAACAAAGAAAATCTATTTATCTGAGTTTATTTATGCACTTAATAAGATGTTTAATCTCAGTAAGATTTTGCGGTTTTTGTCTTACTTAGAAACACACAACAATTCTCATAAGTTAAATATTATGCAATATTTAAAAAATCCCTATCAAAGTGTGGATTAAAAAAATCAGGTAGTTCTTTTTAAGTTGATATTTACTGTTGTTTATCCAAGTAAAACACACCAGATGTCTCCCTCTATACTTTTATCCAGTCTATCCAACAAGAAATACAAATTTCCAGTTAAGATTGTGGTTGTAAACACAATTAACACACATGCAGAGGTTCTACATCTAAGTAACTACAAAAACTTCAGTTACTTTCTATCACTGCGTATATATAAATATTTTTGCCCACTAAACATAGTAAACTTCAGTGGGACTACTTATAGCAAGAAATCTGCAAAATTGAACTCTAAATACAGAAATGAAATATATATAACCCAACACTATATCAAATACGATTTTATTTCTTTTCTTCTGCCATCAGCAGATGATGAATTTAATTTGAGTTATAGTTCCCACATTCATGTGCATTTATATACACTAATTCATCACTACAAAAAACAGCCCCAAAGTATATTAACACAATATGTTATGATTTCCTACATCTGCTTTGTTTTGAGAACCAGAAAAGATAAATTATAAAATATTATGACCAATCTCATTTACAAGAGCTCATTATTTTACTAAAAAAAGATTGAAAAAATATTTCTATCTATAAAATATAGCCATAAAGAAAATTGTGTACAATAGTGTATTAATCTCTGATTTTGAATTTACTTATAGTTTGTGATCAATTTGCACAACATCTCATGATATGTAATAGAAATACTTATTGCAGAAATAAAAATAATTAGTGCAGAAAAACCAACAGACTTGGAATTTACTAGGAGAAAAATTAGGGTGTATCATAGTTAGCAACAGCCTTTTCCGCAATCTGTTTTATATTCTTATAATCCAACACATAAAGCAAATCAAACACATTAACATGCCTTTTTCCTGAATATTTCAATCCTGATTTTTTAAAAAGTATTTTTAGTTTCAGCTCTCTTAATACTGATTATTGTCCTTTCTCCTTAATAGTTGTGTAACATAATGTAAACGCCAAACTGAAAACTAGAAGTAAATTGACTTGCAGAGCTGTCTACAGAATTAATTTACTAGAACAAAAGAATAGATTACAGCATATAAAGACTGCCACGACACACTAATTTCCATATTTAATCACATCACTGCAGGAAATTTACCAGGTATTCATAGCTCTTTACAGTGGACTGTGCTCCAATGTGTACTGTCAGCATGCTCACTTGGGGCAGCAGGACCAGGATCAGACCTGCCAACAACTGGCATTAGGTCTTGGACCTGGTGCCCTAAGAGAATACAGATAAAAGTCCATAGGAAACCATGGTCCTCAGAAAAACTTATATACTGTAAAATACAAATATTAAATGGAATAGAAAAACATAACTAAACTGAAAGTTTGAAATTTATTTTAAGTATCTTTGAAGTGATGCACAACAGGGAGGTATTCTTACATGTCTCAAAAAATATCAGCTTGAAGAGGATGCATACCCAATTTTAAATAACTTCCACATTTTAGACCAGAGTAAACAACGAAACAGATCCTTCCTATCTTAAAATTATTTCAATACTCAAGTTAAGTGATTTTTACCCCTCTGATGTTCACCTAGGAGCAAAATGCAGAAGAATGTCCTAATTCTTCCTTGTCTTTCCACCTACATGGTTTCCCAAGCCAGAAAAAAAAGCAAAAAGCAGGTATACATAAAGAAAAACAATGAACAACACCAGTATAACTAATGCTGTTCTATGATCCCATCAACTGCGACAGAATTTCCTACCACTCACAATAGGGCTGCACCTACCCCATATCAAAAGGCTCATCTTTCCACATGGGCTGGTAGGTAACTCACCTTGGTATGATATAATTATCAAGTTTGGTAAAAATTAAGAAAGAATTATTTTGGGAGATCAGTGGGAACATAAATCTTAACTATCTTCCACAACAAGGCATATTTGTATAAAGAAAGACACATAAATATCTGAAGTTCATCAGATAGCCCTAGCTGATATAGCTGAACCTGTTTATTAGTTGTCTAAGTTTTATTTGGTTCCCCACCAAATCCCCAAGACCCAGTACAAAAGGAAAAGACCCAGAGCAAAAGGAAAAAAAAACTATGAAAAGGTCCAGACTAGCCAAACTATATTTAAATATATGTATTTACATATAGTACAGTTTAATATACAGTTGAAATAGTACATACAACCCCAAAAGGGAAAGGGAACAGGAAAAAAAGGACAAAAAAAACCCCAAACCAAAACAGATATACACAATGAAAAAAACCTCAGGATTTAGCAAACTAAAGAATTAGAAAAAGATTATCTTACTACTTTCCTTGGGATAGTACAATCACCCAAACGCCGCTGCCACGCTACCGGACCCTGGATCAGCAGGATCAGCAGGAACATCAGGCCCTGTAGGCCCGGCCAGGCCTCAACTCCCTCCACAGAAGCGAGACCAGCCTGCATGAGAGTCTGCTGTCCCCAAACCTTGCCAGAAGGGAAGAGAAGAAGAGGCTTCTCTCTCTGTCTATTTATATGTTTGGTTACGTAAAGGAATAGGATGGAATACTTCCTTCCTTCCTTCCCAGCAACCAGGAAGGAAGGTTTAAACTCAAAACCATTACATTAGTATAAAACAGCAAAAGGCTCTAAGAAAGCTTAAAGATGATTGCCACAAACCTCACCCTTTTCCCTAAATCTGAGACATAGTAAAATATTTTCTCCACAAAATTATTGCCATCACACCTTGTCAAATACAAAACTATTCTTCTGAGAACTTTTATGTCTATACATAACTTATATGTAAAGATATCCATAGACACACACATGCACACACACATTTATATACATATGCCCTTCACCTTCATTTCCACCATGCTAGAAATACAATTTATCCAATACGCTTAGCTTTTCCAAGAGGTAAAAATTTGTTTGCTTTTTTTGCAGTTAGTTTACCCTCAAGAATTTTGTCTTTTTCTTCTTCATGCTGTCCACAGACATGACATGGGGTCTTTCTCATTTTACAAATGTTTTTCCTTAAATTTAAGATATTAAACACAATAGGATTGTGCCAAGGATCTTACGACTGTACAGGCAGCTTTATAGTTCATAAGTAATTTTGTATGTACAGATGAAAATACACAGAACACTTGGAAAATAATTAGAATATTAGTAATGAGTAATTGTAAGCTGTAATTCATGCACAGTAGTGATTCATAAGTCACAATCTGTGACAATGATGACATGTAAATATAGGTATGCTAGTTAATATACTGTAATTCCAGATGTCATATGTTAATACAGGAAATGTTTGAATCTTAATAATGAGTTTCAAAACTGCTGCCTTTTTTACGTATAACAAACATACATATCTGAAGAACTGACAGGCTTTGAGCTCATATTCAGAAGAATAGTAAGCCACCAAGACCTTTGCCTTGTCATAAGGAGCACACAGATGATGCTGATGTGATACTAGACTACCCTTGTTTCAGGTCAGATGCTACTGGCATAAAGCAAACTTTACTGTTGGCTTCAGGCAGTCTGTTTGAGAATTCTAACTCACTTCTCTCAATCCTTTGATTTGAGAGTTTTCCCAAGTCAATCAACACGTTTTTACAAGGGCCTTCATCTCTATTTTCAACGATCCTGACCTCTTACAGTGTTGGCACTATATCTTTACACAAGTAAGTATATAAGTAACTATTGCTTTTGCAAGACACTTCCACTGTTTATAATGGTTTACATAATTTTAAAATAAAAAATTAATAAGAAAATCAAGATTAGACTTGGCTAAATTACACAAGTGTGCATTTTTATTATAATGTGTATTGACAGGATATTCCAGAAAATTATCAAAACTGTTACATATTTTTCTCAACTTCTTTTTCCATCCCAAAAATAGTGTATGTCAATTCATGTTTCTGTTTGATTTTGAGATTCACTGATCAATTTTATCTCATTTTGCTTTCAATCTTGCACACTATCTTCTCTAGCAATGAGACTATCATCTTTGTATCTTTCCACCTTCCCAGGCATTATATTTCTTTCATGTTCTTTGAGAATCAAAAAAGACCATCATCTTCCTTATAATGATTTTTTTTCAACAATCCTGTAAGAAAGATTTACCATAAGAAGGATTTCTTATATCAAGTTGATGCCTTAAGGCCCATCTAGTTTTTTGATTTTCCTAATTTTTACAAGCTTTATAAGTAGTTATACGACAGAAGTAGATTTAGAAACAGCAGCCTTTATTCTCTTACCCTTAGCATAGTAACATCACACATTCCCCAACCCTATTACCCGATTCCATGCCCCCCATATCAATCCACCCCTGAATTCCATATGAAAATGTTTAGTCTCTTGTCCAGGTAGGCCTATTTTGTTTAGAGAACACTTGTACTTTGGTCTAAACTGCACAGTACAGTCAAACTCTGGGTAACTGTGTGCCTTTTGTGCTCCAAGGAAGACTAGAAGGATGAAGAGAGGGTCCCAAAAAGCCCCTTGCCTCAATTCCCAGGGAGCATGATCAAGGGTGGTCCAGGGCAAAAGCCAGTGGGTGGACAAAACCTGAAATTGGTCAAGCAGTATTATAAATTGCAACATCTGTACAGAGGGATGGGCATGCGCATGTCTTGTAATCTTATGCCTAGGCATAAAATTAAAACCCTTTCCTTATCTCACCTCCAAAACTAAATTGCCTTGGCGTTTTTTCTCCCCGGATTTTCTTTTAGGCATCACAGTATACACAGTATACATTTCAATACATTCAGGCATGCTTGGATTTGAAAGAGTATCTGAAACATCAATAATTAAGGTTTTATTACAGGGAAGAGTTCTGAAATTGTTTCTTTCTCTTCAGTATTTCCATTGTCTAGTGAAACCAAACAGATTTTTTACCAGAAAAAGATGGAATTTTAAGATAGATTCGAATGGGATGATTTAAATGTTAGACAAAATGCTAACATTAGACAAAGTCAGACAAAACTAGTACTGAGGTTAGATGCTCACCTTAATTTCATCCTTCATGTCAGTATGTGATGATGACAGAATGGTAATTAAACATGACCATCAGTCTCATACCACTGGCATGCTGAGACTGTTGTCTTTCACGCTGACCTCACTGATTCTTTGTATTTTCCAGTTTCATTTTATTTACTGCTAGTCTCCAGTTTTATACCTGGAGCACGAGCTCTGAAGGGCAAGGACCATGGGGACCTTTTTGTTCTGTTTTTAAACAATGCCTAATATAAGTGGATTCCCCAGTTTGCTGCTAGAGATTTTACAGTCACTCATGGTACTGCAATAAACAGCGCAGCAACACGGCAGATTAAAGTCTGCTCTTGTGCAGCTCAGCGTGAATGGGGAAGACAGCATCATGACAACAGCATTACCCCAAGTAGGGAAGGCATGCCTTACACACAAAGTAACAAATTCAAAAAACTTGTTCAATAAACAAAGATAAATGCTTTCAAATATTGCAAGTTTGTATGTTTTGGTATTATACCATGCCAAACACACCAGGCTGCAGCCCCAGAACCCAGTTATATACAGAGGACACTGTATGGGAAATAGAAACTTTGTTAGCAGTAGTGGTTTTAGAAGCAATAAAGCACAAAATGTACTGCCAAACATGGTAAGAGACGGGAAAGTTTGGTGGTGGAATCAGACTCAGCCTTTAGGAGTCCTACAGTGCAGATGGAATGTGTATGATGATGGGATCTGCTGGCTTTAGGTCATGGTCTGCACTACAGAACTCTGAGTTCTTGCAGTGGCACAACCTGTTACTACAAAAGGGTTTTGTAATTTCTCCCAAATTATTTTAAAATCACAGTAATTAAAGGAAAAAAAAGGAGACATACAAGAACTAGCTACAGTATCTTATGAATTAATGAATTCTGCTTTCCAAAGGATTTATGTTGTTGCTGATTGAGTTTTTAATTGCATTACATTAAGACTTTAGACTTTTATATATGAAAAGAACCAACATAAGCAGGAAAAGCGACCAAGGAATAAAGAAGTCAATCAGAAAAGAAATGCTCACTGGATGAAGTACTCTGACATCTAATACAGCACTAGCTCTAACAATTAAAGCATTCATAGTTCCTCTTTTTTACCCGGATCTTTGGACATCTAATAAAAACTGACATATGGCATTTTGGACATTCTGCTAATTGTGTCAACTACTGGTGTTTCTGTCTTTTACTCAAAAGATTTTTTTCATGAAATTTGTTGGAACTTAAAATACCCGAGACTTATCTGAAATCAGTTGAAAACCTAAAAAATAAGGATGTTTATGTTTTACCCTTCAGTAGGAAGGTAAAACCAGATGAAAATGTGCAAGCAAACACAGAGTGATAAGGAACACTGTGAATTCAAACACATAAAAGTTAGACAAAACTAGTACTGAGGTTAGATGCTCACCTTAATTTCATCCTTCATGCCAGTATGTGATGACGACAGAATGGTAATTAAACATGAGATCCCAGCAAACCCCTGTCACATTGAACATGTGGGAATAGATTGCTCGCCACTGAACAAGAATCAATTTAACATTTCTTACTAACCTCAAAATGTACTGTTATTTTTGCACACAATATGTTTTTATGCTTACAATCCAAGGATATGGTGGCACAACTACTGTATCTTTGTTCTTTACAAAAACTGTGATTTGATGGTATGTTTATAACCATATCATGAGCTAGACTGAATTGTATTATCATCACAGTTTTACACATGGGGAACTGAGATGCAGATTAAAGCCAGAGATGGACAGGGGGTTGAAACCATCAAAATCACCACAAAATGTCAAAACGCCTGGCAGCAGAAGTCTTCACCAAACCTCATGAGAGCATCCTGACTTCACCTATGCATCCTAAATATAGCAGGTTGATACACTGGAACACAGATTCCTCGCTCAGCATCACACAAGAAGCCTCTGGCAGAGGCATGCAGCAATTCAGTTCTCTGGCAGAGCACTCAGTTGTCTTAGCATGACACTGTGCTTTCTTCTACAGTCTCCAATTCATCCACTACATATTTTCCAGCTTCTGCAATAAAAGAAGCAGATGTACTACAGACAACAGTCTCACTGCAGCCCCAATGTGTCCCCACTACACAACTTTTCCTGTTCAAATGAGAGAATGAAAAGCATTATGCAACAGATATTTAAAACCTATCGTGCAATGTACACAAAATGAGGCAACTAATAATTCAGAACTTTCCTCGCTGGTGCATTGATCTTAATAAGCACTTGGAATTCTAATGTTAAATATCCTTTTTGCCCATACATTTGTTTTAGAGATTTGTAAGACTATAAAATGAAAAAATCCATAACTACCTTCAATAGCTCTCATACAAACATGCAACATCCTCATTCTCCTTCTTGAGACTAAGCTGACACAAAATCTCTGGATTCTGCAGGAATATACTCTAATGAGCATAAACTCACTTGCTCTGATGTCCCTGCTCTTTTCTGGATGTTTCTAGCTCATGTTTTTCCCCTACTTCTTTGACCAGCTCCTGATTCTTATCTCCCAGCATTTTCTGCCCTTTCCTCCTTAGCCTTCAAACTGTTGCCTCTTTCTCCCCTTCACTTTGATTTTATCCTCCTCCCATTTCCAGCAACCTGCTGGTTTTCAGCAGCCACCTTCTACTTTTCTTCCAGCATTTGTTTGTATGCATCCCTTGACCTCCACTTTGAACCTCTCTGATCATTCTTACCCCTCCCTAATAATTGCCTTCCTTTTGGTTTGCCACGATCCAGAATGCTGGATGGAGGAGTGCAAGGTGCCCAGGAAATAATTTCTTTGCTGGCTTTCCCCCACTGGGCAAATGGTTGATTACTTTCCAGTTGTCATTAACAGCTGAGAGTCCCTAAAGGCTTGTGTCACAACATGTTCCATCTTTCAAGACAGTTTTGATGAAGAACTGTTAAGGGATACATAATACCCACTACAGACCAAGTAATGTCAATCTCTGATAAGTATTCTCTGAATATATGCAAGCAGATTTTTTTAAGTTTATAATTCAGCCACACGTGGATGAATTTATACATGGAGAGCAATTATACCAGCATTACCTTGACTTCAGACTTCATGTCATTTCAAAGTCATGACAGCTACTCAATGAAATTATTTTATTAATGATTAACGTGGACAAAACAACATAATTTAATTCTTGAAAACTGTTGAACTGCTTGAATAAACATATTTCAGAAGGTTAAACTGAAACATACATCTTCCATGGAGAAATTAATCCCAAAGGTTTGGACAAATAGTGAAGAAATTGAAAATGGACATCTAATGAAGAGTGTCAAACAGTCACAGCTATAGACTGTAATGTCATCTACAACTAGGAAAACTATTTGAAGTAAATATGTTATTGGTAGTATCAACTATTGCATAGAAAAAAATAGCAGAAATTTACCATATTTTTCTTACCCATCCCAAAGAAAACACTTTACTTTCATGTACATTGTTTTTTAGTTTTACAATTCAATAAGTTACATTTTAGCAAGTTACAATCAGGGAATGTGATAGTGAAAAGCATTGTCTTGAAGCAAGCCACCAACAGTGCTTCACCTTCTCTAAAGCTCATTTGAAAGCATTACAAACTGTTGAATCTCCTAAAAGGAGTAACTGTGGCTGAAAGCTATTAGTGTGCAATGCAACAGCAGCCTGCTTAGGAGATGAATGAGACTACCCTATTGATAAGGTCGCAATCGATCTGAGGCAGACTTTTTTAAATTAGTAAAATGTTGCAGCACTTTAGAAAGTGTCACCAACAGCCCTTCTCCATGAAAAATGCTCCAACTTGGCAGAAAACTGTAATTTATTATTTTAAACAAAAAAATTTGCCTCATAGTGATAGAGTATCATCTGTGGCTTTTGTGGAAAGTGAGTTTAATTTTCTGAAGATAATATTCAGATCTGTACTCTTAGTTTCCTCTACACCTACTCTTACAAAAATACTCTCCTAGAGTCATATGAACTGCTTGAAAATTCAAGGGTAGTGGTGAGGGTGGTGAGGTTCCAACTGGAACAGGTTTCCCAGAGAAGCTGGGGATGCCCCATCCCTGGCAGTGTCCAAGGCCAGGCTGGATGGGGCTCTGAACAACCTAATCTAGTGGAAGGTGTCCCTGCCTATGGTGGGAAGGAGGATAGAACTAGGTGGTGTTTAAGGTCGCTTCCAATCCAAACTATTCAATTCTGTGATACATTCAGATTCAAAACCCACTGAAAATAGTTATATCTTTCTCTCTATATATAAAAAATAGCCAACTTTAATTTCTTCAGAATAAAAAACTGTTTAGGAATGCTAAGAATGGCCTGGCCTTCCAATTGCTTCCAGTTCTTTAGCACATAGGATGAGAATGTGAAAACTGAGAAGGACTGTGACCTCATGGAACTAAAACAAGAAAGTAAATGCTCATCCTCAGGGCCTTTCAAACAAAGGGTGTTCCTATGAGTTGCAAAGCACCCTTATGCTCCATTGTATGTCTCTGTGCTTAGACCCTGGCAGGATTTGAAGCGTTGAGAGCAATATGGTAATGACGTTCACATAGACACTGTGAAAAACAGGATCATTTGAGAAAGAGAAAAGCATAAAGGAGTGTAACACTTCTGACTTTTAATGCAAATCGAGCTAACTTTTTTTTATAGACTTTAGAAAGAATTTTTCCCAAACACTATAGCTCCTGTTAAGCTGGTGCTTTTCAAGTTTCCTTTAAAAATATGTTTTCGAACACCAAAGAAGGATGAAAATGCCAATGACCAAGGTCACACAAGGACACAGTTTCTGACTGAACCCAGGCACTAACAGCGAATAAACTCCAACACATTAGTAGACATAAAAGCTGTGGTGGAAAGCATGTATTCTAAAGTAACAAAACACTAACTATTTGTATGTGAAAGAGAAGAACAAGCATTAAATGTAAAATATATGTCTACTGTCCCAGCTGTGACATTATCTCTTATTAACGCTGAGACTTTTCAATTCCACTTCTTAAAGTTATTTAACAATTACTCTTAACTCATTAAATTACAGGTTCTTAACTGTTGCCAGTCTCAACTGAGAAAAGGTCATGAGCTAAGCCAATATAAGACTTTTTTATTAAAAAAGGAATAATTCAACAGTAAAAAAAAAAAGCAAAAAGGACAATTCTTTTTCTTGAAAGCTTATACTGAAATGACTGTTTTCAGGACACTTGATTTTTGGATAAGTAACAGTTCTAACACTTAAAAAAGATATACATATCCATACAGCATGCAGTAGGGGTGCACTTCATACTGTCAAATTTAGATATGCATATATCTGGAGCATTTTTCATCTAAAAGCTAAAAGAATTGTAAAAAGCACAGAATGTACTGTTACAGTTAGTAACGAACATTGTATTAAAACCAAGACTATAACACTAAAACAGCTTCCTGTTAATGCAGGGTAGCAGCAACTGCAGGCTGATAACATAAAATAAAAAAGTAATGAAATGGTAAATTTAGTAACAGCACCATTTACACAGCTACAGTGTATACTCTAAATACTACGTTAAGTGCTTTCAAAAGAGTAAGCAGTGACATTATTTATTTTTCATTATAAATATAAAATACGTAATTAACACAAAACTAAAAATTCTTGAATAAACAATTGGACTATGTTAACAATACAGTATAGCATTTACTTCCTCATATCACAACTTCTTAGAAAATGCTATAACCTTACTGGTAGCAGGTTGGGCTTAGAATTAGTCTCCCTCTATGGACATGTTGTTTCCTTTTTATATTCCTGTAAAGCATGTGATCCTATTTATACTTAGATCCAAGATTTATTGGCCTATTGGTCTGGTCTGGTCTGGCAAATTATATACTTAAGGACCTGAAATTCTTACATTTAATTAGCACAGCAGTTTTTTGTTTGAGAGCAATAAAAATGAACTACAACTAAAGAACCCTTCACGTGCAAGTATGTATTTTGCATGCAAGTCCTATGCAATTCATTGCAGTGATGTCTGTCCTTTACTGTCTCACAGCAAAGAAGCAATGAAGCAAAGTCGTACAAGGTAAAGCTAAGGGTTTCTAAAAACAATAAATGTTTCTCAAATTCAAAAACTCAATTCAAAAACTTAATAAAAAATGGTTTCAAGGAAACCACATGTTCCCTTAAAGTCAAGCATATATTCAGATATTTTCTATTGCAATGCTCTGAAAGAAAAAAGCCATACCTTGATATCAGCATGGCAGACTTGCTGCTTAAGTTGCCTCTTAAATTATGGGAGCCTCGGGTGAAAGACCTTAATCACAATAAAATGTCAAGTGTATAGCATGAGGATATGTCAAAGATATTTGCTCAATGGAGTCCTTCAATATCAAACAACTACCAGAGTGATAGTAAACCCTACAGTTTAGCAAGTAACCAACAGCAGTAGTAAATCTCATAGTTTGAAGGAAAAACTCTGCATCTACATGATAGTATACCAGTGTATGTTTAATATAAATTGCATGTTTAATGTAAAATGCAAAAATTTATGAGGGAAGTATTTCACCAAACTGAAATATTTTCCTCTAATCTACAAGTCACAGAACCATGATGATTTCTATTCACTCTTCTGACTCCATGAATTTTCAGTCCTTCCAGTACACGGTCTCAAAATGCAGATGTTGCAAGCACCCAGTTGGTTTGCACCCAAGTTCCTTCCTGCACCCCATTTCAAAGCTCCAGACTACTGATCACCCCACCCTACCTTCCCATAGTTACTCCATTGCACACACAAAGGGTCCAAGTCTCTATGATTAATTAACTGAAAAGATAAACTCATCCTAAGGAAGTAAAAAAACCAGTGGACTCATCCAGAGACTCTGGATGGAAAGGAGGAAGACAATCCAAAATCCTGCTTCCTCAAGATCTCACTATGGTTTTGACTGGATGAGAGCAAGTTGTCTAAGCATCTGGAGGAGGAAGGTGTAAGACTCTTGGGAACACAGAATAAATCTTGTTAGGAAGAGACAGCCTCTGCATTTTGCCTTGAGGGATTATGGTTTATGAGCACTTGACATAGTTCAACTACTGACAAATGACAGCTTTTTTGAAACTGCATGGGTTTTATCAACTGTCACCACTGTCTTGACTTTCTGTGCTTTTATAAATGTGTAAGATGTTAATTAAAAGTCATAAATAAGGCTAGTGAAAAAATTATTGCAGTAATTTTCACAAATATGAAAAACACAAATTAAATTATTAAAAAAGTTAGGAAAAGACTGCAAATTTTCCCTAAAAAATATTAAAAGGAAATCATTCTTTCTAATTAACAGAAATGCAGAGCACAGATAAAGCCTCTGAAGACGAGACTTTCCGCAGGCATCAAAAGCTCTCTTTAAATACTGTGTACCGATGAATTAAGTAACAAAAAAGGGGGTTAGCTGTAGCTTTTCTGTTTTCTGTTTTCTTCCACTGATATGAAGAAGACATCTCAGTAACTGTTTACCACATACTGCGGGGGTGCTTTGCTCCTTATTTATTCATCCCTGCAAGCCTAGTAACCTGACCTGAAAGACCTCAATTTACATAAAAATAAGGTACTACTGCTTTTACACAGGTACCCCCACAGTTGCAACTGTGCAGACAAGAGTTTTAAAACTCATAATCTCTTCTTAGGTGGATTTGGTCAGGGATGACTGGCTAAATGAGGGAAACACATGAAAGCACCTCAAAATCCAATTAGCACTTCAGTGCAATTAAACAGCTTTGCTATTCTGTAGAGACACAGCTTTGATCTTGCACTGAAAAGTGTCCTTCCTTAAAGTTGCTGTTTTGATTTTTTGCTCAGTAATTAGTGCTAATTGTAAAGCCATTCCTGACATGCTATAAACAGAGTATTTTGCTGCATTTGACACAACAAACTTAAATCAGTGTTCTCTTTTGTCTATATTGTACTCGTTTATTATTGGCCTAGCTACTTTGTTCATTATTAAATGCACAATATGTAAAATCTGTTAGTCAAATTACCCAGATTTAAGAGCTTTTATGGATACCTTCACCAGTGTTATTAAAACTTTGATTCCACTGAAATAGAGGAGACAAAATAAAATAATGTTAAATTACAACTACACTAGAGTGCTCTTTCAAATTTCTTTTTCATTCTGGACTGGAAAAAGATGAATTTTTATCTGTATCTTGGGGTTTTTTGTCTGCTGTAAGATGCACACGGAATAACGAACTGAACAAATCACTCTTACTCCCGTTGACCGCTCTCCTGTCTAAGATACACTTACTATGTCTGTGAGTTTACTGACTGAGTTACTGACCTCTGAAACCAAAAAGCTATTTGTAACATAAATTTTGATCTCAAATTTAATCTCATTAACACAACCACATGAACTATTTTATGCACTAATATTATACTTCATGGGAAAAATATCCTCTATTTCTTGTTTCATTTTAAGGAAGCTCTCACAGATGTAGAACTTTTAAAAAAATCACTCTTTTTTTTTTCAGTTTCAGCTATTACAAAATAACATTTTGATGAAATATAAGATACTTAGGAGATTCACAATTTAATTATGCTATAGCTGCAATGTTTAGATTGCAAAATTCATAAGAGAAAAATATTTCTCTTTAGAGATGAGACAAACGTTCCAGCCATCCTAAAGCATATGTGAACATGTCAGTGATTTTGGTTGGGTTTTTGTTTGCATACAGCTGTCAGAGAAGCAACTGGTGGTTTCTATTGTCTCTTCTTTTCCTTGTCCCTCTAAATTTCACAGTTTATAATACAGGAAGCACAACTTCAAAGTCCACCTGAGTCAGAATTCAAAACAAAATTTCTTACACTCTAACACACTTACCTGACCACTACCCTCCATACAATATTCAACATATGATCTTTCTCAATTCTCTCTAGTTGGATCTGATTTGTATAAAATGCTTACACACTAAGAATGTGTTTAGTTAGCTGTGGAAAACAGTAATTGATCTTAAGAATGGAGTGAGAAATCCAGCTTCTCTTTTTCTAGAGAAGCAGCGGCTTCTCTTTTTCCAGTTCTCATACAATTATGTAAGAGGAACTGATGTACAGCAGCAACACAGCATCAAACAAACATTGTATTTGGTTTCCTTCACCTCATTAAATAAAATATGTTATTTTTGTCTTTTCTGTTTCAGGATTTGAAAAAATATCAACTAATTCATAATTACAGTCACAGTCAGAGCATGTATTAAAAGTCAGGAGGAATGTGAACCCCAACAGCAATTTCATTATTCTTCTCAGTTCCACACTTTACTGCAGTCCTTTGGTCTGATATTCTTAATGTCCCTGAGACAAATTTCACCCTGCTGGGGTTTTATCTCCTTATTATTCTACTGTGATTTCAGTTTTGCAAGTCCAAACTTCCATCAACAATTAAAAGAGCTGAGCTGAGCCCAAAATGGCTGAGTCCAGCTTGTTGCTTTGAAACGGCACTAAGCTTCACTCAGTCCTGTGCCACTGGAACAGAATCAGAGGTGGATGCATCTCAAAGCAAGGCAGGTAACTTTAATGTTGTTCCACTAGGTAATTCAAAACACACTAAAAAAGTTACTGTTTTAGTAGCATAGTTAAATACACAAACCTTGGGCAACAGGATTGATATTTTAATGATTTGTTTTCAGGGTTGAAGAAACACTTATAAGATCTACTAGATTATGAGAAAAATATTTATGTTAGCTCAGAAGTATTTTTTCCATCTACAAGCTTTGAACAAGTGACTAAACAGTCAGCTAAACATTTATACTTAAAAAAAAGGACAGCATTTTATACTGAGGTTACTCGCAAAAAAGTCAGATAATATTAAGGCCTAATCCTGACTTTCTGACGTCAATGGGACTCTTGCCATTGGCCTCAATGGAAAAGAAGAGGGCCATTAAAATATAATTTTACTTTTAGTCAGTCTTAATTATACAATGCTGGAATGATTCATTTAATTGTTTAATTCATAACATTTTAGTATTTATAAACATGATTAAAACAGCTTTGAAACAATAATTAAATTTCAGAGGCATATTTTAAAATAACATTTACCTATTAACTCTAGTAATAAGCATTAGAAATAAACCTAAATGGCACACACTCAGTTTGGAAGTAAAAGGTGCATCACTGCTAATGACACTGGTATGTTGCATCACTATATTTTACAAAATGAAATGCTTTGATAGAATACTGATGAGCCTGCCAGACACTCCGCTGGTTGAGTAGCAGTGCACTCCATTCCATTAGATGGTTTCCGCTGCCCCATCTTCTTGTCTTTTTAGCATCTTGTCATGGCTAGGCCTTGCGAACGAAGATTTGGGGAGGGTACTACCCACATTTGTTACAAGCGTGCTGGTGGCTAAAAAGGCCAGTACGTGATAGACAAGACCGGTTGCAAAAGGCACAGCAGAAAGACTCCTTAGGTGGTATACTTTGCAAGGCATGATTACTTCCGCATTGTCTTTTCTCCTCAAGAGTGATCCTGTGTGCTTTCTCAAAAGCATCCGCAGCATTATAGATGGTGTGTCTCCAGACCTCCCAACTGGAGGCCAGAGTAGACCAGTTATGTTGATCAATATGGCCAAGACTGAGATGTTGTTTCAGGGAGTCCTTGTATCTTCTCTTTGGGGTTCCTCTCTTGCAGCAGCCAGTGGCAAGTTCACCATAAAGCAAGATCTTAGGAAGGCAGTGGTCCTTCATCCTGGAGAGGTGTCCTGCCCAGCGCAGCTGTGTTCTCAACAACATGGCCTCAATGCTGTGACTGTTGCTTGTTCTAGAACAGATGTATTGGTCACATAATCTGACCAGTGGATGTTTAGGATTGTACGGAGGCAGCATTGATGGAAGTGTTCTAGGAGTCGCAGGTGGTGGCGGTAGATGACCCATGATTCGGATCCATATAAGAGAGTAGACAGCACTATGGCTCTGTAAACACTGATCCTGGTACTTTTCTTCAAGTGTTTATTTCGCCAAACTCTTTTATGGAGTTTTCCAAAAGCACTATAAGCTAACCTGTTGTCTATCTCTCTGTCAATCTTACCATCCGAGGAGATGAGGCTACCTAGGTAATTAAACTGCTGGACTGATTTGAGCTCTGATTCACCAATGGTGATATGGGGATGATGGAAGACTTCCTGAGGTGCAGGTTGATAGAGAACTTCTGTCTTCTTTAAGCTGACTTCCAGCCCAAAGAGCACACCAGCATCTGCAAAGCAGGATGTTAAACGCTGCAGAGCTGCTTCTGTGTGGGTGACAAGGGCAGCATTATCAGCATAAAGCAGCTCCTGGACAAGATGGTTTAAGGTCTTAGTGTGGGGCTTCAGTCACCTTAGGTTGAACAGGCTTCCATCAGTACGGTATCGAATGTAGATACTGTCCTGATCATCAAGGTCTGCTGGGGCCCTTTGGAGCATCATGCTGAAAAAGATTTTGAATAGGGTTGGTGCAAGAACACAGCCTTGTTTCACGCCATTAGTTATTAGAAAGGGTTCAGAAAGTGCATTGCCATATCTGACTTGGCCGTGCTGATCCTCATGGAGTGAGACGATCATTTTAAGGAACTTGGGGGGACGTCCTAAATGTTCCAAAATCTGCCATAGACCTTTTCTGCTCACAGTATCGAAAGCCTTGGTGAGGTCGACAAAGGTTACATAGAGACCTTTGTTCTGTTCCCTACACTTCTCTTGCAGTTGTCTGAGAACAAATACCATGTCTGTGGTGCTCCTGTTGGCTCTGAAACCACATTGGCTTTCACGTAGAATTCCTTCTGCTCTAGCAGGTATTAGTCTGTTCAAGAGTATTCTTGCCAGGATTTTGCCAGCAATGGAGAGCAGAGTAATACCTTGGTAATTTGAACAGTCTGATTTAATTCCTTTCTTCTTATACAGGGTGATGATGACTGCATCTCGAAGGTCTGATGGTAGTTCACCTAGTTCCCAACAGCGCACCACAAACTCATGAAATTTAGCATGGAGTGCAAGGCCCCCATGTTTCCAGACTTCAGGTGGAATTCCATCAACCCCAGCAGCCTTGCCAATTTTCACCTGTTGTATGGCCTTAAGAGTTTCTCCCAAAGTGGGGGCAGTATCCAATTCATACTTCACCAGTTGTTTTGTGATGGACTGAATTGCTGAGTCTTGGACTACACAGCTGGTACTGAAAAGAGTCTGAAAGTGTTCAGACCATCAATTCAGAATGGAGGTTTTATCTGTGAGAAGCGTTTGACCATCAGCGCTGAGTAGAGGGCTTTGGACTTGGTACGTAGGCCCGTATGCTGCTTTCAGGGTCTCATAGAATTCTCTGTGATCACCTGTATATGTGCATAATTGAGTTTTTTCAGCCAGATTGATCCACCACTTGTAACAAACTTATAAATGGTAGATACTGAGACTATGGCCAAATTGTAGCCCTAGAAATTCCTCAAGAAAATGAGGAAGAGAAGGAAGCTCTCACTTTTCACAGTGTTACTACCCAGCCCAGGTGTCCACAACAAAGAAATGTTTGATGATGATCAAACACTTTGCAAAATATCTCTCTGAAATATACATCTCAAAATTAGTTAGCTCCAATGACACCCTGAACTGCAAGGTTGGTGACCAGCTACAAACAATACTTTTGCTTCCTAACGACACCAGGAATTAGTCTTCAGAACTTTGCGATCCCTTTGATGACTGTATAAAAAGTGGATTAAAATAGATAATGCCACGTAAGAAAGAAAAAAAGAAATAAAAAAAAATCCTCCAGTACTATCTAAATGAAAGAAAGTACATGATGATTAAGCCTATCAAATGTGTTTTTTCTCAAGAACCTTCTTGATAAATAGATAGATCTCTCAATAGAGAGATGGTGCATAATCCTGGTATGAATGGCTGCACTATGCAATCTAGTACATTAAATTAAATTGATAATTGGCATTTACTCTGGACTCTACCAAAATCCAACACATCAAGGACTTTTCTCCGGCTCAGTAGCACTGCAAGCTGGTCTGAAGAGACCAATCAAGACTCAAACAGATCTTAGTAGACAAGAGATTCTCACAGGAAGAGTCAAAAGACCAGTGGTATTGCAGCAAAAACTACAACAAGGTGCTGAAGAGCACAGGAAGATGAGGTCTGTGCTGGGAGGGCTGCCCTAAAGAAGAGGTTACATCAGCTAAATGCCAATGTTGTCACAGAGCTGATAGGTACTAACTAATGGTTAGAAATAACTGACCACATACCGTGAAATGCTTCAAGTTGTAATACCTACATATTGTAAAAAAGCCACAAACTGTCCTGTCCAGAAACTATCATAGTAAAGAATTGATATTTAATAAATGAGTAATACGTGACTGCCAAAAACCAAACACGAGTCACGTGGGTTATATAAAGCCCTTCAACAGCCTCTTCCTGTATTGCACCAGGACCTTCTAAAATGTTGTAACACTGCATTTTAAATCGCTAAAGTCAGATCTTTTTTAAATTTCAAAAGTCAGTCTTTCTGGATTGCCAAGTAGGACCCACACTGCAGTTTGCCAATTTCTGCATATCCCAAAACTGATGATCAGGCAAGCCATAGCCTCAGAAGAAATCCAGAAAGTGGTTTAAAGGTGAGGTTTTTACCTGTGGAAACAACCCTTGGTTCCTTTATTAAAAGTCTGTCTGGAAGTCAGTCACCTATTTTACCTACATGGACAAGCAGTTTAACAGGCCCACTTTAAGAAGCAACATCCACTCCCTAAACACTGAATGGTGTTTGTTCACAAATATTTCAAGGTAAAATACAGAAGGCTGTTTATCATATATTTACTTAAACAGCATAATAAAAATTAGGAAAAAAAAGGCGATTTTTGGTATCTAAATATAGCTGGGGTGGGGGGAAAGAAAAGGTCCCCAAAGAGCATCAGAGTAAGTATTCCTGCCAGAAAGAAAAGGGAAGGTACTGTATCATAACCATCTATGACTGTGTTGTAATGTCCTGGCACGTACAGCACCACTTCACAGTTATAGCCCAGACATGTTTCAAGAGCACATAAAGACACTTCTATTTTTTATCTAACAACTTCCTCATGAAAAAAAATCCTTCCATATATAAAAACAAATGCACTGTACCATGGACAACTCTTGAATAGCTAAGGAATGTCCTGCACCACCTTATTAACATTCGCAATAGGGAAACATGAGGGAATAAAACTCTCCACTTTCCTCATATTCCACATTCCTTCCTGTACTTAGAAGCAATGGAAAATACTTTAGAAAGTAAATAAGAGTTTAAGATCTGTTTTGCCATCTTTTAAGTCCTACTATTTGGTATTCATTCATCTTTTAGTACCCGTGGCAATAGGTAGGCAGTGAACTGTGAATAGCTGCCCTAGCTAGAGATTAAAGAATTTCAGTGTATTTGGACTGTTACTATGATCCATGTTTTGATAAGCATTTTTATTTTCCAATGCATTCCATAAATTTACAGTAGTTTTATTTAACCAACAGCACCAGAAATGAAATGTTGCTTTTGCACTTTTAAATTGTGTTTCTGATTTCTAGGCAAATGGTACCTTATACAAATCACAGGTATAAAAATTTATAAAATTTAACACTTGCCATGTTCCAACTTAAAAACATAAAAAAATAAGCTATGTTTTCGCTACGTCATATAGTTGTTTAAATGTATTTCTAGTGATAGAGGATACAGCATTGTTTAACTAGTTACACATATAGGTTTGTCTCACATCGTTAACTCTCTCATAGTTTTTAAATACCCATCTGGCTACCAAGCTGCAAACAGCTGAATCTCTACCTAGGAGGAAGAAAACCCTTGTTTTCATCAAGGGCTGGGCATCATTTTTGAACACCTCTGGATGCCAACACATTGAGACTTCCTAACGCCAGAACTATATGGTAGAACCTCATCCTCAGAACTTTGATTCCATGTCCCTGTAAAAGTAGGATGGCAACAACTTTATGCTGTTCTGTCTCTGCCAACATCCTGAAGCTTTCAAAGCAGGAGTCAGTAGTCCTTTGTCAAAGCCCTGGCTTAAAAGCAGCTATTTCCTACCCAACAGCCCTGGTGAGAACTAGTGCCTGACCCACAGCATGTGTCTCACTGAGGTTCTCCCTTTCATAAGAACCCAGAACTCTTGCAGTCTGTCGTACTTATATGCACCAGCCACTCTAACCTCATAAATACTTACAGAATCAGAGAATCACAGAGTATCTCAGGTTGGAAGGGCCCACAAGAATTGTTGAGTCCATCTCCATGTTCCTTGCAGGACTACCTAAAACTAAACCATATGACTAAGAGTGCTGTCCAGCAGCTCCTTGAACTCTGACAGGATTGGTGCTGTGGGGAGCCTGTTCCAGTGACTGACCACCCTCTCAGTGGAGAACCTTTTTCTAATGTCCAGTCTGAATTTCTGACATAGCTTCATTCTCTTTCCTTGTGTCCTATTGCTGGTCACCAAAGAGAGGAAATGAGCACCTCCCCAGACACTGCCCCCTCTGAGGAAGCTGTATACTGTTCTTCTCCAATGTGAAGAAACCCAGTGACCTCAGCTGCTCCTTGTAAGTCTGGCTCTTGAGATCTTTCACCATCTTGGTCACCCTTCTCTGGACACACTCTAACAGCTCGATGTTCTTCTCTGCACTCAAAATTGCTCCCAAAACTTGAGGTGGCACCCCATTAGAGACTTTATGAGATGATACACAAACAGACACACATGCATATATAAATGTATATATACACCCCTACGCGATCAATAAGAATGATCCCTCGTTAAAGGCAGTCATTCAAGGAGACCATTGTCATGCCTGGAAGAAGTGCCTGATCATGCATTCCCATCCCAAGTCTGTCACAGGCATCACAATCAGGTGGCACAGGAGAATCTCCAACTGATTCAGAAGCATTTGAGACTGACTACCCACTAAGTCCATTTCCTCTACTTTAAATGGCTCCTGCTTGACTCACCCTTAGGCATGGCTAAGCAAAACTTACTGCTTGACTTTTGGAATTTGTTTCTACTTCAGCCAGCTGGATCTGGATCTGGACTGCCTGAGTGCAAGCTGTGAACTCTTCATTACAACAGTCGACCTCACATCTCTCTATTCCCAAGACGATTATCCAGTCTTGTGGTCCTCCTTCTACCAGTTTTCATGCTTCTTTAGTTCATCCTTGTCTTCTTAGTTTGGACCTTCCTTTTTGTCACTCATGGGTTTTCCTTTTTTTTTCCCAGTTCATATTCCTTGAACTGTTTCCTGTTTTCTTTACCTTCAGTACAGTTTTGGATTTTTCCTTGTCAGCAAAAGGGTTATTGCCAGTAAAGAATAGACAAATGCTCTACTTTCAATTACAATGCCCAGCCCTAGCCCAAACCATCAGTGGAGAGAGCAGGCAAGGCAGAGTGAGTTCTGCAATGAAGCACCATCTGTAATTTGTTCTTTGTTCTGCGGCCATGGTATGTCTGGTCAGCTCAGGGAGCAGAGGGAACATAAGCTTCAGACTAAAAAGGCTTCAGATTTTTCACTCCTGCAAATTCTACAAACTTGTATGAGCCATAATGCTCCAGAGATTTATAACTTAGATTAACTGAGTGGATTTTCCAGAGGAAGGTAGTATCTGGTACTAAGACCACATTCCTTAAAGTCAAGTTCCTCAAGTCTGTAAATGCCACAGTGTTTCAGGCAAAAAAGTCTATACAAAATTTAACATGGGGAAAACAATACTTTTCTTCTTGTGCTGTTTTGCAGAGTAATTAACCATTTTGATTGACACAAAAGGATTAGTCTGTGATGAATACTAAATACGGCAAAATTTCAACTATAAAGGTACTGCTTTGTAAAATGTTATACGAAGCCATTGTTTTATGAATGCTAAGATACTGCAGTAAAAGAGGATACTACCACTCCTACCTACAAAGAAACTTTCATCTGATTTTTCTGAGTGTAAAATTTAATAAACATTATAATGACTCTCCATCTTTTCTTTTGGTTTTATTTTATTTTTAATTCTATTGCTTTGTATAGGGTAAAGCGTAAACACTGACCTTGCAGTACCTCACAACAGTGTCCTAGTTCATGACAGGGACTTGCTAAAAGTAAGAAAAACTGTAACGAAATAATGACAAAGGTCTGCTGTATCCAAACTACAGATTGCAAAGGAACGTATTACCTTAAGTTCCTCTTTCAGGTTCAAAACAGTGATAATAAAACTTCAGGGCATGATACTAGGCTCATTTATTTTCCTATGACACATGCCTGAAGGAATATTACAGGAGACTACGCTTTTCAGCTGCTGAGTTTTCTTTTTTAGACAAGACGCTTAACTGAGCAGTCTCTTAAAATTTTTGTGAAGAATGTAAACAAAATGTAACACAAAGCAACACTTTCATCTTTTGATAGCTGGCTACAGACCACATACACAATACACTCAAGTTTACCTTCACACTCATTCTGTCTATTCGGTAAGTAATTCTCAACCTCTTTGAGACTTAAGCTTATGTAAGTCACTGAAAACAAGAAAGCAGTGATGTTTTGAATGCACAAATTTATGTGGATTTCCTTTAATGCACAACAACTGCAGAGTCATTGCTCAGACATGCTGTGGTCTGACAATGCTCTGCAGCACGTTTGTCAAGCGACACTTGCAAGCAAAAGAGATAAATTTATCTGAATTTTCAATTTGAAGTTGCTTTAAGACAGAGAATCCATAATTAGAATTCATACCCCCTTTTCAAATAGTACATATTTCTGTGTTTTGTTTGGATTATGGTCTGCTTAAAGAAAGCAAATGATGACAACATTAATTTTATGTCATTTGATATACACTTGAGATACAATAATACAAAGATCTCACAGAGGAGGTATTAGTTAAACAGTAGTCTTGTTCTTTATGTTTTTGTAAATATATGTTTGATTTCACAGCTCTAAAGCCCCTCGATTCACATTTAAGCTTCAGAAACATTGCTATGAACATGTTCTGATGAAATTATAAATTTATTGACAGAAATCTAAAGTTCAGATAAATATTTACTTATGTACATCTACAACAGAAGGTCTTTCAAAATTACTAGGTTCCACCCACCTCTGTTTATTCAAGATTTCCAGCCAATTGATGGACTCTGCAGACAAAATTTCTATAAACTGATCTTAATTACCATATGTACTGATTATAATGTCATTCAGAAATAGATCAGAATCCATCTTCCTATCATATTTAACAGATTTCTAGAAAAAAGCCTAGATGTACAGAACAGGTGATGAATTCTACTAATGCCCTCCACAGCCTTCCAGTTAAAGTTCTGTCATATTTCCATTATATAATGTCTTTACTTTCTACCTGCATCATGCATAAATTATTAGATGTGTAATTTGTGAAGATTAGCTTTTAAATAACAAGCACCCAGAACAACATGATATATAGTAACAAGCAGTATTAATGTGAGAAGGATGGATTTTAAAACTCCCCAAAAGAACTACTAGATTCTGACCTAATTATTAAGCTGTTAGGACACAGGAGCATGTATTTTCCAAGAACTATCTCCATCTTGTTGCTGACATTCTTTAGATTCACTAACTATCTTTCCATCTTCCTTGCATAACAATTTTCTTCCTGTTTTTGATGTAAGGAGATTGATGCACACAAATACAGGACTGAAGCTAAGCTGTAGTGAAGTTCCACACCGAAAGGGGAATTCTACAAAAATCGAGTAACATCATCACATAGAAGTTCCATTATTGCTAAAGCATCTGCCATTTTTGAAATTTTTGGATATAGATATCCCTTGAAATAGCTGGGGTCATACATACTTACCTCACTGTAAGCACATTCATGGGAAAGAAAATTAAGGTTTACAAAAAATCCCATTAATTTATAACATTAAATTTTAGTGAGAAAGAATCAAAAGGGAGACAAACTGAAATAATCCAAACAAAAGGACTACTGCTATAGCTTACTATCATAGACTTTGCCTTAGGACATGTAAGAATTTGTCTTGAATTCAGTTGTTTATGTATCATGGGATTAATTCAACTGAGGGTTCTCTATTTGAAACTCAAATCTTGGTTAATTAATACACAATAAAAAGGTCATGTTAACATTTATGCCTCAGCTGGCCTGGTTAGCACACATCTCTTGAAAAACAGGTTATACATGCAACAGTTGCAGTCATATGAGACTGCTGCAGTTTTACAGACAAAGATGCTGGAAAAAAGTACTAGGATGCTAACATATTAAAAAATTAAAGCAATATGTCCTACTTCAGTTTAGGTCCAAATCCATTACAGACTGTTCTGTCACAGAAATAGTCACAGTCAAAGCAGATATGTGGTATGCACTGGTAAATTAATCTTAAATATTGAGTGTGATATACTGAAGATCATACAACTACTGTAAGATTTTTTGCGAGACAATAAATGACAGTATTTAAGACATAGAGGGTTTAAACCAGGACATGAAGAGCTATAAGTTCTCTCTCACCATATTGCCCTTCCTCCTTCATCCTAGAAAGATAATCAACCATGGAACTAGAACAAATTAACTTTATTATGGAACCAGAACTAATGAACATGAAGAATATTATAACTCACTGTGTCGTTACAGCAGAGGTACAAACCAATTCCTTCCCAAGCAGTTTTGCAAATGTCAGGTTTCTTGTTAATCACATGGACAATTTTAAATCAAAAGTGTCAAAAAGGAAATGACTAAAAAATAAACCACTTCACTCCAGTTTCACACGAAACTAGGTCTATCCATGCAAAACAGGTTTATCACAAATTCTTGCGACAGGATAAAGATGACTGATAAACTTCAGTGACCAAACTAATTGAAAAAAGATGTTTCAGTCTTGTGATTATATTTCTGTTTTTGAAAGATTGCTACACACCTCTGTAGGTGACGTGTAAGGGTGCTTAGGGATGATGAGCCATTTACTTTTGGCATCAAGCTGCAATGGCACATTGCCAGCTGTCTCAAGAGAAAACTAAAAATCCAGTACATGAGGTACAGATGGTGTAGTTATTCTTGTGTTATCTTAGAGAACAGTCTGACTCCTCTGAAGTCATATCATTCCTTGACAAGTTTGAGACTGTCCTAGCAAGCATCACAGTTTGGTCTCCTGAGCTTTTTCCCTTTTTACATTACCAATAACATCCTAATATAGTAAACAGTACTACTTAGCGTGCTATGTTTGTACTGACATACTATCAACATTTTCAGGTTTATAGACAATCAACTGGTATGATACATTATGTTTTGCTTCAAAAAAGTAATCCTACCAAGGTTAAAGTGAAAAGTTATTCCTGCAGCTTTAAAGGTATTACTGAAAAACCTACATTGCATGTGCCCATAGCTCATATTTCCATAAAAGATGTCCTGAACAAAATGTACTGCTAGCACACCGAGGATAAGTAAGTATGGGCAGCCTGTACCACCACAACTTATACCACTGACAGCAATGATATCAGCAGTACATGCAAAGCTACTGGTAGAAGCTGGTCAAATACATACATCAAAATGCAAAACTACTGGATGCAAAATCTACCAGAATCAAAACAGACAGGATGCTCCCTACAGAACCTCTAGATACACTTTTAAAATAGCTGCTGGTGCCAAGCAGCTAACTTGCGTACAGTTACCTTGTGTATTGTACTTTTTTGCTGATAAGCTGCTTATTCAAGTATTTGTCTTGCTTTCTAGTTCTTTCAGCAGATTGTCATAATCTTTCCCCACAGCAAGAAACCAATATAAGAAGTATTCATAAAAATTATTTTTATATTTCCCAGTATATCTTACAGGATAAAATAAAAAAATAATCTCTCAAATAGAGGAATACAAGCAGCAACTTAAAGAGACAATCAGAATAAAATGAAATGATGGGTGGGATGGGTTGGTTTTCTTGGTCAGACATGATCTATAAGGGCAAAAAGGAGAACTGTAGCTTGCCTAAGAAAGCATGGGTAGAGATAGGTTAGGTAGTTATGTATGTATGCATGCACACATAGACTAAAATATCCAAGGACAGAGCTGTACAAACAAGTGTCAAGATGCTACCGAAAGAAAGCCATGAGGTGACTGCAATCAGTGTGGATGTATCCTTGGGTAGTAGGGGAAAGGATTACCTAGCCCACAGATATTTTTATTCTATCAATGTTGTTAGGCATTATTTGTAAAGGATGATGTTATCTTGACAATTTTGCAAAGCTGTATTCCAGTTATGGCTGCCATAATAAAATACCTATAAATATATATAAATTATTAACAGAGTACACATAAAGAGAATATTTGGCAAGATCTGCACTGGAAACTATTAGTTGTTGAAAATATTCTCCACTATAAAAAAACCCCAAGCTGTCACAGAACAAGACCAATATTCAATGAAAGAAAAATCAAGATATAAAATTAATGTGTCTTCTACTAAATTCAAGACTTCTAACCACCTGCATCTATGTTTTTATCTTTGGTTATTAACTCTTTCAGTTTCCTTGTACCTCAGGTTATATCATTATTTGAAAACATGCAAGTCAGTAATTGCTCCAGTTCACACATCATGTTTCTCTGCTTTCTGACCTAGGTTTCTATTACCTGCCCAGTGCTTGGACTGCATTTCATAATAACTACATTTATAACGTGAAAAAAGGTCAGAAGGAAACAAATCATCTGGAGCTTTGAACATCACTTGTTCTGATATAGTTATTTTAAGGCTTTTAACAAACATCATCAATAAATAAAGAAGCACCACACAGAACTAGTAATAATGTTACAGGTAGCAAATACAAGCCTTTACTTTCAGACTGTAGTTAAATTGCATTTCAACCCATCTCTGTTCATAGCAGCTGCTACTTCAGTATTTTCCTGAACAGGGATGCTCTCCTGAACTTTTTCTGCAGTAAACAAAAGTAGGACTGTTGATGTTGGTTTGGGAAATCAGTGCATGAAGACATTTAGCTTTATTTTTTTTTTTCCAACTGCTAAAAAGTCCTGAAAACAGCTAGATAAATTGCTACCTCAGTATAAATCATTTATTTCTAAGAAAAACGTTTCCTACAATACTAGAAATTGGTCTTTTTCCTTGCTAGTTCAACAAACACGTTTCTACTTCTCTAAGTCATAAGGCAGAAATCTGCTGAAGAATCACTGCAAGTCTGTAAAAACACTCAATTCATGGAAGTATCTCATCACAATTACCAGACTTATTTGATAAAAATAAGCATCACTCCCTTTTTCAATTTAATACATCTGTATTTCCTACAGACTATGAGATATTGAAGTGCTGAAATCAAAACACTGTTGAGCAGTTAACTCGCAATTTAATTTTAAAGGTTTGTTTAGGCTTTACTCTAACATATGCTGTGAAAACTGACTGTAAAAGAAAAGACCATCAACGACAAAACAAAAATGCTTCATAAAAACCTTTCAGACACTTGAAATAAAGTTAGAAAAACATTTCATATTTGATTAACTCTATCCTTTTGTATCTTCCCTTCCAGTCTTCATGTAAACCAAAAACATAAACCAGAAACACTCCTTTAAAAAACATTCTGATTCCAAACTACAGAAGACTTGACTCATTATGTGCTAGGACTAAGAGAGGATACTGAGTCATTTCAGTACATACAAAGAAGGTCACACTGCTTCTTTGCACATGATCCATGATATAGTACTGCTCCTGAAGGTATAGGATAGCTCTACAATTCTGGTTTGCCTACCTAGGAAAGCTCTAGCAAAATAATTGAAGGTAAGAATTTAGTAATTGTACTTTATACTCCATTAACTCCTTGAGTAGACAATTATCCTGCATCTCCAAGTATGCATAAGCAGTCTTGTTCCACACACAGAGAACATAAAGCATTTAAAGCTCCTTGAATAGCACATGAAAAGTACTGGTAACACCAGAGGACATATTCTTTCTATTACGTAAGTTACAAGAGATATAAGTAACACCAAACATCAAACATTTACTGCCTTTTTTTCTGCTAGGAAGAAGTAGAATAAAAGGAAAAGTGACACCTGTCAATTTTGGAATCTGCTTTTCCTAGCAGGTAACAAGACTGCAAAGACAATTCAAAAGCAGAGAAGTAAGGTAGATCATACAATCATAGAATGTCTTGGGTTGGAAGGGACTTTTAAGATCACCTTATTCCAAGGCCCCTGCCATGGGCAGGGACACCTTCCACTAGACCAGGTGGTTCAAGGTCAGGGCCTTGAACATCTCCAGGGATGGTGCATCCACAACCTCTTTGGGCAGCCTGCTTCAGTGTCTCAGCACCCATAGAGTAAAGAATTTCTTCCTAATATCTGATCTTAGACCTACTCTCGTTCAGTTTAAGGCCATTCCCCCTTGCCCTGTCACCACATGCCCTTGCAAAAAGTCACTCTGTATCTCTCTTGTAGCCCCCTTTAGGTACTGAAAGGCTTCTATAAGGTCATAAGGACACATAAGGATGAACAATCCTAACTGCCTCAGTCTGTCTCCATAGGAGAGGTGTTCAGACTGATCATCTTCATGGTCTTTTCTATATTTACTCCAATAGGTCCCCACCCTTCTCAGTTTGGGGGTCTCAGAGCTGGATGCAGCACTCCAGGTAGGGTCTCATGGGAGTGGATTAGAGCAGCAGAATCACGTCCCTCGACCTGCTGCCCACACCGCTTTGGATGTAGTCCACTTGGGCTGCAAGCACACATTGCTGGCTCATGTTGAGCTTCTTGTCAACCAACACCCCCAATTCCTTCTCCCCAGGGCCACCCTCAATCCACGTTCCCTGCCCAGCCTGTATTTGTGCTTGGGATTGCCCAACCCAGGTGCAGGACCTTGCATGTGTCCTTACTGAACTTCGTGAGGTTCACACAGGTCCTCTCTCAGGCCTGTCCAGGTCCCTCTGGATGACATCCCTTCCCTACAGCCTGTCAATTGCAACATTCTCAATCTCTGCCTTTATTTCTCCATAGGACCTGATCCCTCACTCCCTCTGACCTACTCTGGCATATAAAACCAAAAATTACTCTCAACAGAGAGAGCAAACAGAACCTTATTTTTCACAAACACCTTGAGTAGACAGTTATTCTGCATCTCAAAAGATGCAAAAATTGTCCTTCCCACAAGAGGCAATAAAAGGAAATCTAGGAAATGGTATCACCTACATGAAGAGAGGATGAGCTCCTAGGAGTCAAACATGCAGCAATAATGGGCAGCAACAAACAACCTCAGTACAAGAATAAAAGTGTAGAAACTGAGAAAAATGTTCTGCTTTGCCCAGACAATCATGAAATCATGGCAGGCAGGTAGGTTTGTATTTTTATTCCAAGGCAGAGGGACTTTAGAACTGTGCTATCACTGCAATATAGAAGATACAAAGATCTGAAGAAGAAAAATTTTGAGGTTCTTCCAATCCCATCATTAAGCAATCTTACTTTTTAAGTGTAACTGTCGCAAGGATTCACTTCATCACTGATTTTGTTACAATTCTGCAGGAAGCCAAAAAGTTACAAAAAGAAGGCATCTTAGCCTGATGCTTAATGCAGAACTTTGCATGAAATAACAGATGTCAGTTTTCAAGACAATAGAGAAACACTTAGGTAGGATGAATGACTGGCTTTGTGCCTGTTACAGTGGAGTCGACAACTGTGACTGTGAAAATAGCATTTTCAGGTACAAAATATCATGGTCTTGCTCATATAAAAGGTCTGCTTCTTTTTATCATATGTCCTAATGCTTACTTATTTTGCTGGCTGAGAGGGATTTGATAAGATTCAAATAATTCTAGTCATCTATGATATCCAAAGCCAAAACTTCAGGAAGCCAATTTCTACAAAGCAGAAAAAATAAATCCCTCTCTCTGTTGCTCCTATTTTCCAGCCCTTTCCTGGTGACTTCTCTCTGACTAACGCATTTGCAAAGCTTCTTACATTAGGCTGTGTCCATTTTTCTTTCTGAAGTGGTGACTCTGCAAGTCAGCTTGCCTAATTTGAAGTCTAAAGCAGACATATATTTGGTGCATAATTTTCCTTGTTTATTTGTTGCCAGACAGTTTGAGGCTTACCTGTGCCTACAGGACAGAAAAGATGTCTACTGGACCTTGATAGCCAGAGAATTATTTCCCATGGTCCTTCTAATGCAGAGAGCTTTTCCTAATATTTCACATCTTCCTATACTAAGTTTTCCTTTGTTCATGAATCAAACTCGAAAGAAGCCTTAGTTTCTCTATTTAAAGCATTAGAGTAACAGATCAATTTGTGAGCTTTCTGGATCACATCACTTTTATATTCATGTTTTATTTTCAATCTCCTTTTTTTTCCTTTAAAATGTCACTCTGACTACTTATACTACATAAGAGCAATCCATACTTTCATAATTACATAAAACAGCTCCAAGTATATTATGTATCTCTACCACAAATGCAGTTATTTTTCCCACCTAACTTAGTTTTATGTAATTTTAGCCTAGGCCTTCTTCAGTACAAATAATGAATTGGTGCCAAAGATTCTAGACAGAGTAACAAATATTTTGTCAATCAATATTGCTCTCTTGGTACTCAGATGCTATTTGGATAGACAGAAGTGTCTTAAAATGTCTTTTAGCTAATCCCACTTCTAAGCTGACAACCCTGATACTCACGAAACAGCTTTCAAATGCGGTATGACACAAACCGTATTTCTGCAATCTGCTTAAAAGTTGTATGCACGAGAGTTTGTACAGAACCCATAAGTACTGTATTTAATTTTAATTAGATTACTGATTTTCTAGTCACTAAATTCACATGTAAATACTTGTGCCAGAACTCCTCACCTTTTATTCTTTTGCTTTTTGCAAACAGAAACAAACCCCAACTTCAGACGCATTCTGTCCTCATTATCACAGCCAAAATACTTTGCTTGCTTCTCCACTAAGAGGTAGGATGCAAAACAAATACTTGGAAAAGATAAATGTAAGTGCCAAATACATTAGACATGTACATGGAGTTACAAAGAACAACTTAATTTTTTAAGTTTCTTTCTTATCATAAAGAAGCCACTTTTGAATAGGGATTTTTTCTGCTTCAAGAATAAATTAAAACTGAGGGCACAGGGCATACCTGAAGAACAAGAGGATTAAATCTACAAAAGCTAAGGCAATTTACTGCAAATATGCAGCTAATAATGGCAAACTAGAGAAACTGTCATGTGGAATCGACAATGAAACCAACAGAGGTAGCAGAAATGCCTACTCTTCTATATACTTGCTAAATAAGAATGTGTGTTAAAGCTGATGTTTGCAATGCCACTGTAAATTGAAAATAAAGATGGACATCTATTTAACTCCCAACCTAAGGATATGAAGACACCAGAAATTCTTCATATCCAGCCACACAAAATTACTTACTAAGATCACAGAATCATCTAGGTTGGAAGGGACCTCTAAGATTACCAAGGGCAGCAATTAATCCAGCACTGCTAAATCCATCACTAATCCATGTCTCTAAGTGCCACATGTACATGTGTAGTGGTTTGAATCAGATTTTCCCCCTGCAGTTGAAAGTGGTAACCCCCAGGGGGTGGTAATCCTGGAAGTTTTGAAGTTTTGTCCAATGAGTGCTTCTGCAAAATATTAACATATCACAACCAAACGGAAGAGAAGAGTTGTAGTGGTAGTAGAAGAAGGGGCCATGTTGTAGGAGCCACGAGGAGAGGGCAGGAGCCCTCTGGGGGGGCCTCTGTACCCCCCAGCCCCAGTTGGGGGCTACAGAGACTTGGAACAGTGTTAAACTGGACTATGTGTCTGTAGCTATGAGCTGGGAGATGTTTTCTTCACTGTGAGCAGCAGTGGCAGCAGCAGAACTGCACTGACCGGAGCAGTGGTAGAGAGTCAGAAAAGATAAGATGCAGCAGAGGCATTACAGCCAAGCAGGAGAGAGACAGTGTTGTCCGAAGAGAGAGAGACAGCAGCAGAGAGACAGAGTTTTGGGGGTAAGAACTGAACCAGACTCCCCAAAAACCCTTGGAGACTCCTCCTAGAGAGAGGAGGAGTAGATGGACTCCTATTTGAGAGGAGCCTTGGAGTACAGCAGTACTGGAGAGAGAGAGAGAGGAGCTAAGAAGCTCAAAGACATCCCAGAGCTGGACTGGGACGGCTGGATGGAATGCAGAGGGGGGTGACCTTGCTTTCCCCACTGCTGATGCCACATTGGCAGTTGAGACAGAGCACAGGAGCTCTGGTGGAACTCTTGAAGCAAAGACTTTCAACTGAAAGCTGCCCAAGATGTTCTGACTCAGGGGTGAATCCCCTGAGGAAGGGACTTTCACGAAGATGCCCCTGCATTTCGCGATATACCTGTGGTGAAGCGAGTTTTGTCCCTGCTGGCAGTCCACAGGTGAGGCCTTTGCTTGGAGTCGAAGGAGAGCTGAGGGGTTTGGAGACCCCCTTGTGTGTATTAAAAAGAGATCCAGCTACAACAATCCAGTTGCAACTGCTGCATGGAAGACAGAAGAGGAGCTGCTGCCCTAAATGTGGAAGGGATCTGTCCTTCTTCCCTCCTGGACTTTTATTTGGAGGGGAGAAGAGATCTGATCCATTGTAAATACTTATGTCATGGTAGAGATAGCTAAAGTTGTATATAATGTATTGTAGTATTTATTTGTACAGTCATTGTAATATATTCCCTTTTCCCCATTTTGAGTCCGTGTGATTGTCTGGAAAACACATCTTATACTAGGTTGAGGTGTAGGAGGGGGTTTAGACTAGGGAATTGGATTTTGGGTATCTCAAACCATAACAACATTTCTTTTAAAAACTCCAGGGATGGTGAACCAACCACTTCCTGGGACAGCCTGTTCCAGTGCTTGACAACATTTTTGGTGAACCTCTCGTGGCTCAACTTGAGGCTGTTTTCTGCTGTTCTATTGCTTGTGACCCAGGAGATGAGACTGACCTCCACCTGGCTACAGCCTCCTCTCAGGTAGTTGCAGAGAATGATTTGGTCTCCCCTGAGCCTCCTTTTCTGCAGACTAAGCAACCCCAGCTCCCTCAGCTGCTCCTCATAAGATTTGTGCTCCAGACCCTTCACCAGCTCCATTCCCTTCTTTGGACTTGCTCCAGCACCTCAATGTCTTTCTTGTACCGAGAGACCCACAGCTGAACACAGGATTTGAGGTGTGGCCTCACCAGTGCTCAGTATGGGGTACAATCACTTCCCTGGTCCTGCTGGCCACACTGTTCCTGATACAGGCCAGGATGCCATTGGCCTTTTTAGCTATCTGAGCGCACACTGGCTCATGTTCAGCTGCTGTCAACCAGCACACTCAACCCTTTTCCACTGGGCTGCTTTCCAGTCAATCTGCTCCCAGCCCATAGCACTGCAGGGGGTTGTCGTGACCCAAGGGCAGGACCCAGAACTTGATCCTGTTGAACCTCATACAACTGGCCTTGGACCATCAGCCCAGCCTGTCCAAATCCCTCTGCAGAGCCTTCCTATCCTCCAGCAGATCAACACTCCCTGACTGAGAGGGCACTCAATCCCCTTCTCCAGATCATTGGTAAAGATATTAAACAAGAGTGGTCCTAATACTGAGCAGATCTAAAGTAGCTAAAGACAGTATGAATGTAAATGGTTGAATTTGCAGAGTGAAAAATATCAAAGAAATGTGTCTTCCTGTAAATTTCTGACTCAATATCCCACCACTGCATGACGATTTTTCTCCTGACAATATTTGTCCCACATAGTCTAGAATACTTTTTTTCAAAATACGATTTTTTTTTTCTTAAGAAAAAATACTTAGCTATTACACAGAGTTTCAAAACCAAATGAATACTGGCTCTACAATGCAACAGACAACAAGAAGTTCCAGGGCTTCATAACACAGATCTGACTCTGAAACTTTCCTTCTAACCCTCTAGAAACACCTATCATATAAAGCATATAATTCAAAAAAAAGCTTTGGAATATACGATGCATATGTGCCATTGTCACAAACTGATTTTCTAGTAGTCAGTCATATCTGGAAAAGAAAGAGTTTAATCATAAAAGAGATAAAGTTCATTTAAATGCTTAAACTTGGGGGTAAAGAAGGTTCATTTAGAAAAGCACTCTCGCATACTACATTTCTGGTAGGAACACAGAAGCTGGATTGGTTGGGAATTAACATTCTTGCACTGGGAACAAAAAGGATAATGGTACATGCCTGTGTGTAAAGCAAAAGGGTGTTCTGGGCAACTCCTAACCCCTCTGAAGACCCTCTTCCTACTCATAGAATCATACTCCTTCCACTCTAAAATCCCTACCCACTATTTCTCCTTTCCTGAGATAAAATTATCTGTGCTTTAATCCATGAGCACTTTCCAGCCCAGGAATCTCCTATTCTGAAGCTTTTTTGAGCATCTCACCTCAGAGCTGCCCCTCTCCCTACGTCACAGCCCTCATTCCCCTGGCTGAAGCTACATCCTAACTCCATGTGAGCCAGTCAAACTGTGGAGCGATCAAACCCTTGGACCACTCTCCTCCTCCTTTATTCCCAAGGGCCATCAGCACCAATTACTAGCTCCTAGGCGATCCTGCTGTCTTGCTTGGGCCCTCAGAGAAAAGGTGGTTTGGCTGTTAACTTTGGAAGAGATCGGTAATACCTGTACTGCACTCATGAAAACATCAGGAAAGTGAGAAGAGGCCAGGTGTAGGTAAGAGGGCACAAAAAGAGAAGCATCCCTCATACAATGTGACTGAAATTCAGCAACACGTAGCCAAAATTTGCAAAGGCCAAAGTTAACACTTGAGTTTTCCCTTTTTTCCCCCAAACATTCTGAAACTTAACAGTCAAGGCTGCTGTCTCCAAAAGAGATCAAGGTTGCCTCGAGACTATCAGCAGAGTTGAAAGCTGCCATAAACTCTGTATTCAGTGTAGCAGAATTTGAAAATGTTTTACATAATCAATTAAAACTTTGAAAAGAAGAGAGAAAACATTTTCTGAGTTCCAAAACAGATCAAGGTTTCAGCTGACAGCAAAAAATCTAGGGATTTTTTTTCCCCTACACCATAGCTGCACATGTTATTGCTGTAACTGATTGGTTTTATTTTGAATTCTTTTGCTTTTATTCCCATACATCTAAAGCTGCTTTTATTCCCCATGTGATATCATCAGATCTTTAAGATTTAAAGTCTATGTCAGCAAAAAAAACCAACAAGGCTTTCCGTCTTTCACAATCTGATGTGCACCAACCCTCATTCAACAAAAGACCTGTCAGTAGCTCCATTATCAAGTACAGTAATAAGCTTAACTTCTGTGTGCAGTTCTAAGCCACTTCCCATAGGAACTACATAAATGCTTCTCTGTTAAATCCTGATTTAAGATTATGGACTTTTTATCTGCAAATTGCGAGGTGCTTCAAAATCTCTAGTACTGGTATCTTTGGTAATCAAATGAGTGACAATACACAAGGTTGCAATTGTGATGATTAGAGAATCATGACCATCTTACAGGAGGAACAGAGCAGAGATGTATGGATAGGCAAATTCACCCATCTAAAGAAAAAGCTATGTGTACATACGCTAAAATAGTATTACACAGTTTTTGTATGTTATCTGAACCAATCCATCTTTCCACAAGATCCATAGCTAATAAATCACCAAGAACTGCGGAACTGGGTTCTTGTGGGATGGGTTGTATCTACAGTCCCCACAGCTTTCAGAATTACCTTTAATTTTTATTTGTTTACTAAAATACCACAGCATGGTTAGATACTTCAGTGAGATTCAGGCACTTCGTAAATTTGAGGTTTTGTGCCTGCATATTTCATATATATGTCCTCAAAATTGTTTACAATACAAATATTGTTATTTCTTTGTTTGGCGCAAGCAGCAATATTTACAATTGCATGAACAGAGGTAAATGTAAGAGGGTGCACCTAATTTATACAGTCCATTTCCTTTCCATTAGAGACCTTCCTCTTCCCAAAATCAAATTAAATGGTATTATGCATTAGCAGAAAGTAATCAAATTGTACTTTATTTTACCAGAAAGACTACACTGTTGACCTTTTTATTTTGATTAAAAAGTAACAGGAATGCATGTGAAATTCATCAGTAATGTATCTGACTTATGAAATGTTCAACTGTATTTTAAGTCAAATATGTAAAAAATTATTTAAACCACTGTTAAATCTTTCTATTCCCTTAAAGACATCCCTGTAAGAAGTGTGCTGTGTCTGTACTCTAAAGGCAAGTTTTCAATTATGACTATGTAAAATAGAAATATAATCCCAGGTATTTTTCCTGTGAGCAACTTTGTACCTGCATGTGAAGTTATAGATAAGCACACACACATGCAAACACATGGCTGGTGGCATATCCTTCTACATAAGATCACGAAAAGATTTTGTGCAGATACAAAGGCACTGTATCTTCAATCTCTTTTACAAAACCTGTGCAAAACCTCACTGGTCATAAATCATAGCTTATAAGAAAATATGGATTGCAAGAGGAATAGAGACTGGTTGAATTAAGTTTTTTTCAGTTTGCAGTTTCTATTAAAGTGTACTTGTATATTTATAGATTAAAGGACAAAATAGATTTCTTCTTTCCTTCTTTTTTTTTTAGCAATTACATTTGATTAGAATGGTTTCTTAATCCTCCTCCTTTAGTTGTATGACAAGAACACAGCATAGTAGAGAAAACAAGTTCTGTTTATATAAAATTGTTGAACTACATCTAGGAAAAATTAAGAACTGATTTTCCCCGAAACTACAAAAGAGAAACAAAAGAGATAATTTAAGTAGATGAAGTGAAATCTTGACTATAATATTTTCTTTCAGTGACATACACAAGCCTCACTTCAGGGATTTACAGGTAAAAAATGGATACTTCAAGATTTTAATCATGTAAGTACTGGTTCATAGCTACCTAGAGTATCCCCTAAATAGAGAAGATCTTTTTCACTGAAAATTCCATATCAACATGTTTTTCCACTTTCTTAGCATATACAAGGAACAGTCCCAAGTGGGCACAGAAAGAACAAGGTCTTCCACTGAGTCATTAGAGGGCCTCAAAGAACTATTCATATGTGCCAGTGTCACCAAATTTAACATGAGACACACCAGATACCATCACTCTGATGAATGTGATGCAACTCAAACGCACAAATGAAAGAGAGTGAAATTTTAAATATATTACTGAGTTTGTTTCTCCTGTAAAACATAGCTCCAAATACCTTTCCCATTTTAGTATCATCATTCTGCCTGGCCATCTGAGATACCCAAAACCTGAACGATACTATGTTTCCACTCTGTGTTCTGTGTTCCTCTGTATGACTGAGTTTCTAAAATGTAGGTACAGCAGAGAAACTTTAGGACATCATTAGTTATGAACACAACCCCCCAAGGGTCTGGAAATAACTTCCAACCTCTTACACTCCTTTTGTACCTCCTTAAAAGCAATCAAGAAAAACTGGTACGCTAAGTCAGACAACAAAGTTTTACGATGGCAGAAGAAGGAGCCAAACTATGCTTCTAGAGATATAAACAGGAGGGTTTCAGATGAAGTTAGAGGAGCATAGTAGATGTACAATACATATAAATTGGGATTTGCTGCACCAGACCAGCAACTGGTTATAGTCAATTATGCTACATATCCTGTTACTAGGCAGCACCTGTTAAATACTGTGATCTCCTCACTTTCACTTTTCATAACAGACAGGATATGAGCAGAGATGGCAGGTTAGACTGTTAGAGAACTTTCAGTTGTATTGCTGCTCAAATATAAGAAGTTTTCTTTGTCATGTTTGCTTTCAAAACAAAATGAAAGTTAAAGAAACTGTGCTTTATAAACATGAAAATTTAGCAATATCCAAATAGCCAAAAAAACCCCTTTACTTTTTTTCTCCAATATCCCCATTGGTTTACAACAAAGTTATAGCAACAGTGTCACTGACTTTTAATGACATTTCAATGTCAATCGCAAAAAGAAAACAAATATAATTAATTCACAAGGCATTAGTTTTTTTCCTCTGAATAAAAAGTTAATAAGCTGAATTACAATAGTGAAAAAAGTGCTTGTGGCCTAAGGAAAAATTCAATGTGACAAATATGCAGCATAAAAAGTTCCTGAGAGGAAAAGCCATCAGCTGGCTAAGAAATAGAGTTATTTTTGAATGTTTGTTAACATTTATTACCAATTTTTTTTAAGTTTCATGTCCATTTCAAATGCAAAAATAACACACATTTCTTCTTCACACAAATACACTACTGTGGTAAGATCTGAGTTGTGTTGGGAATTATTAAAACGATGGAGCTAACCCACAAACTCACCAAAAGATGTAGTAAGGTCAATGACCACAGTGTGGTATGTGAGATTTAGGTTGGGCATCAGGAAAAAAAAGGAAAAAAGTCTTTAGCAGTGTAAATGCAGCACTGATACATTGTCCAGAGCCATGGTGGAACCTCTAACCCTGGAGGTCTCCAAGAATACTCAGGACCAACTCAAGTTCACAGTGGACCTAATCCAGGGCTGCGGACAAACCCACCCTGGGTACACGCTGGACTGAATGACTCACAGAGGTCTAGTTCAATCTTTGAGAAACCCTTATAAACCATAAACAATGATGAACAACTCTGATTTCGTACTTGACATTTTTGTTTACTGGCTGTTCGCTAAACTTCAGAAGACTAATTTGTTAAAAAGCAAGTAGCCACTCAAGGATGGTTTCTTTGTATGTGAGCTAAGAGTCAATTTAAAGATACATGACAGATACTTGAACTAAGAAAATACTTCCATTTAGGCTGCATTAACTCACACACTTGTAAAAGAAGATGCATGAGCCAATTAGTTATTTAAGAGAATGCACATATTTAGACATAAATTTGAGACTAGAACATACATGCTTACATGCCTCAAATTAAAATGACTTACACAAAACACAACCTCTAATTTCAGTGCTTTCAAATTTTGGTAGTGAGAAAAAAAATCTTTTACATTGCATCTTTATTCTAATATACACACATAGCAGAAGCACCACATTCCTAATGTTCCTGAGTTACTAAGAGGTTATGTAGTTGCATCACATATACAATAAATTCTATTAAAAAGTTTAAAAAACTCCAACAAAACACTGACCTGGACACTACCACCCCCTTCCCACCCCCCCATCCTCAAAAAGTATTGATGTTTTCAGATTGCTGAAAAGTAAAACTGGATCATTATATCTAGATAATAACATTTAAATATTCCCATGTTTTAATGATTTTTAAATGTATCTGGACAGGTTGACATTATGGAAGGTATTCTATTTATCTATTACAAAATAAGCAAAAATGAACAGAAGAACGTAAACTGTGTATTTTTAAGAATTTCATATATATTAAATTTGCCTTGTTATACTATTAAAGAATTCCATTAAACCATTTTTATTCTTTTCACTTTGTACTAGCAATCTTCTATATATTTTTGGACATACTTTACTACACTTCTGTATTAGGCATCTTGCAATTAGAAGTACTGTGGTTTAGTATGTATAGCTAAAAATTAAGCAGTGATGGCACCAAGCCAAAGAGAACTACAAATAAAGAAATCTTGTTGTCTGAGTGTTCTGGAAAGATACTTGACATTTCAAAAGCTAAAATGATCCCACTTGACTTATGAGGAACTAAAATACATAATTTAGAAGCTACTTTGAGGTTAATTTTTTATAGAAAACTCTTGAAATATTTGAAATTGACCAAAACAAAATCTTGATGTCAATTTATTAATTTTTGAAAGCACAATGATTACTGGATTATTTATGAAGTGAATCACATCCCCTCAATCAGTAGCAGAACAGTTTCTACACTCTGGTGTACTATGGTGCAGAAAGAGTTTACAGCCGACAAATACAACATGAACTTCTTGTATAATTCATCACAGATGTAAAAATCAAATGCTTTTGTCACAGCAAAGCTAACCCAGAATCACAATTTAAGGAATGCAGAAGGGAAGTAATACTCATTCCATTTCACTACTTAAATTAAATACATTTTGGATGCATCCTCTGTTCCTAGACAAGTTGATAAAACCCCATGCTTTGAATTTTTTTGTTTTTTTTTTTTTCTCTTGACTCACAGTTCATGTTTCAAACTAATAAGAATTAAAAATTATACAGTCTCTACTACTTGATATTTAAATAGTGGGGCATAGATGCTTAAACACAATAGATCTATTAATGTACATTCATAATGAGACCTAGGTAATATGTCAAAAGGAAGTGAGATAATAGAGTTAGAATTTGTCTTCCTGTTCTCCTTTCAATTGCTAAAAACATTAAACCACTTTTGATCTCTTTTTGTTAAATACTTCAATTTTTTTTATTAGAAAAAGAAGGTTTGAAACTGATAATCATCATATTGTTGTGATATTAGCGATTTAGGTTCATTTCTATTCTAATGAGCTACATCAATATCTTAATTAGTATTTTTTTCATCCATTTAAAGAAAAACTTGTTTCTAGGTATTCAGTCCCCTAGTACTACAGAAATCATTAAAAAAAATTATTTTTCTTAAACTTAGGCATTCAAAATAATTGCACTATTTATATCTATACTTTTTTTTTAAGGCAGGCAGTCAAATTGTGGTCAAAATGAAACCTTTTTGAGTAATTTGAGTATTACTGGAATTCAACAAGAAACCAAGAGAAACTACAAAATAGAATATTGAAAGGCAAACCTTCTACCAAAAAATAAATGTTTTAAAAGACTTAACTTAGTTTTAGCAACTATGATGAAACAGCTCTGTTGCTCGTTAAGAATTTTAAACAACAAGTTTTCATATTTAATCACTCAGAATGAGTATCTCCCTTTTGGATGTCTGAAGAAAACATTCACTTTTATTTAGGCAACACTGTAGAAACATACTAACTTTAAAATATAATTTGTTAAAATATGTTTTATAGTGCAGTAAAAAGGAGGATCATAAAACTGGTTCCTAGAATTTAGGAGAAATAAAACGCAACAGTAAACTAGCAAGCCACTTTAAAATATGACGCAACCCTTTACTTGTATGATTATGTATTTCAACAAGACTTTTGTATCTGATTAAGTGGAAAAAGAACTCAGTAAATTCCTTGTTTTTCCTTTTTGAGTTCTGTGTTCTCTCACTTCAGAAAAATAAAAATGTTGCTTTAAAATTTAGAATTATGTAAAGGAACCCTAATTAATCCCTTCTGAGTCTAAACTTAATACTAGATTTATGAGAATAATTTTAAATATAGCAAATTATGGATTTTTTGAAGTATATTGCTAAGTGCTACGTAACAAATAAAGTGGCTTAGGGGAAAATTTTAAACAAAGTTAGAAGTCCAAAAAATTAAATATAAAACTGGACTGTAGTAACAGTGTGTTAATGTGAGTCACTACTGGCGTTTATCAGAAAATACTAAATGCTTTAAAAGTTTACCTTAAATTATTCTATCCAAGTCAGGAATAGATTAATGTTAAATACAGTTTCATAGCTGTTTTAGCTAAATAAATCTACCTCTAACTGCAAATCAAATGTTCTGTTAGGAATGGTATTCTTCATTGCAGTGTGACATTAACAGATACTGTTTGAAATGAAAGATAAGACAAGGATATAAAATGACAATACATCTTGGTGGGAGTTTGGGGGGGGTATCAAACTAAAAAAATAAATTACACTGAAAGTAATATTCACAATATGATCATAATTACACAGTTTATATGTAATAATTTAATTGGACATTAAATAATTTTAGATATAATATTTCTGATGTGTAGTAGCTCACTGGAAAGGCACCTAGCACACTGGTTTTAATACAGGGTTTAACATGTGCACTGAATGAATAAAGCTTTATGTTTCTTTTTTTTAGGTCATACAAAAAAGAAAATACAAGTATCACAAGAGAACAGAGGCTAGATCTTGGGTCAAATGAAAATTCAGGATTATATTATAATTTCCTAAAACTGTAAATAAAGCAAATGAATAAACAACATCCAGAAAATGTATTTCAGGTAATACAGGTAGAGGTTGTGGTCATTTCAATTTTTGTTGTATCAGAAATATATATTGTGTTTTGGTACTCAGAAATTAGGTGCATTTTTCTGAAGATTAACTTAAGCATTTCTCTCTAGAGATAAAGGAGTACAAAATTAAACTTTCTATTATGACTGATAAATTTGTCACCGATGAATCAAAATAACCACTCAAAGCACTATGTTTCCAACAGAAAAACTTAAATTAAAATAATAGTACCTGTGGATCTCTCTACAAGACAAATTAAACCTGAGGTACAACACATCTCTGTTTTCCACATTTAGAACAAGCAACTGGAAACAAACTGTGTATAAATCATAAGTTTCTGCTCTCTTCATCCTGATGATTCAAAAGTACATCTACATCCAGTTTCCTCCAACTGGCTATTATACTACATTATTTTTAAGGGTACAGGTTAAGAGGGACAATCCACCTTCTAGTATGACAAAAAGTAGTTTGAAACTTTGTCTCATCTCATTGCTCAAAGAGAAAAGCCTTTATTATGTACCGCAGGACAAAGGATTTGCAACTGTCTGTTATTTGAGAAATACGCTATTGCAGTAATTTATCTCACTGTATGGGTCTTGAAGATGCACGGTGGTATCTCAAATCAACTTTTAAAGAAAACCACATGCCATTTTTTTGCCATTGGAAATACTGATAAAAACTTACTCAAAAATAAAATTTGTTTTTTTGATAGTTATGAATTGCACACGGTGCAGACAAATTGTTCAAGGGCTCTTTTCTGCTTCAGAGATTACTTCTGATAAAAATTTTAGTCTGCTGATTTCTACTGAAACCTCCACAAACAGGTGACTAAAGTGATCTATTCGCTCCTTGAACACTCTTAAAAGTTCATAAAAGAACTAAAGATGTCTTCTGATAGGATTCCAATCCCAAAATAAATGAATATACAGCTATCTTTGTCCTCACATTAACAAACCTCTTGGTTTCAACGTCAATGGGATCCCTTACGGAGACAAAATTACGTGTCAATACCTGCAAGACTCTATATGAGCAACTACTCCAAACTAAAACAACGATACAAAACATAAAACCAAACAACTCGAAAAATGTCCTTACAAAAGCTGTTCTCTGTAATTTTCCCTCCTAGTTAGAACAAAATCTGCAGAGGTTCTGAAATACATGAAAAGACTCCAAATCTTCACCCTGCGTATTGCAGCATAAATAGTAATGCCATTAATAAGGAGGAAGAGATAGTAAGTTATAGTGAGTATTGTTGCTTTGTTAAACTATATAAAACTCTGCAACTCAGCTCTATTGCTTGAATAAACTTTCACTGACCCTTATAGTTACCAGGGTTTCTACAGAAATATCTGCTTCAGAATCCAGAAAGAATGAACATTTTAATACAAAAGCAAACAAAACCACTTTACTAGTTGCTAGAGATTTTGTCAGAGGAAGTAAGTATCATTAATGCATACAACAGGGTACAGATTGCTTGCCATCTACTTACTCTAGGTAATTAGTTCTTACAGTCTACTGGAATTAAAGTTGCAGCCTATGCACAACACTAAAACTCAGCAAAGAACCTCAAAATTTGGCACTAAGCATCAACAATCCTACCAATTTATTCTGTGAATTCAGGTTTCTGAAAAACTAAGTAACAGAAGAAAAACGTGGGAGACAATGCCATTGTGAAAAGGAAGATAAAAAGTTTATAAGAAAGCAATATATATTTATTCTATTTCTTTCATACATATGAAACAACTAATACATGAAGCTATACTACCTCTTTATACACACACAAACATACATATATACATAACCACTAAAGAATATAAAAGAGGTCCTAGCCCTTCAAAGATTCTCTGTAATCTATCTACAAGCATAAATATAGTTGTCAGTGTGATTACTGTTTGTGTGCACTGTGTTATTAAAAGAATACAAAAGAGAAAAACCTATGTGGAGGATAGGAAAACATAAAGGAGAAAGATTGATTCTGAGGAGAAGAGAAACTTGGAACTCAGTATAGCAGCAGTACAAAATAATTTTGAAGGAACAAAAAAAGCTGTATTTATTTAAATTATATACACTGAGGAAGAGATTGCAAACCAGTAATGGGTGAGGATGAAATATTTTAAACTCAAAAATATATTTACTACCTGTTCCATTCTATCTATCCATAACTGTTGCACTTATCCCCCCCCCAAATGTATTTCCCTTGTGTGTAATACTGTACATTTTGGGGGGGATAAGTGCAGCAGTTATGGATAGACATGGTGCTTTAAAAATAGATTTTAAAAGGGTAACATTATGAAAGAAATAGTTCTAGCAAGATCAAGCATTAGAGAGATTTGCTAATCCAAGTGAGAAGCAAAAACTAAACATTGTTTTTTGAGAAAATACCATGGTATGCTTATTCTTTATGATTTACATGACAAATGCCAAATACTGGAGAGAAAGCTCAAGCAATGCTCAGTAGGACGATGTGATTCCTTGATAATTAAAACATTCTATTTTAAAATAGAAAGCATATGTATCCTAAATATTAAAGCATTAGAATTTAACAGCATCTTGAGAAATTATTTGAACATTGTTAGCTGCATCTCACTTCTCAGAAAAGAATCCATAATCCAGTTATGAAAAAAAAAGCAAGTTACAGTTATGCTTTTTCTTGTGACAATTGGATGTGATTCAGTATAAACGCTATCTTATTCCTCCAGACTTCTACTTGTAACAGCTATGCCCTAGCTATAACATTTTAAAATAGGAACTATATAATTCAATTATAGTTTGTTGAAACTAATGTTTTTGCTTCAGCAAACACCTTTATAGAAGAAAAGCCTTTAAAAAAAATCATGTGTTCTCAGAAACAGTAAATACATCAGTAAAAGATGGAAACAGGCAATATGAAAAAGGGGTAATCAAAATTTTTGAAAAGAAAAAGGCTACATATCTAGAGAGCTCTTTTTCAGTACTCAGACCCTTAAAGGTACTAGAAAAGGACTGCAGTTCTTCTCAAGTCCTTGTGCCAAGCATTTAATCTGAAAAGCTTTGTGCAATTACTGTACAGCTAGAAACAGGGATTTTTAAAGTTAGGCAAAATCCAGAACTACTAGGTAAAGCCAGTTCTACAGGACAACTATCAAGACAACTGTTATCTTCTGCAGGTTACTACAGGAAACATTATGAGATAAATATATTCCCCAAGCTGTGCGAACCACACTCCTAATAATGACCGCTTGGGTATTTAGTTTTTTTTCAGAAATATCTTACACAATTTCTCAAGGCATAGCTATACCAAGTGCTGAATCCGAACACTTCCTTTCAAACATTTTTCAAAGGTGGTTTCTTTTGGGGTTTATTTTTTGGAGGGGGAGGGGGTGGTGGTGGTGGTGTTTGTTTGCTTTTTTATTTTTTCCTGTGTTCTGTTAGTGGAAGCCTATCATTCAAAGCTTGTCTTGAAATTGTTTTCTACACATACAGAGGAAAACACTGGTCTAAAGTGGAAGTAAAGCATTACAGACTTTTATGTTTTACTACTGGTAAGAACGAAATTTTAAAGCAATTCTTAGTAAAAACACAAGATCAGACCCTTAAAACATCTAGTCCTGTTTCACAGGCTGGCTTCATCAAATCTTCTCATCTTTGAACACCAAATCTCACTTTTGTGTTTCAGAATGCACAGCACTCCGCACCATTACAAACTTTGTCAGTAATAATTTACTTAAAAAGAATTCCCAGCACCAGGGATATCAATAAAACCCAGAACTAGAGCATAAAATTGAAAAGACATTTACACAATTCTGTGTGTGCTTGCTGCCCCAGCTCACTGCTATACATCTTCACATCAGCCTAATTCATTTGACACACAGTCTCCCCACAGCTGAGAAAGCCCAGCTTCCTTACTAGTTCTTAGTAAAAGCTTAAATACAAACCCCACTATGCTTAAGTAAAGTTAAGATTGTGACAAAAATCAACAAAAGGCAGGAAATTCAAGGATAGTACTGACAATCCATGCTTAATTCATGATTGCTTAACAAAAGGGCGAAATGCTATGAGGAACTAATGTTTAGCTTTAACTTCACTATGTTCTTGGGTGAACAGGTATTTATCTCAAAGATTATACTAATTCAGTCCATCAGTCCAGAGAAATTCTAGCTATTATTTAGCATTTAACAATGTGTTGGATGTAAAGAAACTGTTAAACTAATTGTCAGCATCCTAGCATGTTACACTCTAACAAACATCACTGATTAAAAATACATTTTGAGAAAATTATGCTAGACAAACATAAAGACATAATAACATAATTTCTTTCAGAAATAAACAAAACATCTTTTTTGTAAACAAAAACCACAAAATTATTCATTTTCTAATGCAATGTGAAATAGAGTAATATATATATTTTTTTCTCACAAGTTAAAAACTCTCAGTATGTTCAATTCCTCTTTGAATTCTAATCTGTCTGGTTTTTTGCACACTATAAAAAACATTTGCTTGATCAGAAAAATGCCAGAGAAAGGAATGCAGCCTATGGCTACATTATTAGGATGTAGGGTTTTTTAATTAATCTTTTAGGCTCCAAAATAAAATTTAGTATTTTAGCATGCTTTAGAAATACTAATTAGATACAAACATGTCTGCCTGGTAGTTTTGCATGCTGTCTTACATAGAAATCAGAAAAACAGAAGAATGATATGAATAAAATGACTGAGATCGCACTTCATAGTCTTCTCCAGAGGACGTGAAATTACCTCACACATACATACTTTATTGCATTATTGCAGCAATTATACCTTATTGCAATTAACTGTTATTAATAACAGTATTTGCTGCAATTATTTTATTTATTGCAATTATTATTTTCTAATGTCTCAAATTATTACAATTTTTTTAGGAAATAATATTTTTCCAATTGAGTTACTAAGCAATCATGACCTTTTCCCAGACATCAAAATTCTGCTAACTTTTGTACCATCAAAAACTGCTGTTCATCCGCTTCAAAGAGGGCTTTCAAAATCCTGCATCTGTACTTCATCAGACTTACAAACCTGGCATCAAGATTTTAATTGTCAAAGCAAGGACAACTATGTGTTTCACCCTCGGGATTACCAAAGAAAAAAGCATAGCTGTCACAGAGCCTCAGTTCTTTGCAGAGCCTGAACAACTGTGCATGTGGAGATGTAAGTCTTTGTAAGAACATGGGACACACCTACAAGGTCCCACAAGAAGTCAGGCATGTGCTTCTCAGCTGATTTCCTCTACTTGACCAAATACAAAGGTGCAGAGTACATAAGGGCTTAAAAAGCCTCTGAGGAGGAGAATGGCTGCTCTTCTCCCTCTGAGAAGAGAGGTAGGTTCTTTGATAAAGGAAGTTCAGCAACAAACTGAGCTCACAGCACAGTAAGGGGCTCACTTTTTTAACTTAACAGCACCACAAACAAATGTGGGAAAGTCTTCAACTGAAGCACCAGAAAATTAATGAAAAAGGAAGAAAGGAAAAGGGCTCCACCCCGCAACACTCTTGTTAAACTAATTAATATTAACTTCCTATCACATTTTTAATCTAGGGCAAAGTTTTGGCTTAGAAACCATAAATTATGCTTAAAAATTCTACTTTGTTGCAGTTTGTTTTGCATTTTCAGCTCAGATATCAAAAGCAGAATTTATTTGTCAGGCTGACACGCTCAGATATGCTGAAGATTACAGTGCTAATCAATTAGTCAATAATGTATCAAAAATCAGTTGGTATCATAGCTACCTTGCTGGATGTCTTACTGATCCTTAACAGTAAAAAGAATCACATCTTTAAGTGAACTGTAAAAACTAGTACCAACTCTATCAATAGAAAATGTTCTCAAAGTCCCAGTGATGCTGAGTGACTGCAGAAACCAAAATATTAGTGACAGGTGAATCTCGGTACACAGAAATCATTCCCATGATGATTCTTTCTACATGGGCTGTTGAAGTCAGAAGGGACAACAGTAAGGCTGGTAGATTTCTAATACACAGACAGAATTGACAGAAGTCTCTCTCATGCTACAACAGTGGCAATAAGCACCTTCATTACGCACAATGCAAAATCAGTGAATTCCAAAATTTGAAGAGGAAAATAAAAGAATGAGTTTGTGGCCACAAACTACATCAAAGTAATTTATTACTTTGACATAGAAATTCCTTATTAAAAGTTATAGAGCGTAAAGTAAATATTAATAATAACTAAAAAAAAGGGAATGAGAAACAAAATCTGAAAACCTGATGTGACCATCTCAAATATACAGCTTGTAAATCCTAGTGAAATTCAGGTATGCAGGTGGGAGACAGACATTTCAGACTGTGGTGTTATTGCAGAAATAAGTGTCTTATTTTGAAGTCAATATCTTACTTGAAAAAAAAAACCTAAATAAGATAAAGCAGCCTTTGTAAACACAAGCAAGTGCTAAGAATTTTTCCTATTCTATATACAAAATATGTCTCTCTCTATGGTCTATCAGACAGGATATTTAATTCCTCTCTATTTTATCACAACAGCATTTTTAAGGGATCATCAAGTTCATTCAAATTTCATGGCCTACAATAGGCAATCAATCCCCATTCTTATTTGCTTAGTTATGCTTTTACAGCATCTAAAAATGCCTATTTTTTGATTTTCTACCAAATGCTCTCCTGGTCTCCAGGATAATTCCAAGGGGACTGTACCCAGACTACTGCCAATTTGATAAGGATATTTTTCAGCAAATACATACATTGACTTTCACACTTCTAATTACATGTATTTTTAAGCATGTCAACCACTTTTTGTACATTTCCTATTTTTACGGATAAAGGTTAGAAAATTTTTATCTCTACATTTCCAACACTTTCTATAAGAGTCCCTGTGAACTCCAGTTCAATATTCACAAAAAAAAAGATATAAGCATGTTACATACCATAGTCAGTGATCTTACAGGATACTAAATACAGTTCTTTCAGGTTCCGTCCTTCTCTGGCAATCACCTCCACACATCTGGAAGACACATGGCATAAAACTACTGTTAAAAGACAATAAATAATTTTTAAATAGCAAGAGCACAATCCACAGTTGTAATGTACTGTATCTCAATTTCTTTATTTTGTAAATTGCTCTGAATTTTCTAAATTATTTTCTAAATTGCTGAAAATGCATATGGCTATGGGTACACACTGCAGAAAAACAGTATTTTAAACTCAACGCCTTTATATGAATATTTTCATAAGTCTATGAATAGTGACTTCCCTGAAATATATACAGATAAGTCTTTTGGAAAATTATGAAAATGTGATTTTCCATTTCTTTATTACTGTATAACTTCCAAATGTTTCTATTGCAAATTTCAAACTTTAAGAGTTTTCTTCTAGGGAAGAACTATAAATGCACTGTGATGAGCACAAAATGTAAGAAAATGTAATTTTAAATTCATGTTTGTATTTCTTCAGTGATTACTGCATGAGTCAGCGTTCACCAGGGCCCAAAATGCTCTTGATGTTCCAATATATTGCTAGAGAAGCTTGTATAGATGAGAAGACTATGAGAAGCTCATTTATTTACGTTATCACAGCTGTGATGAATATGCAATGAAACACAGAGTTTATGTTAATCTTGTTTTTTCATTTCTTGTAAGCAAGAAAATTATTATTAATTAATTAATGAAATGAAATATGAGCTTATTATGTATTTGTGGCCAAGCCTAATGCTGTGTTTCCAACTGCATTGTTTATAGCACATCACTCAAAAATCATAGATTCATAACATATATTTTCAGTCCCAGTAACGTTGATCAGTTGTTCATTAGATCAAATAGCATGACTACTGTGCTATTTTCTACACAGACATTTTTAAAAGTGTATTTTACTGGATAAATTGTCTGTATTTCTTCTGATATATTCAACTTTAATTTTCAGGTCAATTACCCAATCACCTACTCTGACTCTTAAATCAACCCTGGTACAGTACACGAAATTAAATTACTTGCCAATTTCTAAGAAAACAGGTATTGCTGAATGTGTCATAGTTTGAAAAATACACCTACATCCTCAGGGACCTTTTTCTTTCATTTACCACCACCAATAGATTATCTCCCAGTCTGATTTAACTGTTCATGCCACCAATTTTAGGTTTTAAAAGCAACCACCTAATTCTGACAGTTTACAATAAGAAATAACTGAACAACAGTCCTTCATATCTATTCGTCCACTCCCTGCTTCCTTCTTCTAAAATATACAATGAAAATTCACTAATAATAATAAAACAGCACACTTCTGACAGAGTACCTTAATCATAGTTCCTGTAACACTATTATAAATTTTCAACCCTTGACAACTGTGAGGGCCTAATATTTAGCAACTTTTTGCAATGTTTGTCATTGGGAAAAGGTTCTCTTTCTTTACAAATACACAAAGAAAGGAAAGTAATATTTAGCACAATAGCTTCTGACAGGGAAGTAAAATAGGGTGAATCTCCAGATTCTATACTTGCTTAAATCCATAACTTTTCTGCTAAGAAAATTAGCAAGCATGACACTTTTCTTTTAGAAACTACACCAGGACTATGCTTTTAAATATAAAGTAACTCAGAACTATATGTTCCATCAGGTTATTTTCCTAAAAAACTGATCAAGATTTAGAGCATTTAACACACTCTGTGTACATGAAAAACTTCTGTTCCTGTAAGACATAATTTTGAAGAACACACTCATGTTTGTTAACTGGCTTATTGAGATAACTAGACCACGAGGAAATTTTTTTAAATTATTTATTCCAGAAAAATACTTCCTAATAATGAGATTTTATTGCTAATATTAGTAATATAAATAAATAGAAAATTATTATAATGTATTTTACTAGCTATTTACTATTTTCATTAGACATTTCAGCAAATATAAATTGAAAAGTCAATTTTGAGGTTAAAAGAAGCTTTTATTAATTCTTATGGCATAAATCATTTAGCAGAGTAATGGTGCTATGAAACACTTTGGATAAAAATTCTGAACATAGAAAAATTTTTTGAAAATTTTTTCTAGTGGCTTTAAAAGTTTTCAAATTATTTTTGATAATTTTTATTTACTGAGAGACCATTAATTTAACAAAAATGATATTGCAGTATAGCAGTCAGTATCTAAAAATACAACCACAAGACAGTCAAGATGACATAAAAGACTACCTAATTTTCTCTACAAGCTCAGTTACACACCTTTTCAATCAGTCAGGGTCAAAGTTGTATTACCTGTGCAAATGCAAAAGTATTTGACTGTGTGGCCTTTACAATTGTATTCTTTAATCCTTCCAAGTACAACCAGCTCTAAGGGTTAAAGTTTTTTCAAGTGGCTTGAGTGACTCCAATCCTGTTCTCAGTGACATCCTCAAGTCTAAATGAAATACAGTTCACTTTCTGCTACTGGGAAAAGAAAATCTTCAGAATCTTCAGCTGTCTTCATTAAACAGGAAAAAAACAAGAAGAAAGAGAAAAAAGGCAAAACCAGACCTCTGACAGCCTCATTTCCTTTTGTTTCTTGAAAATATTAAAATCACCTAACATCTAAAAGAATGAGGTAATGACACATCTAGTTTGGAGAAAAAACAAAAATATATATAGCTGAAATACTGAATCTACGGCCCCCACAGGGCGCCTGCAGAACTCCGGGGACCCCAGCCCCTGGGTGCACCCACAGTTGGCCCCCGCCCTGGCCCCGGCAGGAGATAGGAGAGAGAGGGGAGCCTCGCCGGCCGGTACTGTGCCCCTGTGGATTAGGAGAGGGGAGCTCTGGAGCACACAGAGGTTTGCCCTTCAAGATTTGGGGGAGGGGAAGGGTGTCGAGCGGGCCATGGGGGTCCTCGGACTGGTGGGAGTGCGAGCGGGGCAATCCTGTATGAAATGTTGCAGGTGAGCAGTGCGCCTGAAGATATGTGGTAACACAGTGGGGGACGGAAAAGATCAGGGTGGATAATGGGTTCTTTTAGAGTGTTGGGGGTCCCGGACAGGCTGGGGCCTTGAATAGTACCCCAGCCTTGGATGGGTACAGAGGCCAGAACGGTTTGTCTGTTTCTTTGTTTTTGGCTCACCTGCGGCTATTGCCCAGGTTCGGCACGTTCTGGATATATTTGCTTTGCTTTGTTACATCCTGAAAGGGTGGTCAGGACAAAGGGTTGTTCCTGGGTATTTCCTTGAGATTGTATATAGATAGGTGATAGCAAAGTAGGAAATTCTAATAGGAATGAAACCTGTGTACCCCTATGCGGTTGCGAGCTATGCTGGCGATGGTACATGCCTTCGGTGGGGTCGCCCATGCCAGACATGTCAAAATCGTAGGGCCAGATACAATACCTTCTTGGGCAGGATGAGCTCATTAGCCTTCTGGCAGTCATCCTAGGAGAAGGACAACTCTTAATCCCAAACCTGGGCAGATGGAGCTTGTTTAGCCCTGTCAGGCCATCCATCTAAGAGAAGATCACTCTAATTAAACCTGTGTCCTGAGGACCTCTCTGCCACCATCCGAGCTTGCTCAGCCCTGGTAGATGAACCTTAAGAATTAAAGGGTGGGTTCAGTTCCGCACATACTGTGTCTCACCTAAAAAATCCATTGCACAGGCTTGAAGGCTTTACCCACATGCAAAAAGTCCTGTAGTGACAGGCGAGGATCAAAATGGCAGGTGAAAGGTGCACTGGAAGCCGCAGACCCAACCCTGCATGCAGGTGGTTCAGGATATTGGTCATTTGAGACTGACCAGAGATGACAGTCTCTTGGGGCAGCACCCTGAACGACCAAGCAGCCTTTTCAAGGACAGCACTGCTTGCTCCACTCGGAGAGGGGTCTAGAAAACGTGGCCTAACCAAAGCTCATCTCCACCCAGTTGGTTAACTGCAGGTCAATGGGCATCTTCTTCCAATGCAGTCACACAAAGATCAAAAGACAAGGGAGTACACCTGCCTCCAAAGGTGTACCTAAATTAACTCTTGCATGCTGGAACATCAGAACCATGCTCGATTCTGCAGATAGCAGACATTCTGCCCTAACTGCCCATGAACTGACTCGTCTCAAAATCGACACAGTTGCTCTCAGTGAAGTTCGCCTTCACGAAGAAGGTAGTCTCAGAGAACATGGTGCCAGTTACACACTCTTTTGGTCAGGTAAGCCCAGAACAGAAAAGCATCTCTCAGGAGTCGGCTTCATGATCAAAAACTCCATTGTTCCTAAACTCAAAAATCTGCCAACAGGTCACTCTGACCGCATTATCTCCCTACGCCTTCCACTACACAACAAACAACATGTTGTCCTCTTTAGTATATATGCCCCAACTCTCCAAGCTGACCCTGCTGAAAAAGATAAATTTTACACCGACCTGCGCTGCCTTACCCAAAAGGTGCCTGCAGATGATAAGATCATTATCCTTGGTGATTTCAACGCCAGAGTAAGAAAGAATTTTGAAGCCTGGAAAGGAATATTAGGCAAGTATAGTGTTGGAAACTGCAATGATAATGGTAGACTTCTGCTAGAATTCTGTGCAGAGTAACAGCTCACCATCACTAATATTATCTTTCAGTAGAAAAATAGTCTGAAGACAACCTGGATGCACGCCAGATCCAAGCATTGGCATCTCATTGATTATGTCTTGGTGCGACAGGGAGATGTCCGTGACGTCCACCACACCCGCGTGATGCCCAGCGCAGAATGCCAAACAGACCATTGGCTTGTGCACTGTAAACTCAACTTCAATCTTAAATTCAAACCTAAAAGGGGCAGTATCCCAGGGAGGAGACTTTAAGTTAAGAATCTCCAATCAGCCACAGTAAGAGACAGATTCCAGGCAAATCTTCAAACTAGGCTCAAAAACCATTCCATAGATTCTACAGATTCCTCTCCTGAAACAATTTGGTACCATATTAGAAACAGCATCCTGCAATCCTCTGAAGAATCTTTAGGGTTCTCCTTCAAGAAGAACAAGGACTGGTTTGATGAAAACAATCAAGAGATCCAGGAATTGTTGAGGAAGAAGAGAACCGCCCACCAAGTACACCTTGCACTGCCTTCCTGTCACATAAGAAAAACAGCCTTTTGTCTTGCATGCAGTAAGCTCCAACAGAAACTCTGTGACATCCAGAACAAGTGGTGGATCGATCTAGCTGAAAAAAAATCAGTTATGCACAGATACGGGTGATCACAAAGGATTCTATGAGGCCCTGAAAACAGCATACGGGCCTACATACCAGGTCCAAAGCCCTCTACTCAGCACAGATGGTCAAACGCTTCTCACAGATAAAACCTCCATTCTGAATTGATGGTCTGAACACTTTCAGACTCTTTTCACTACCAACTGTGTAGTCCAAGACTCAGCAATTCAGTCCATCTCACAACAACTGGTGAAATACAAATTGGATACTGCCCCCACTTTGGGAGAAATCCTCAAGGCCATACAACAGGTGAAAATTGGCAAGGCTGCTGGGGTTGATGGAACTCCATCTGAAGTCTGGAAACATGGGGGCCTTGCACTCCATGCTAAATTACATGAGTTTGTGGTGCGCTGTTGGGAACTAGGTGAACTACCATCAGACCTTCGTGGTGCAGTCATCATCACTTTGTATAAGAAGAAAGGAATTAAATCAGACTGTTCAAATTACCAAGGTATTACTCTGCTCTCCATTGCTGGCAAAATCCTGGCAAGAATACTCTTGAACAGACTAATACCTGCTATAGCAGAAGGAATTCTACGTGAAAGCCAATGTGGTTTCAGAGCCAACAGGAGCACCACAGACATGGTGTTTGTTCTCAGACAACTGCAAGAGAAGTGTAGGGAACAGAACAAAGGTCTCTATGTAACCTTTGTCGACCTCACCAAGGCTTTTGATACTGTGAGCAGAAAAGGTCTGTAGCAGATTTTGGAATGTTTAGGACGTCCCCCCAAGTTCCTTAAAATGATCATCTCACTCCATGAGGATCAGCACGGCCAAGTCAGATATGGCAATGCACTTTCTGAGCCCTTTCTAATAACTAATGGTGTGAAACAAGGCTGCGTTCTCGCTCCTACCCTATTCACAATCTTTTTCACCATGATGCTCCAAAGGGCCACGGCAGACCTTGATGATCAGGACGGTATCTACATTCGATATGGTACTGATGGAAGCCTGTTCAATCTTAGGCGACTGAAGGCCCACACCAAGACCTTAAACCATCTTGTCCAGGAGCTGCTTTATGCTGATGACATCGCCCTTGTTGCCCACACAGAAGCAGCTCTGCAGTGTTTAACATCCTGCTTTGCAGACACTGCTGAGCTCTTTGGGCTGGAAGTCAGCTTGAAGAAGACAGAAGTTCTCCATCAACCTGCACCTCAGGAAGTCTTCCTTCATCCCCATATCACCATTGGTGAATCAGAGCTCAAATCAGTCCAGCAGTTTAATTACCTAGGTAGCCTCATCTCCTCGGATGGTACGATTGACAGAGATATAGACAACAGGTTAGCAAAGGCATATAATGCTTTTGGAAAGCTTCATAAAAGAGTTTGGCGAAATAAACGCTTGAAGAAAAGTACCAAGATCAGTGTTTACAGAGCCATAGTGCTGTCTACTCTCTTATACGGATCTGAATCATGGGTCGTCTACCGCCACCACCTGCAACTCCTAGAACGCTTCCATCAATGCTGTCTCCATGCAATCCTAAACATCTACTGGTCAGATTATGTGACCAATACATCTGTTCTAGAACAAGCAGCAGTCACAAGTATTGAGGCCATGTTGCTGAGAACACAGCTGTGATGGGCAGGGCACGTCTTCAGGATGAAGGACCACCGTCTCCCTAAGATCTTGCTTTATGGTGAACTTGTCACTGGCTGCCGCAAAAGAGGAGCCCCGAAGAGGAGATACAAGGACTCCCTGAAACAACATCTCAGCCTTGGCCAGATTGATCACCATATGGAGGTCTGGAGGCACACCATCTATAGCGCTGCTGATGCCTTTGAGAACACACGCAGGATCACCCTTGAGGAGAAAAGGCAACGCAGAAAGAATCATGTCTTGCAGAATATACCTCCTAGGGAGTCTTTCTGCTGTGCCTTTTGCAACCAGACGTGTCTATCTCGTATTGGCATTTTTAGCCACCAACAGGCTTGCAACAAACGTGGGTAGTGCCCTTCCCAAATCTTCGTTTGCAAAGCCCAGCCACAATGATGACTGAATCTATGGAGTTTTTTGTGTGCTTTCTATACCTTGCATCAGTCAATCTAATTCCAGTTTTAATTTCTATTATCCTTTCTATAGATCATCCCCATGTATATCAACCTGCAGAGACAGAAGAAACAGTTTACATGGCTTTATCAGTCTCTGCTTTGTAGAGGGTCACACAATACATAATTGCTACTAACAACTGACTTCTTTACAACCTAAGGAAAAATAAGAGTAGTTGTATATTTATTACTTTTACCTTTTAACCTTTGTTAAATATGACAGCAAAGAAAAAGGTTAAAAGAACAAAATGAAATTAACCTTTTCTAGAAAACAAGGATAATCTTAATTCTGTTGTAATGATCCATCAAAATTATGTCAGATTATTGTCATAGTTATCATTGGAAGTATTCATATTTACAATGTTGCTCAATTAGACAACAAAGAAGCCTAACCTTAAAAAAAAAAAAAAAAAATCAGCATTATACTGGTAACTAAAAGAAGCAAAGTTATTATTTAAAGCAGTGGCAAGTTATGGAAGTGAGCAAACCAGAAAAATGAACCCCACGAAAGTTGGAGACTAACATGGACACGGTGGCAAAAGCTGTGTACCAAGGCTAAAAGAATTTTTTAAATCTCTTCACTCAAGATTACTGAACAGGCTTTTATCAGCTGTACAAAATGTACTGAAATATAAACAATCTTCCAAAAAGAAAAGAGACTTTCACTATCGAAATGACTTATTATCAAAAATGAGACAAGGGTTCACTAGCCAAGGAATAAAGAAATAAAACTACAATTAGAACTTTGATAATATACATATCTGGATCAGAGATGGCCAAAGTTAAAATTTCTTCACTTCCTTCTTTGTAAATGAGTATCATTTAGAACCACATTAAAACATCAAAACAGAGAACATGAAATATTTTAGGAAGACACTGCTTATTCATTAAATCTGAAAATATTATCTAACAAATGCTTATGTCAAGCTTTCCCTGGATCTACTCAATATTTTATGAATGCTGTTCTCTGATAGACTGATAAGAAATTCAGTTTTATTGCATTTGATTCTAAAAGTAAGGAAATAATATCATGCACTGTGAAATTTATAGTGCAATTGGGAGCAAGAAAAAGGCAAAGAGCACAAAGTGATTTCACGTAAACAAAGCCAATCAAACAATATTTAAGAAACCAAGAATATAACTAAAAACATACCTACATACTGTTAATTCAAAACAGTCACAAGACCACAGAAGTTTGTAAGATAACTAGAGCATGCTGAGCACTGTGATGCTGAACGTACCAACATACCAGCATCCCAAAATTCATTATGCTCAGAGACTAACAAAAACCTAAGATTGCCTCTTACTGTTGTAATTTCTAAAGATGTCTTTCTACTTGAAAAGTTAAAAAAAAAATCACAAGATAAAAATTATACAGCTATAATGTATAAGTGTGTGTATATATATATATAAAATGTATATACACATATAGAACTGTGTTACAGAAATTTGTCCACTAACATGTACTTGTGTGTACTGCTCTTCCCAGCTGGTCTGTATACAAGACCAGAAAAATTATCAAAATGTACAAAGATTTAGTGGCATAGAGCTTCTCTGACAACATGTCTCTTTAAAAGTAACAGAACTGCATGACTGAAACATAGATAACTTCAAATTTAGGCCCAACTTCTTGATAACTTCCCACAAATAAATTTATGCAATGATTTGTCATAGTCAATGTTTATGACTTTCCATGATGTACTGCAAAATGTAAAGCTTAAACTTAAATTCCAACAAACTAGTATTTCAAAAATCAGTATTTCAAAACCCTTTAATTTTCTTCTCTTAGCCAACAGAAACCTACATTCTTTGACTCAAATAAAGTAAACTGCAAGCTTCTACCTGTAAGAAAAAATAACAAAGATCCTCGAATTACAGAAAACAATTGTATTATACATATATATGTACACAGAGCTTTTTATGCTTTTCGTCTAAATCTAAAAACATTGGAAAATTGTACTTGTGGCAACTGAAAGGACCTAATGAGAAAATATGAGTACAGTATTTGTGGTGTAACTTGTCCTGGGAGACCTTGTTACAGTCTGAGACGCTCTTCAGCCCTGAGTGAAGCTAACAGGAGTTGCCATATACTGTTGATGAGTTTACAATTTGAGGGAGTAAGTTTCCCTCACTACAGAGGTGTAAAAAATGCAAAACATTAACATACTACCTAAGATTCAAAGTGAACATCAGACTATTTACATGTCTGCTTTGCATTTGACTGCCATGCATTTGTCTTTTAAGCAGTGAAATGAACACACCTTACTATCCTTTCGAAACATAACCAAGAGCACTATTAAGAAGCCAGAGAGAGTTTGGGAAGAACAGGAACACAAAAATATGCCTTAGAAATCAGAAACCTTTCACAAAGAAACATATAGTGCTCCTCAAAAATTATAGTTTCAATGGTTAAATTCAGGCAGAAGACAGTAGCTGTACATAAAATAATACAGTCATTGGTTTGATGACTTAAATATTCCAATGGAAGGCAATAATGCAATATAATAACCAAGTCTCTCCCATAACAAAACCGAACCTCATACTACAGAAGCATACACAGTCTTAAAAAATTCATGTATTCTGAGGCCTTCTGCACTAGAAGGAATCATCTGAAGGCTAACCTAATGAAAATACTAACATTTACTGAGAGATCTATAAACCTTTGTAAAACCTCATAACAATAAATGATGAACTTCACAGACTGATGGATACATATTCTTGGTTCAGGATTCTCTTTCACTGATCATTATATTTGCATTATGATCAATATATCTCTTTTCAATACATTTGTTTACTGTTACTTTATACTAATAAGAGGTATGATTTATACTTGTCTTTCAGTTAGCCTAGAACACGGTTTTTACTGCCATTTTAACATTAGAATCACATTCAAAATATATATTTAAATGGCTTTGAATTTCAACACCAAGAACTGCATCTATAAGAAACAGTATTAACCACCAAAACAGGGTAAGACTTTTAAGCAAAAACACAAACAGAATCTGAAGAGTACTTTTTGTCTGGAGCCAATATGCAAAGTGTCGCTAGTTATACAAGTTAACAGCAACTATCTTAAAGCAGTCAATGTGATTAGCAGGGAGGTATTCTTAAGAAAATCAATATAATTTAAAATTAGGTTTGCCAAACAGTTTTGCCACTTACAGCACAAGAAAACATATTAGCTTTTTTTTTTTTTTATATTAGAACTCACAAATAACAGAGGTGAGGGCAGACAAGTCCCACAGTGTCTGCTAGCGCTCAAAGCTAGTCAGATGCATGCAAGCTCCAGTCAGAGAGCCACACAGACAAATGAATCAGCTCTGTGCTTAAGCTATTATGCCCTGTCTTTCAGCAATAAATATCTATTTTCAAATATTTATTAGTAGTCTTATCTAAAGTAAATGCCTCCTGTTACCCTCACTGCATGTAAATCCAGCAAGCAATTAAGCCAAGAAAGGAGAGATTTTGCAAATTGTTTAATTCCACTATCTGACTTTTACATGTAGTAGTATTCCAGGTGGCCTTTGGTCCCTTTCTGGCTTGGAGGAACTAGGTACCATAACGGATTTAATAGAAATAAACAACTAGGAAAAATAATCTTATTCTAAACCCCTCATAAATCTGATTTTCTACAGTTAATTACACTAAAGTCTGGAAGACAATTAAATGATATCTCTTTATTTTTTAAGAACTCTGTAGTATTTTGGAATTCATATTTGAGATTAAAAGATCTGATACAGCATTTCAAATATAGTTTCCTACATCCACTGTGGCAACCTGTCTACTGTCATAAGCAAAACCAAGGAATTGTTAACTACCAGCAAGACAATGCGTATTTCTTAGCAAGGATTGTTTCGTATTACAAAACCAAACAGTGGTTTCCTTCCTGAGCTGTTTCAGTGGTGCTTTTCTGCTCACAAAACATTTGCATTCCTGGTATAATACTGTTGAATTACTCTGCTATGAGTGGCCAATGGCTCAGACTCCCAAAGGACATCAGTGACAAGCGGTGTCCCTCAGGTGTCCATACTGCAACCAGTGTTACTCTCTTCACTAACGACACAGATGAAGGGAGCGAGTGCACCCTCAGCAAATTTGCAGATGACACCAAGCTGAGTGTTTCTGTTGACAGACTTAAAGGAAAGAATGTCATCCAGAGGGACCTGGAAGAGGTCTAGAAGTGGGTTCACAGGAATCTCATGAGGTTTAACAAGACCAAGTGCAAGGAGTTGCACCTGGATTGGGGCAATCCTCGGTATCAACACAGGCTGGGGGATGAACAGACCAAGAGCAGCCCTGCTGAGAAGGACTTGGGGGAGCTGGTGGGTGAGAGGCTGGACATGAGCCATCAATGTGCACTCACAGCCCAGAAAGCCAAGTGTGTCCTGGGCTGCATCCAAAGCAGTGCAGGCAGCAGGTGAGGGAGAGAATTCTGCCTCTCTGTTCTGCTCTGGTGAGACCCACCTGCAGTGCTGCATCCAGCTCTGGGGTCCCAGCACAGGAAGGACATGGACCTGCTGGAGAGAGTCCAGAGGAGGCCACCAAGATGGTTAGAGAGATGGAGCACCTCTCCTGTGAGGAAAGGCTGAGAGAATTGGGATTGTTCAGCCTGGAGAAGAGAAGGCTTTGGGGTGACCTAATTGCAGTCTTCCAGTACCTGAAGGAAGCCCACAAGAAAGATGGACTTTTAACAAAGGCATACAGGGACAGGACAAGAGGGAATGGCTCCAAACTGAGAGTAAGTTTAGACTATATATTAGGAATAAAGTCTTTACTGTGAGGGTGGTGAGGCACAGGTTGCCCAGAGAAGCCATGACTACTCAATCCCTGGAAGTGTTCAAGGCAAAGCTGAATGGGGCTTTGAGCCACCTGGTCTAGTGGAAGGTGTCCCTGCCCATGGCAGGTGGTTGGAACCAGATGATCTTTAAGACCCCTTTTAATCCAAGCCATTTTAAGATTCTATGATTTGTGTACCAGTGTAGAAAAAGAATTGCTTACATACATGTTGCTTCTTCACACAGTTAATGTAATGATGTCACACTTCCTAAGACACATGTAGAGGTAATTCTCATAATGTTGCCTACATGTAAATGCAAAACTGTGCAGATTTAGAAAATGATTACTGCACAGTAGCTACCGACAAGATCGGGAGTTTGTAAACTGTAAGTTCTATTTCTATGCACATAAGCAAATCCTCGTGAATTCAAACAAGATATTTGAGGTCCCACTGTCCCAGCAGAGAAGGTAAGATGATATTCAGATATTGAAAGTGTGTTCTGAAGGCTGAATCTTTAGTTGAAATGACCTAATAACTGATGGAAAGGAGTTAGTAACATGGAAATGTTACTAACATGAAATGACTTAGTAACATGAAAAGGAGTTCAGAGACAGACTACCACACATACTGTAAATTTAGAGAAGTGTAAAGGAGAAGACACCTTCAGGAGAAGAAAAGCTTCAAGTTTTGCTATAACTGTCTCTCAGTACAAACCACACAAGGGTGTACACCAGCTCAGTTGCACCATTTTGTGCATGGGAAGAGGCTGGGCTTTGAGCAGAGGGGGTAGCCTTAATTCCTCCTCATCTTTTAGAGATTATATTTATATGTTTCAGACCTTAAGATGTTTCCTGGAGTTACAGTGGCCTCAGTTTTGACAGACTTTTTTTTAAGTAGTCTTGTGCTATACCATTAGGATTTAGTATACAAAGTAAGATAAAAATAGCCCTCTTTTTTCAAAGAAAAAAGCTTCCAAGATTAAGAACAAAAGTAAGAAATGGGAACTGTACTGCTGTGCTATAACTTCCCAAAACTATTCTTTAGAGAGTTCTTTTGGAATGCTTGGATAAACTTTAAAATACTGCCATGAAAATGAAAAAAAAATTCACCTGATATTTTGAAAATAAAATACCATGTTTATACAGCTCTGTACTTCCTGATCTAAACAAGGACTGCACACATATGAAAGAATATTTCATCACATTCACTGCTTGATTTTCATACCACAGGGGCTGACATACACTTCACTGAGCTTGGCACATAAATAGATAATCTTCTCTATTGAGATTTACTCTTTCAATCCCTTTTGCATCTCTTACTTCTTTTCTAATCCAGAAAAAACCCCACTAACCTCTACCAGCTATTCATTTAAAGACCATCCTTTCTTGAAATGACACTGCAGATCATGGTCAATGTGGATTGAGAATGGACTTCGTCAAGGGTCCCTCCTGCTAACCTTAAGAAAACAGCAAAACCTGCCTCATTTTCTCCTTTTCAGAATGGAAACATATTGTATAAATCTACTTTTATACTGAGTTGTAAATAGACAGTGAGTAAATATTGGTAAAGGCTCAGTTCTGTGAAAACAAAAAACCCAATAAAAGTTTCAATAAATATTCTCAATCCTATTCATGAGAACATTACTATTGCTAAAAGTTATGATCTAAATTTAGACAAGATGAACAAGGTTTACATGGAGAGGTAATTTTTTCCATTAGACAGCAAAAGAAGTAAAGTCTTTTACAGGACATAAGGAAGCTTTCTGCAAAACAGTCCTATCATCACATCTGATATTTCTCCTCTACTGCTGAAGGACATTCAAGTTTGTAGAGAATTTCTGCTTATATGAAATGATGATGGAGCAGAAGAAGAGCCAAGATAATCAAAGAGGAAAAAAATAAAATCCAGTACTCACCATAATTCATGTATCTTCAGAATTGATTTGGGGTGCAATTCTCTTTAAAAATTAGAGCAACTTGGTAGATCTGCTACATTAATTTAATTGTGCTGAAGTTAGCAAAACTGATGAAAGAAAAAATCAAGCTCAATGCATTTTTGGACAAATGTTATAGAGAAGAGAGATTAAAGAATGTGAGTAATAGCTGAATGCTGCAGTTCTCAGGTCTCACCCAAAGGGTAGCATCACAGCAAAGCTTGCATGTGACATTTTCTATAAGTCATACATACCTTACCTGAAATTTTTTAGTATACAAATTTTAGCTTAGAAAAAAACCCCTCCATGTGTACTAAAATCTTAAAAGGCCTTGATATGCCAAGAAGTATTTTCTAAATGTTGGTAAGAATGCCAAGGTTCTTAGAAAATTTACTTTAAACTAGGGAGAATGCACTGAGACAGAAATGACTCTAAAAAAAAACCCAAAAAAACCCCAACCAAAAAAACACCCCAAACCAAAAAAAAGCACGTAAAGGCAAATTTCAGAAGCCCTTCATAAAATGATAACGAATTCCTTTCCATTAGGCTCTCGGCTACCACTTCTGTTACTGGTATGCTGCTTGAAGAATGCAACAGAAAAAAGCTTGATGATACTGTCTGTGCTTTGTATGAAGTAAAATTGCTTCCTTTTAACTCAGACAAGATACTAGTAAATATATTTATTAGAAGCTGAAAGAGCGCTACTTCTTTCTGTGTGTCATGATCTTAGTAGATTGCCAATTATATTCTCTAAATGCAGATTTTAATACCACCTAAAAATGTATGAACTTCACCTAATATTATTTAATCTGAAAGTACTTAACAAGGTAACTTTCCATGTAATCTTACTGGAAAATAATCTGTCTAGACAGAATACTAGGATATATTGTGGCCTTTCAAACTGTAGTGAGAAAACAAGACAGTTTTCAGTAGCTGGAAATTTCATAACTGAGTAGCTATATATTCAGTTATAAATGAAGAAACTTTTTTCACTCCTTCCAGTCTCAAGGTCCCCTGTGTCTTGTTGAGAGGGTTCTGATTTTGTCAGGCCTTCAGAGTGCTGGTAATTATTTACATTTGTTGTATCAGCATTGTTTGTAGTTTTGTAAAAGAAACATTAACTTAGGGATACTTGCCTGCACTTGCATGTGCAGAGATTATTGTTCGCTTGGTTACCCTAAAAGCTATCTAGTTGTTAAAAACTAATAAACTGCCACCCAAAACAACATAAAAAAACTTCAAAACAAGAAGAAGCACTTTGACTGAAATTTTATGAGTTTGCTATCTTTTTCTCCTTAATTTTTCAAGGCATTTAATAAACCTGATGGTTCATATAATCAAGTTGAGTTCCTCAGTTCATTGATGTGAATATCCTAAATCTTTACAGTCTAAGTTTAGATTCTGAAAAACCTCAGCTAACTTTGCACTGAAAGAGAACAGAAATAGTCATCTGATGCCTTAATGGCATCTCAGCTACGACAGTGACTATTATGTTCTGCTGCAGGACACTAAGTAACAGCATCAAATCATTTCTTAAACTGAACCAGAGGGACCCACAAGGGTGTAACCCTCTAAGCCATTAGAAATTATGTAGTTAATGAAAATCTACCTATTAAAAAAGCCAAGGAAATTTTCATGTGTTGTATTTTTGCCTCTCTGGAGAGTTAAGGCAAGAATTCTGTGATGTATTTATAAATCACTAGACATATTTTTTTAGCAAACTGTTATTAATAAAATATTAAAAAATCTATGGAATCACTTTACTGCAGATCTATTTCCTCCTACTTTCCTGCAGTAATATTATACTGCATTAAAGTAATAAACACCGCTGATAGTTGAAGCTTTCCAAGGAAAGGACAGTGTTAATGTATTAGTCTGAGTTCTAAAATTTGGCAGTCACTTAAACCAGATCAAACGGAGGTGGAATTGCCTGCTCCTCTGTGCAAGAAGTCATTTCTATATAAAAGTAACATAGGCACATTTCTTCACTCACCAGGGAAGTCGGGGGAAAAGCAAAGTAATCAGTGTGTGTGCTTGATAGAAACAGTGGGGGGGATGAAAACGTTACATATTTTCCATATGTGCAGCTTTGAGAAATCACAGAAGGAATAGTACTGAGACCTAAACTTGCTTTGCACTTTGTTAGACAGGTAAGCAAGGCAGTCAGCAGAAGTATGCTGATGGTCAGCTGCAGCAAACATGTCTCCACCATTCAACACAATGTTTCAGGTTACTACGAAATTAATTCAAAACAGATACTATTTGTTGAAATTATTCTGACATCTACTATGTTCAGAATTTCTTTCGCTATCACCACATTTACTGTTCTGGCACCAAATTAGAAAAAGTGCACGAAGAAATCTCTGAACTAGCATAAGCCCAGGATAAACTTTAGGAATAAATACTGTGTTTAGAGGATGCCTTGTTTTCTCTAACATCTACTGTATGTTAGGACATCTACAGGTTATACTGACAAAGATGATTGGAAAAGATTATGCTCTCATTCTCTTAGTTCTGACTAAATTACTAGTTTTCAAGTTTCCCATGGAAGTTCCAAATATTTCCTGGATTATTGCCAGAACACATAAAGGAGCGTGTTACTCATTGCTAGACATACTCCTGTAACATTTTATAAATTCAAACTGTCATTTGGAGAAAAGTCTTCTTTATAGTCTTACTAACTTGCCTGTACTTGAGAGAGGCATCAGTCAAATGAAGTTTCTATTTGCCTTTAGATCCCAGCATCTACAGGAGGACTGAAAACTTGTTTTCTAATTGCAGGACTGGAATTCCATTAGGAGGTAAACGGGCATTGAAAGCAATTCACAAAGCACTGGCAATGTTGTCACATTGGATTGAAAGATGAGCTTCTACCTGTTGCTCTATTTCATTTTTCATCTGGTACTTTAAGCCTGGATGAGGCTGGTTTAGAGAGAATGACCTTCCCCATGGAAGAAAAATCACATTTCTCCATAAATCAAAAATGCAAAATCCTTTACCATGGCAAATAGTCTGAAATCTGTAACTCCAGGTAAAGATTCTCTGTGTAGTGGCCTCAAACATAATTAGGTCTTCAAAGTGGCTTGATGACAGGCTTAGTTACCTCTACCACTGGTGTGATGGTTTCACTCTAGGCCTTCCTGGAGACCAGCTTGTAACCAGGAAGGAAGGTGACCATGGAAGTATTCCATGCTATTCCTTTATGTAACTAGAGGTATACATAAAGCCAGCGGGAGGGACCTCTCTCTCTTCCTTTCTGGCGAGGTTCAAGAACAGTGGGTCCCTGTCTTGGTCTGGCTTATCTGGAGCTGAGGCCTGCAGTGACTGCTGTTATCTGCCACGCGTGAGGGGAGAGTGCTGGGCCGTGTCCAGCCGTCCTGCTTCTCTCAAGGGAAGTGGTGAGATTTCGCCAGTTCTTCAGTTTGCTGGTTACCAGGTTTTTAGATTGTGTAGACGGGTTTTGGTTTTGTCCCTTTTCGTTCTATTTTGTCCTTTTCCCTTCTCCCTTTCCCTCTTCCCTTAGGAAGCTATTTAGGGTTTCTGGGGTTATAGGTATATAAAATTCTCACAATATATATCTGTTTTATATGTAAAATATATATATTTTTGCTATAGCTTTGGCTGTTTGGTTCATTGTTTTTTTTCTTCCCTCTCTGAGAAGCAGGCCTTTGTTGTCAAGTTTTGGAGACTTGGAGGGAAGCCAGCCCTAAACTTGCATAACTGGTAACTTCAAAGTGTTAATATCTTAAAATATTTCCTGTACCAGTTAGCATTCTAATGTGCTTATGGAGATGTCTTTTAGTTAACGCTGGTCTTGGACATACCAGGAAACATAAAGGTAGTGATATGGCCGCCTAAATATGTTGCCTGAGGCCATGAATTGAATGAATTAGCATTATTTAACCACTTAAAAATAATGTATCAGTTTCCTCTAAAATAAATAACTACCAAAAAGCAGGAAAAGCAGGGCCAGACTCTTCATAGTCACATTCTAGCCAGTTGTTATGCAATGCATGCAGTTTTCAGAAAGGCACTCCATTAATAAGTGAAATCCTAATGCCTTTTTTGATTTCGGTGACTTTGAGTTTAATCCTAGTCTTAGAAAAGACTTCGCTTTGTTTGTCCGTCTGGCATCAGGATGAATTCTTCACCTATATGGCTGAAATTCTTCTTAGTATCTGTTGCTTTTTGTTGAGAAAATGATGACAGTAGCTCTGCTTATTTCTCTCATAAAAAAACCAAGGGGAGTATCAGTAATAAGAAGAGCTCATAGGCCTTGAGTTTTTCTCCTCCATTGATTTTAATGTGATCCTCATTTCCTGTTTGACTTGTTTGTGTGGCCCTGGCAGAATTATTCACTGTACCCTAGGCACCTCAAGGTACGATTTCAGTCATCACCATGATGAAAAAAAGTCTGAGCATCTTCAGGCTAACTCCATCTCTGCTAATCTACTGAATAAAATTCACCACCCCTGTGATGGGGATTGGGACAGCAATGAGACTAAATAAGAGTGAAATAATGTTTCTGTGCTAGGTGGAGCCATCAGCTGAAGTACCAGATTGTGAAGAATACAAGCCACATATCACAGGAAACCCAACACGACATCCTTTACTGAGATCACATAAATCTATTATGAAACCAACCACAGACTAACTCTTGTCACCAGTCATATTTTGCAGTTCAGCAGGTGCTCAGTGTAGTCAAACAAGATGGTGACCATCATAGGTACAGAAACAGGTAATGCATCCAAATGCATTACCTTTAATTTTTAATTCAGCCAACACCAAATTAATTTTATACCTGCACCTTGTAAAGAAGTTTTTGAAGTATTTGCTTCTTGCAAATCTTTTGCTTATATATTTTTACAAAGTCAGATCTTCTTAACCTTTCATAATTGCCAATAGTGAAGAATGTTTCCTAATTTAATTTTCCCATTGCAGTTTTCTTCACATATTTTCTTGGTTACAGTTTGTATTTTCACTTAAAAAACTGTAATTGATGGATCTTGGCTGGCAAAGATTCCCTCCCATTGTATGCTACAGTTACAAGCAGACAAGCTTATGTTAGGAACACTGGGTCAGCAAGAAGGAAAACATTTTTGAATCAGGTATTTATATTTCACTTGAATGGCCTCTAGATGAGGGTTAACTTGTTTAACTGAAGATTTAGATACTTCTGATAACATCAAAGAGTCAGCTATGATCACTGCAACACTGGGATCACTGAACTGTACATTTAAATAGAGTACTAAGCAAATAATAAGCAGGTATCAGTTGAGACTGAAATGATAATAATTAAGTCACGGTTTGATGTCTTTATGATCTTCTTTAATGTTAGGTTTTTCAGATAAAGATTTTTGTATGTACTGTAAAAATTGCAATGTTGAAATGTTAGGCCTTCAGAGATATATCTATTTTAATGCTTAATATATCTAAATAATAACATCGATGGAAACACACCAGAAATACAGTATCTGCATATTCTTACATTTCTGTCAACATAGGTTTTCCCCAGTTTTTTGGTCTAAGGATATAAAAACAGTAACATATTGTGTGCAGATATATTGGAGAGAGGAAAAGGTTTTACAGGACATAATTCCACCCCTTACTATCACCTGCAAACAAAGCACTGCCACCTTGTGTATATAAATTAGACACATATAATGTGAATCTAAGCCAGTCCATAAAACAATTCTAGTTTTCTCCCAGGGAGAAATCCCAAAAGTGTGAATAAAATATTTTTTTTTCATGTCACGGATGGATATGGTTGCAGTCACACTCTGACTACAGCTCAAGAAGCTGAAACCAATATAAAATTTGACAAGAAGTGCTTTTTAGGGCATTCCTCTTAGTATTAATCAGAAATAATTAACTCCAAATGCACATACCTTTCAGTAACTCTGACTCAGACATTCTACAGGATTTTGCAATTATTAGAGTCAGTGTGAATCTTCTGTCCACAGATCACCTTGATTTCAAATCCAGATAATTAGCTAATATCAATTAGTTAACAGTTAGTGTTTAAAATAAGGTAGACCCTCCTTTAAAATGAATTTTAATTAATCTTATTTTTATATAAACAACAGTTGTTAATTGATAAATTAGAAGAATAGTGTTTCAGTGAAATGGATGCAACAGAAAAGACAACATTAAAAATTGGATGCAACATAAAACAACCCATAAGACTTTGTTACTGTAATATGATGATAGAATAATAATCCACAATCTTTAACATCATGATATAAGAAACCAAGATCATGCCAAGTATGAGAGAGTGATCTAACTGAAATCCAGATACCTCTTCAACTGAATCCAGATTTGAAGACTTTTCTGTCCTTTAATAACTTCATAAGTGTAGGAATCACGAAATAGCCATAATTCTTGCCCATCAGCTGACATCAGCTATCATAACTACAATCAACTCTCAATACATTATTCTGAACCACGTTCACTCTCAGTATAAGAAATTATGAAAATAAGAACTGTCCCTGCAAAAAATACCACAGCGACTATTGTAATCTCAGGTTTTGGTTTCTTGTGTGTCTCTCTTTTCTCAGGCTGCTGGACACAGAAAAAAGATTCCCTTTTCCCCTTAGCCAGTTTCTTCCTACCAGTGGCAACCTGGTGATTTCTAAAATGTCTCAACTTTTCAGCATGGCTTGTCTTTGTGAAAAATGCTTGGACAAAGCCCGATAACTTTGCCTTCACTGCCACCCTCTGGGCTCCTTACTTCAAAAATAAGACCGAGTTGTGGCATAGAGATTTCAGGATGCCTTGACACATAATTGTCTTGTACATACTTATTAACAGTAGTTCCTACTTATACAGCACCTTTCTACTCTAAAGAGATCTCTGTCAAAGAGCTTTACAGATCTGTTCATTACATCGCAGCACTAATTTAAAACCAAGAGCAGTCAGAATCATTTTAATCCTGGAAATAAAGATAAGCCTACACTATTATATAATAATTACATAATATATAATTTCACAACTGATTTGTGACTGTACATGAGGACATACCCTACTGCTAAGAGCTTACCATTTATATTCTTATTTCAGTTGCAAGTAAAACAACCTCACCAAAAATCCAAAGTCCTCCAGGTCCATTTCTATTTTACCTACTTACACAGTTTCAACACCATAGGTTCCTAGATTAAATATATGCTTTTGTTTGTCAAACATCTGAGAAGTTTATTTGTTCTTTTTTTGTTGCTTTGTTTTTGTTGTTTGTTTGACGTTTCTTTTGTTGGCGGTGGTGGTGGGTTTTTTAACATAAAAACAAAGTGGCAGTGGTAAAAAGGAGCCCACACAGACTTGGGCTGCAGCACAGGAATAGCTCTTGATATGGAACTCAGCATCTATGTTCATTTCCTTCTGTTGTCTTAGATGATTATTTTATGCTGCAGCATACTCCTTGACAACAAGGAAGGCAATTAGATCACTACAAACAGTGGCTATAGTTTGAAATGTTTAGGAAGGGTTGGCAGATAGGAGCTCCAACTGACTAAAGAGCTGGAATAGGAAACTAGATCTTCTCACCTTCTTAACCATGATCTCACCCTCCAGGGTCCACTACGTAAACTTACCCTCAGAATTATTTTCATTTATATTCATCCAGACTAATTTTGCTTGATTATGAGATGATAAGGTAACAGGTCAGGATTGAAGGTTACTAAGAGTGAAAATAGTGATTTGTCCAACACAGTGAAAAAGAATTTTCAGGTTATGTTCATATAGTGGGAGTATTTCACTTCCTATACAATTTGGAAAACTTCTTTAGCCAGGTAGATCTATTATAAAAAGAGTGATAAAATAAGCATTTATGCCTACCATCACATCTAGGTAGATGGGTAACACTTCAAGAATTAAAGCTTTTCCCAAAAAATTCTGCAAGTATTGAAGTCATGGCTGAAAAAAAATGGTGCTTTGCAAACATCCAAGAACTACTAAAGAATGTTTTTCCTCTTATCATAACAAAATACAGGATAAGAAGAACAAAGAAAAAGAACTCCCCGAGTTTCTGAATTTTGTTTATGCCTCAAATAAAATGATTCAGCCATGTTCTCAGTGATTTGTGTAAACCAGCAATATCCCACTCATTCAAGTTACTCTTTGTAGGCCTCTCAATCCAACAAGATCAAGGAAGATAGAAGTGGCCATTAATCTTTAAAAGCACTCAAGTTAAAGGCATACAAAGGTTCTTAATAAGCTTTCTTAAGGATTTTCAAATACTTCAGCAGTGGTCTTTAAAGACAATCACAATAATGCAATTAACAACTTATTATCATACTCTGTAATCCCCTACAAACTCACACAAATATTGGCATCTGAAAGGAAAAAAAAAATGGATGAAAAAAATTATTTGTTTTCCTCTTTCATAGAAAAAAGAAAGAGGGTAGGAGAAGAGACATAATCCATGAAAAGCTTCCAAAACCGCAGACTTAGGAAAATAACACAGTGTAATATGTTAATCAAGTGACAAGAAAAACAAACAAAAACTACTAAAGTAAGACTTCAGGAAAAAGTGCATTTTCTAGTATAAAAATAAATGAGCTAGATAAGGTTTCACATAGGAAAAGGAACTTTTCATGTTCAAAAACATTTGAAGAAAATCTTTTAAAAGAACACCTTTGGAAACAGTAGTATGAAAAATCAAACATAAAATTGACTGTTTTAACTTATGTGTTGAATCTAGCAGTCAACAACCCAGATGGTGATACTGTATCTTACAGCTGCTTAAAAAATGCAAGGGCATAAAAGTATTGTCAGTGTAGATATCCACCTGCAATTCCTTAGCATTTCCATGTATTTCCCAAACAGACTGTGAGGCCTTAATAAAAGTTTCAGGGTTATTTTAAAGACCTTATAGAGAGCAAAAATTAGCTGCTCACAGTTCTGCTTCAACTTGTTATATTAAGCATAAATACAAATTAAAAAAATATAACAATGTAAAGCACCCCCAAAGCCACTATATATAATTACAGGAAGAAAAAAAGAAAATATTCTACCTTAAGGGAATAATGAAAATGGATTTACAGTTCTCACAAAGAAATTGCTACAAGTTAGATACCTTGAAAATTAAAAACAACAACTTTTTTTTAGGTTGAATGAAGTTCAACATAGTTTTTATCATTTTCTGTGCAATTACAGAAAATCATGGAAAAAACCAAATAAAAATAACAGAAATTAAATATGCTACATAATAAGTATTACAGTGATCTTAATACACTAACAGTCTATGGTTTTGGACAGCAGTTTGAGCTGAGCATTAACTTTAACATCTGTGTTTGTACACATGAAACTACAGTTACAAATACATACACAGTAACTCTATGAATAAAGGCCAGATAAATAAGTATGACAATGCATGTAAACTGAATACTGAATTTTTTAAATTGAAAATGTTAGTTGCTACATAGTCAAATGAAAGAACTTGTCAAATGTGACCAGGAGCCAAAAAAGGCACACGTGCACAAGTGAGAAGCAGAACTAAATTTATCTGAAGAATTTTACATGACCTTGCCTTCCTTTTACATTTATCTACAAGTGAGGGGCAGGCAGACAGACTTTACACGCCAGTTTGAAACTTAGAAAATTGCAGAAAACTGTCACGTAGCAGCACCCTGAGTGGGTTTTTATTGTTCTGTCATTCAAGAGTGAGAAAGATTTCCTCCTGGTCCTCCAGAAAAATGTCTCAACATTTCCTCAAGTGTTTCATGCTGACACTGATTTCAGAAAACTGTAGCAGCAATCAGTAGTAAAGAAAACAGCTGAAATTCTGAACCTTAACACACCTAGCAGGAATGCATGAGACAGAAGAAAATCAGTCCAGCTTTCCAAAATAGGTGGGAAGTTCAAACTAAATGAGAGGCTGCTATCAGCAGCAGATGAAAGGGATTCAAGCCGTGAATTAGAGGTTGCCTGCTCCACACAGATAACCCTCACATGGGAGGCTGAGCACCCTTTAACATCCTCAGAAAAAGTCAGCAAAAATCAAGATTTTAAATGAAGCTCAGCACATTGTGTATCATACATTTAGACATGTGTCAGAGCCAATAACACTTTACTGCAGAAATAAAAACAGCAAATATGATTTGCCTTCTACATATGCCTTTTTAAAAATTAACTGATGGTTAAGCCTCTTAACATCAGTTCATTTATTTCAGATATGAAAAATACGTACTCTTTGCTCTTTCTGCAACAAAAACATCAATGCAATTACTTTTTAAGTGCATTGAACACAGATGCTTCAGCTGTCTGGTTTTTATAACTAAGACAAAATAATATGTTGCCTTATGTATAAAAATAGGAATATTTCTAATGGTATGGTTAATTGCCAGCTGAACTAAGTAGAAAGCCTCTTGACAGTAGCAGTTTAAGAAAACAAAATCAAAGATAATTCAACTTACAGTGCCAAATAGGAGAACACTCTTGAGCCACTTTTCATGAATTTTTGAAATTGTAAAAATACCCTTATTTTAACAGTACAGTGGCTATTGCCATAAGTCAGGAATGCTCTTTTGTAGTGCAAAGAATTAATAAAACCTCCTATTAGCACTAACTGTCTTGAACCGTATTTGAAACTAGAATTGGCAACTGGCTTTCATTAGAGGAAGCCATATAAAAGGAATCAAGAACTATTGGAGAATTCTATTATTCTATGGAGATCCATTTTGCCTGAAGCTGGGTATTGAAAACATGTTTTTTAGTGTTTCACGGTAAACCTACACAAACATCATACATTTCAAACGGTTCAGGGTACATGGGGAAGCACTACCTGAAGAAAGTGGGTTGTCTATCTGTATTGGGTCTGGCTCAGCTGGAGTTCATTTCCCCACAGTAGCCCTCACAGTGCTGTGCTTTGCATTGGCAGCTAGAAGGGTGTTGAGAACACATTGGTGTTTTGGCTACTGCTGAGCACAGCACCAACACTGTAACATTCCTTCCTTAGCTGAGGGCAAGATCCTGGGAGAGGACCCAAGTAGGCCAGCTGACCCAAACTGACCAGAGGGATATTCCATACCCTATGACATCAGCTCAGATATAAAAGCTAAGGCACAGAGCAGGAAGGCAGGCATTCATTGTCTAATGGCTGCCTGCTGAGGAACCCTTACCCGTGCTGAAGCCCTGTGTCTCAGGAGTGGCCGGACGTCACTGCTTATGGGAAGTAGAGAATAAACCCTGATATCTTTTGCTTCGCTTCACTTTTACGTGCACAAGCTTCCCCTTTGCTTTTTGCTTTAAATAAAGCGCCTTATCCCAACCCACGAGTTGTTTTTCCACCTTACTCTCTCTCCCCTGTCTGGCTGGGAAGGGGAGCGATAGAGTGGCTGGGTGGGCACCCAGCATCCAGCCAAGGGTAACCCACCACACCATCTATAAAGACATACTTTTAAGTAGTTTTCTGTAAGTGCTGTTTAAGATTTACAGCTATACTGAGATATGGGTTTCAAATAAGACATTTTACTTGAGTAAGAACACTCCCAGAAAACTAAAAATTACTCCTGACATCTCGTCAAAAATATTTGCAGTAGTATTTTGTCACAGATTTTCAGCAAGAAATAAATTTTCCCCTTCATCCATCTATTATGTAAGTGCTCTGGATCTAACCATCTAAATCTTTTTTTCTAACATCACAGAAAGAATGGACATGACTCTCACTTTGACTCCCACACTCAACTCTTGCGTTGTGTTGCACACTGTGATGCAAAGATCCTTTGGCATATGATTCAGGGCACGGAGTATATAACATGCACACCTTCCCTCTTTCTTTTCTTCCTTTGTTTAAGTGACTTTTTTAGTTTGATTCCTAACATTTCTTACTTTTCATTACCAGAAAGGACAACAGTGCTTTCAGAGTCAGCTCAGAAAGTATAAGGATTGCAGTTATCAACCTAAAAATCCAGGCTACAACAATCTGTAGGGTACCAAGCCAGGTATAGTATGTACCAAGGTATTCTATGTACCACCACCCTTTAACTTTGGCACCATACAAAATGGTAACACCTACACAGAAATATGGAACACACTGAAGGCCATTGAAGACACACTGTAATCAACCAATACAAAATACATTCAAACACAATCAGCATCTACACTGCAAATAAAGGATCCTTGACCTGCACCTAGAGATCTCAATCTGCTTAAGAATCATGCTAGAAAAAGGAAGATCTTGGATTAATAGCTCCTTCCATCAGCGCTAAAGGTTCCCCAATCTATTAAAATGTTGAATGCCACCCTTTTACTTTTTTTAACTATTTGGCCATGCCAACGAGTCAAAACCATCCAAAAAAACCCAGTGCCTCTTTTCAGCTTGCAGAATAATACAGAGCCTGCTGTATTCTTTTCTTCTCACCTTTCTTCTACTCCCTGCCAGTTTGCCCTTCCTTAAACAAGCTCTGGAAGAAGCTATTCAGTTCTGTGATTCTATGATACAAAGTGGGTTGGAGTAGAAAGACAAGGAAGATAACCGCTGACAAGTCTTCCTGACAGACATATAAAAAAAGAATTCCACAATTTGACCTCCAGGCCTCATGGATTTACTTTGTTGCTGGTTCAGATTCATGATGAATGATAAAGAAGTTTCTTCTGTCCAACTGGAAACACACAGTTCATACAGCTTCACACTGGGATAAGCAAACTATTTATCTGTACTCTAACAAACTGGAGCCTAAAGATAATTAAGTAGCTCTTTCCATAGAGTATTTCCCTAGGCTGTTATGTTAAATGATCCATTAATACCTCAGACAAAAGCCATCAAATGTCCAGATCCTATATGAGGAGTAAAACTGTTTTCTCGTTTTCATGAGTCTTGGACAACCTATAGAAATCCTTAACAATGAAGTCCAAAAGTCCAGGTCAGCCAACCACCTTGCCTTCAGACTTGAAAGTCTGAAGAATAAAGCTTGTCAGGAGACTAGCAAGAGCACTTACAAAGAAATTTTGAACACGTCTAAATTACAACTGCAATTATCCAAGCCAAAATAATACTAATAAAAAGCCTTGAAGTATCAACCAAAAAAACTATGCAACCCTCTCAACAGAGAAATGCAACAAAGGAATCAGAACAAAATGCTCACAGTCCAGGTGTAACATTCTTTATGCAAAACACACAATATTCCCCACCAAAGGAACAGAGAAACAATCAGTTTACAGGTTCTTACCCTTTAGTAACTCCTCTAAAATGCCAGCTAGCGACTCTTTGGATATGAAAGCTACCTCCACTTATTTGCACCCAAGTTCCTTGTGCTCCCTGAAGACCATAGGTATCAATTAAATCTGTTCTTTTTTAAAAAATAGAAATTTTCTCTACAGAGAAGCAATCCAGCTTAGCATGGCAAACTTACCACAAAAATGCTTACCAAAAAACATCCCAGCCTGCCAGTAATTCTGCATTCACTGAGTTATCCCAAACCAGTAGTGCTTCTCTTGATATTTCAATAACTGCTGCAAGTAATATGCACAGAAGTCCTTACCAGGTGAAGTTGACACGCCAGGCACTACTTCAAGACATCTGAATGTAACATCCTGGCTGATTTGAAAGGCTCTCTAAGGAGTATCCTGAACACTGTACTCAGCTGCTACCTGGTGTGCATGACAGCTCCATCCATGAGTGAGTTTAAACCTCCACTGACTAACACTGTCACTAAAAGACCCACTGTATTACTCTGGGCACACTATGACAATCACTATGCTACTAAGGCAGTCGTTCTTCCCTCACCTCTGCAGCATGGCTGTTTGGCTAATCTGGAGAGGTTTTCAGCTCTTGGCTTCGGTGATTCAATTCCCTTTATTGTCAAGGGAGCAGTTAACTACAAATTAATGCATCTGTGAAAGCTGCTGTAGCTCATTTAAGTGTATAAACTCAACCCCTCAAAACATAAAGACATTTTGTAATATAGTATCTGCTTCACAAACCAAAGCAAAAATAATTTCTAGCAGGATATATGACACATGGTAACATTAAAGTAAAACTCAAATGCCCATGTGCTTCCACTAATTTCTGTGACCTGAGAAATGTTGTCCCTTTTCATGTATGTCTCAATTATCTTTACCATCAGCATCATCAAATAGCTTGACATGAAACTGGGAAACAAAATTTTGAAGTAAAATAGCAGTCCTATTCAGCTTTCTTGGCTGTTAAACATGCAACCACAAAGCATGAAGAGGAAGGGCAACCAGGTTTAAATGTGACATATTCTCATTTCTAGTCAAGGACAATGTAATCACTTCCTGACCCAGAGAGAGGACAGGTTACAAAGGACCAATCCTGCCATAAACACTGTACTAGTTAATACAGACTATACAGGTTAATGCTGGTTTATACATTAATCATAAGGAAAATAAGTTACATTATAACTTTTCTTTTGTTGCTAGACAATTACAAAACAGCTATGAATGACTATTAGGAAGTTCAAGAACATGTGGCAATCTTGTTGAGATCCTATGTTTGTACAACAGACAACAAAATGAAAATTTTAAATATAGTTCAGTTCTCAATTCTCAGAAAATAAAAAGTTATTTAGAACCCTGTCTTGAAACACATTACAAATTTCTGGCACAACAGCAGAAAACCTGCAATCTTCCACTTCAGATGCAATTCTCATACATTGCTGGACTAGCAAGAGCATTCAGTAACTGCCCCTCTGAATACTGGAGTGAGTTACTGGGGGAAAGGTCAAAAAAACAGCTGAAGATCACGTGAGGAAGAAAATTAGATACACTAAAAACCCCACAATTTTGATGTGTCACTTTCTGTCACTAAGGTTTTATCCTGTGTCAAAAGATGACTCAAATCTTAAAATGTTCTTAATAATTTACAGATACTGCAATGTCAATAGAGAGAAATCAAGTATAAAAATCAATAAAAACAGGATACATGACTCTTGCGGTCCAAGTGATTACCTGAGGGAGATAATCTGCTTATCAGTACAAAAGGGTTATAGGGAAAAAAACAACCAACCAAATGAAAACAACAAAAAACCAACCAAACAAAAAAATCTCTTTTTGGTGAATAAAATAGCAGCTGCTCTTAAAACAACAACTTTTACTTTCAGAAAAAAAGACTAAATTTCTTGAACTTTCTGAAACATTGTCTGAAAAACAGAAAGCGTAATTTCATATATCTACCTTAATATTCTCAATTTTGAGTAAATTGTTAATAATGACTTGATTATCAAGCAATTAATAAAAAAATTCATTTTTTAGTCACTGAAAACCCACAAAAGCTAAATGGTATAGTCAGTGTTATTTATGCTTACACTTAGAAAGAGTTAAAGCATTTAATTTAAAGAAAAAAAACCCCTGAACCCTGAAGAAACTACAAAAACCGGTGTGAATTAACTAGAAAGTACTGGCTACCAGAACACCAAGCATGAAGAAAATATCTATAATAAATATGCAAACAAAGGCCTGCAATTGTGGTGGGGGTTTTTGTACATCACTATTTATATCACTTTATTTTTGTTTCAAAAACCTCACGATTTTTCCAAGATAAAGTAAGCAGAGGAAGGAGAGCTGCACTCAGCATCACAAAGGTACTGCCCCATCACTCAAAAAAAAAAAAAAAAAAGAATACAGGAAAATTAAGAAGCTCTACTATTTTCATTGTTGACAGCTTTATAAATTCTGCGTAAATAAAAAATCCAACCCCCCTATTTTAAAATAGAATAAAATAGTATATTTTTACTGTTATAGACTAGTTGAGAGTAGTTGAGAAATTACAGCCTTCCCAGTTATCAGCTTGGCACCTACTGATTTCTGTAGTAAATTAGTTTGAACTGATCAATGGTGGCAGCAACATACCTGAAAAATATTAAGTCCTGATTTGCCTTGTTCTTGCTACTGTATCTAGCTTCCCTTTTGCACAGACTAAATCTCTGTAGTTAATAGTCACTTGTGCTTTCATTTCATTTAAACCACAGTAAAATCATTCATACTGAAATCACCATAGTCCATGTTTGGTTATTTATTCATGAAATGCTTAATATTGAAAAGCATCCATCACAAGACAGAGAAACACACAACTTTTCTAGGGATAATGAGCACTTTCCCATTAGTTTCCAAAACAAGATTTAGAGAGATAAAAACACATCCAAGTTGTTCCCTGTCCTTTCACAATGTTTAAATTGATGATTATCAAAAACACTTACAGGCAGTGATAGACAGCAAGAATTGCCTCACTACAGCCTTTCCAATACTGCAAATCAGAAACAGTAACAGAACACAAGGCAATAACGTGTCAGGGTGTCAATATCAAGTGATAGGATATGAAGCACCAATAATACAGAAAAATTTTTACAAAAAGTAAATATGACATGTCTCCAGATGATACTGAAAGAACTTGTTTCTTAAGTGTGATTTTCTCCAAGGAACTACATGCGTCCTCATAACATGGTAAGGACTACAGAACTACTAAATAACTAGTTCTGCAACTTCCATCATTAAAATGTTAACCATAAACTATCTCAGATTTCACATCTCCTCATAAAACAATTCCATCTCTTGTCTTTATTCCTTTCATACACCATGAGCACCCAGAGAACATAGTACTTCTGATGGTAAAAAATAATACATGAGACTACTGGTTCAAGTTTTGATTTTTGTTCAAGTTTTGTTCCCTTCCTATTTGCAGAACACATATTTTCTAAGAAATCTAAATAATTTTCAGTTCATACATTATTTTTTTAAAGTTCATTCATAATATTCATAATCCATTTTAAGTGACTCTGTTAAGGGAAACTAATCTCAATGCAGCATGCAACTTGTTATTACATGATGTTACTCAATTTGGGTTAAACAATTCTATTGATTGCATTTTTCAGCCTGGGGAAGAGGAGATTCTATTTAAATGTTAAAATGCATTTAAGGACATATGCAGATATACAATCACATTTAAACAAACACCTAAAATTATTTTGTCTGATTTATTTAAAATGTAATTCTATACATCTTTGCATTAGAAATAAAGCATTTAAAATTGACTGCTGATATATGATATAAATCAAGGGCAAAAATTGCTATAAACTATTAAGCACATTAAAAAACATCAGAAAATGTTGTTTTGCACATTTTAACTAAATCCAGTGCTCATACAAATATAGCTTCCCATACACTGCCAGTAAATAAAAAAGCCCTCAAGCTTTAACCTAGTCATTTTCTAATAAAATGTAAACGGTAAGAATTCAATTAGATGTATATTGAGTTTTGTGAATACTTTGTTATGTACAGATACATCTTCCTAACTCATAAAGAAAAAAATGAAATTAAGGTACCCTCTGCATAGCACAATGAAGTGCTGTTCAGATGTAGTTAACACTCCTCAGGAGAACAGTGAGCCGTGGCAGAGGGATGCACTAATGTAGGATAATCCTCAGCTTACTTGACGTTCGGCAGACTTCTCAAGCATTTAGTTACCAATTGTCATGCTTTCATGACTAGTATCCAAAAAAAAAATCAGGTGAGGAACTAGAAGTACAAATGCAACCAGCAGTGTTTGAATCCTGGCTTCCTGCTTGCTACTTTAATTTCAATAAGCCTGAACCAGTGCTATCTGATGACAAAGTGTACCTTGTTCCCTGTTCTGCTGATGATCTTGGACATGATGACTTTGCGCCTCAGTAGAACTCTCAGTTCTTACTGGAGTTGGACAATCAAACTGTTTTTTTCAATTTTCCCATCATAACCCAACCCTGACATCAACCACACTATTTTATTTAAATGCAGTAATTTAAAAGTAAGAATAGTTTTTCACCTCTTTTTGTTTCTCCTGGTAATTTATTTCTAAGGAGAGCTATTTGTATTTTATATTGCAAATACTAAAAAAACAACAGTTTCTTTCAGCTTCTTTACACTTTCTCATAGCCAAGGTACTGAAAATCTCTGCTGTACTGCTTAGTGTGTAGCAAAAGCTTCACACAGGGAAAAACAGAGAAGAAGGGAGAGAAAAAGGAAGAAAAGAGAAAGGTGAAGTCAGGGGATGGGGATGAGAGTAAGAGAGAGTGAGAAGCAATGGAGGGAGGGAGTGAGTGTGATAAGAAAATGGAAAGGGAAAAGTTGGCAGCTATAGTAGCAGTATTTATTTAATAGATTTAATATACCATTAACAGCTACGTGATTCAAGATTTCTGATTAAAAGCTACTTAGACAATTGTCCTGCTCCACTACATTGGTTTTTGAAAAATTACTCCTACAGACCCCCACAGAAGTAACTGAAAACAAAACCTGTATTAATCATACCTTTCTCCTTTCTGGTTATGGAGGTAAACTTTTTATTTTACACATGACAAAAACCTCAACGTATTATTTTCCCACTTCTCCTGTAACTCAGAATATGCTCAGAAGTACTTAGGAGTTCAGTGGCAAACCTTCAAAAATGACAAATAATTTGTGAAACTCCCAGATAAAACCAAATTATGATTTCCTCATCTGTTTCTTTCTAAATATACACAAATTTAGATTCCTCTTCAGACTAAAGCAGAGAAAATGGACAGAGATTTTTGTTCCCGCTTTGGTAAAGATAAAAGCAAAGAGAACAAAGACTGGTAAAATATTTCAACTTATTACAGACTACCTAAGAGCCAACTGCATGATGCAAGTGAACCTCATTCAGTATTGTATTAATAAAAGTAAGATGTGCAAGGCACATCAGGATTTCTGCTGTTGAGAGGTTTAACCTTCTGCTTGCAGCTCAGGAGACTCACTTCCAAAATGGACAAAATCAGCTCTAGATAGGTTTTTAGTAACTAAACAGTAGGTTGCAGGTACTGGTATTAGGTGGTCTGATACCAAGGGTAAGATGAAAACATAGAACATATTCCCCGTGTGTCAAATGGAGCTATTAAAAATGAAACTGATATATTGTTCTCCATGATTTTTGGAAGAAAGAGAAATCACTTGTCACAAAGACTTCATTCCTTGTGTTCCCCCACCTTAATGTCACAACACTTCAGTGCTAGAACTGGTTTCCTAGGAAGCACCATGGTATAAGAGGAAAGACATAGTTTTGTGTTGAATACTCCTAGCACACCTAATAATTGCCTCAGAACAAAGAATGAATTTAAAATAAATTATTAGTCTTTTAGGTTTACATTTTTATGATCCTATAATTTTTCATGAAGACTTCTAATTTAACCTGCAAACTCAATAACTGCTTTCTGCTTTCCTTTCCTTATTATCCAAAATGATACTTGGATACTGCCAAAAGCAGTTTTGTAAACTTTACTAAAGTGCAACATATTCATGTCCAAATAAACTACAGGTAACAAAATGAAGAGTTCCTCATCTTCTATTAGTTATCATACCAATTATCTAAATAAAATTAAAATTAGCATTATTTCCACTGTATTCCAAAGTTTACTCCATGCACATAATGGTACAAATTCATATCACATAACTAGCATGACACCTTTCTGACTTAAAGGCAAAAGATTATACTTAATTTTTTGATGCTTCTGTTTTACTTGCAGTGGAAAACTGCAATAAACTAAGATTTTCAATATTTAATTTTAGAAATCATCATTCTTTACCTGTATAATTTTAGGAGCTGATTTTTAAAAGCGTTTAACATCTGAAAAACCTTTTTTTTTTTAAATTCACCAGACAGTTCAAATTCACCAGACAGTGTGGATGGTGTTCTCCTTATAACTAAAGGAACATTAAAAATCAATATAATTGTTTTTAAGAAGCAAACATTCTTCAACATTGAACTATGTGGAAATGTCAAATAAACTGAAACAAGAATACATTAGTGCTAAAAACTGAAAGCTTTCCATTTCAAATAGTATTTGAAATCAGATAATGGTCAAAACTAAACTAACTATGTATCAAACTGAAAATGTTTTGCTGATTTAGTTAAAGCCTTTCTTTTGTCAACTGACAGGTATACATCAAACAACACACATAGATCTACCGGACCTGTGTCACAAACGAGGACTGTGCTAGTAAACCATAATCAACTCCTAATTAACATAAAACACATTATATACACAACAGATTGAGTTGATCATTACTTAGAATGACCACAGCTTGGAGGAGCTACATGCAAGAACTAATGCACACATATCCACCTTCTTGTCAGCTACTGCTTGCAATCCAATTTAGTATGCCTGGTTTCCAGCTTAGTACAAATTAAGTGCCCTCATAGGCTCCTGTTTCCCCATCCTAAAAAAGCCTTGAGGCCACTTTGTTCTCAGCAATTTTTTTCTCCAAAGGTTTTGAACACCTGTTGGCTTTGGGATTTCAGTGTTCATTTTTTTTCATGCCTTCTTTTTCTTCGGATTTTATTTTAACGGTAGCTGACATTTCTAATTACATGCCATTTCATCCTCTGTTCGTGTGTAACTGCTGATTCTCCAGCTTCCTTCTACAGTCTTTTCTTTCTCCTATGTTAGTTTTGCAAAACAGAAGTCTGAATCTACACAAATGCTATTCAAGGGAGATGGTGGTATTTTATTCTGCATAATTTCTTCATTATTTAAGGTCAGAGGTTTCAATTCAGTGTTATCTCCTCCCTGTCTCTATCTACACAATCTGTTAAAATGTCTGTTTGCTTGTATGGTATGACTCCTGACACATGTGCTACAATGTGCCACCTTCTGTCAAATTGTGTTGTCCTTCCAAACAAGCCTCCTCTTCATAATTTTTGTCTGCTGTGTCTTTTAAAAATCTTGTGAGGATCTACTTACCATAGATGCTGAATAGCTCTGAAAAATAACATCCCCTTTTTTCACCAGCAGTATTGGGTATTACGTCTTTTTTTAATCTCTTACCTTCAGTTCCCATCACACTTTCCTGTACCTTCCTGTATGTATGGGATGTCCAGTTTGCCAAGCAGCAGTATCTCTCTTATTTTCACCCAGTGCACAAAGACCTTTGGCCCCAACTTCTTTTGTCCTGTCCTGTCCTGTCCTGGATCAGTAAAGCCTTTGGGTACATAGGGCTCCTCTTTAGGAGACGGTAACAGTATCCTTTCCCATCTTCTCTACCAAAAAGTTACAGGGGAAATGAAAAAAGCCAAAGAGCTGCTCTGCAGTTACTGTAAATGTGAGGAAGCAAAAAGGGGCCTTCAATTCCTTCTTCTCCAACACTAAGCATCTTCCTCCTGCAGAACTCCTGTGGCTGCAAGATGGGTAAGTGAAGATTGACAAGAGGGAAAGAAGAGGCAAAGTGAAAAGGTGCTCTTCTCAGTAACCAGGTCTGCCTTCCAGAAGTGTGTTCCACAGTAAGTTAGCGTACTTCATGCATTTGTTTGATTGAGACAAAGTTTTTAAAGGCTGTAATAATGTTTTTTTCTGTCTTGTACAGCTTTGAGCAGTTTGCCAGCACTTAAATAATTAATATCAACAATAACAACAACAATGATAAGTGCACTCTGTGGATACTGAATCTCTTTGTAGGGTCCCCTAGAAGTCATTAGGTGTCCTCCCCCATAAATATTTAATAAAGATTTGATTTCCAGGCACTTCCACTGTCTAAAATGTTCTCTTGAAAAGCCTGTGAAAGCACACAATTGTTAAATGAAGACCAAAGAGGGAGGAATATTACTTCTGCACTTTACAAAGTTTGGGCACCTTATGTTAAATGATACATGGTGTTATTACAGCTTTGTCCTGAGTAATGGTTTTAATTTTATATTTCATCAAATGAGACAGATCATTGTGTTGCTAGTAGAGGGTTAGAAGTGACTTATCTGGTTAATATTTAGACAGAGGTAACCATACCGCAACTTACACGTTAGAAGAGTAATTTGGTGCATCCAGACGTACAATTAAGAGAAGAGACCATGAGGTGGCCTTTAAGCAATATTATTTTTAACATTAAGTCCAGTCTGGAGATGAAAAGTCAATCTGAGGAAAGCCAGAGGAAAAACCAATATTTTACTGTTCAACACAAAATGTAACAGTAACTCATGTGGCATATCTACCAAAGGTGTACAACCTTTGGGGTAGATCCTCTTCATAGTAATATTGCCTTCAATCAGAGTAAATGATATTAAATTAGTTTTACTTTTTTATTCATAGAATCATAGAATCAGCCGGATTGGAAAGGATTTCTGAGATCATCAAGTCCAACCCTTGATGCACTACCACTGTGGTTACCAGATCATGGCACTAAGTGCCACATCCAGTCTTGTCTTAAAAGCCTCCAGGGACGGAGAATCCACCACTTCCCTGGGCAGCCCATTCCAATGTCTGATTACCCCCTCCATTTACTATAATTTAAATAATTTTTAGAAGTTTTTTTCCCCTCTCTGTTTCTTGGTAGTTCTGTTGCATGAACACCACAACCCAGTTACAGATTCAGTATGGATCCCCTTTGAGTCAAAGCTTTAGCTCTTGAAGCTTTAAAGAGGGAAAAAGTGACGACATTGACCTGGGGTGGTTCTCTCACAGGCAGGAGCTCTTAGGGATCAACCTCCCTGCCTACACTCACAGCACCTTGGGATACCTCTGTTCCTTCACTAATAACAGCATTGAGCTTGATGTTCTCCATTACAAGCTCAATAAAAATTCTTACAGCCTGACTGAAGTCTGTTTTCCCTCTTCATGATGCCAGAATTATTTCACTGAAGTTATTTGAATTATCCTGTTCTGTACATTTTATTCCAACCTATCTATCAGATTCACCATTCAAATTTTGTGCTCCCTAGATCAAATACCTAACCTCTACATGACGTTTAAGGCTAACAAGAAATGTAAAAGCACTATAAAGTAACAGTATGAAAAGACTGTATTTCCTTCGAAAATAAGCTAAAATGTTTCTGAAAAGGAAGACAGTGATGACACATTCACATCTCCAGGTAGAACTCACTATCCTTGGTGAGTGTAGTGTGGAAATCTAAACTGGCACAAGTGTAGAAGTTCATTTCCATCAGCCTCTGTCCTGCACTCTCACCACGAGCATGGCAGCAGTGTCACTGTGACACCCACTCTGTGGTACAGTGTCCCTCACTCTGCCAAAGGCACCTAATGAAGGTCCCAGGGTGCTGCATCATGACTGCTGCAGGTAGTGGTGCAGGATGGAGCCCTGTTCACACAGACTGCAGCACTGCTGTACAGCTCTGTAACATTCCCTCCTGCCTCACTAGAGATCATGCCAAGCTGTCTATCTGGGAATTTCTCTGAGAGGGATGCTGTCATCAACAGACAAAATGTTCCTTCAGAAAGCAGGTTACCAGAAATATGTTGAACCACTGGCAGTCTACTTGTCACTATTTTCAATTTCTGATTTTATACAAGCATACAAGAATACACAATACACATTTTCAATCCCTCACAGTGTCTTTAAACTGTAAACCACTCCAAATTCTCCATTAAATGTACTTTTAAAACCTAATCTCTGTAATCTCTAATTCCTAATTTCACAAAGTATAATAACCTGGAATTTGCATTATCTTAAATAACAGCAAAGAAAAATATTATGCTGTTAACTGAGTTACTATTAGAAACACATGTATAACTTAGTTTAAAACCACTTACTGTACCAGTGTTCAGCCATATTGACTGGTTTGTTGACAGACAGTTTTACTGTGTGACTGACACAGATAATGGTTTTATTTGATTTATAATTTAATTCCATGTTTTCATATACATAAAACATCCTGAGGATACCCTTTTCATAGCATTAAGAGCCTCTAACTTCAAGGAGAATGACACCCACTTGTTACCATACTGTATTATCTAATGGCAGAAACCTTTCAATAATTAACAATTTCCACTTAGAAACAACTGGTTTGTATCTGGATATGTAAGAGAAAAAAAACTCCTGTAACTAAGGGCATCAAAAAAATCATGGTATTATAAGACTGAGGTAGAATATTCTTCTATATAGGTATTTTAAAATCTGAACAGTATTTTACTCCAGGACATTGTTTCATAAATACCTGATAAGTTTGCTTCTCAAAGCAATTAAAGATAGATTATCTATTAGAAGAATTTAAGTTTTGCTGCCCTCATAGAACCCTGGAAAAACAAACACTGAGTGCACTATATTAGGCTCAGAAATGCCAATAGAAAGTTTGCTATGAATCAACTGTGGGGAAAAAACACCATTATCCACAATCTCTTGGCTGAAAAAAGACTTATTATTTAGAAGATAAGTATTGTATTTACTGCTACATGAAAAAGAAAATGCATTAACGCACATACTATATTAAAGATGAATAATGGCTTTCTTAGGGAAATGTGAAATTATGACACTTCACTAATGCTGGAATCAAGGGAGCTTTTTAGCTTTATTTTCATGGTATTAGGGCCATCTCACATGGTTATTTTAATATTTGTTTCATATAGATTCCATTAGTGAGACCAGCCCCATCAACAACTTTCTACTAACTTGAGTAAAATGCCACATTCTCAGTTACTTAAGTTAGGCTATTGGTTGCTGACTATTCACTGGTTATAAAGAACATAGAATGACAGAATCACTTAGGTTGGAAAAAATCCTTCAAGATCATCAAGGTCAACCATTAACCTAACACTGTGAAGTTCACACTAAACCATGTCTCTAATTGCCACATCTACACATTTTTTAAATACCTCCAGGGATGGTGACTCTACCACTGCCCTGGGCAGCCTGTTCCAAAGCCTAACAACCTTCCCCCATGGAGAAATTTTTCCTAATAAACAATCCAAACCTATTCTGCCTCAGCTTGAGGCCACTTCCCCTCGTCTGTGTTACCTGGAAGAAGAGCCTGACCTCCATCTCACTACAACCTCCTTTCTGGGAGTTGTAGAGTTCCCCTGAGAATCTTTTTCTCCAGGCTGAACAACTCAGCTTCAGCTCCCTCAGCTGCTCCTCATGATACTTGTGCTCCAGACCCTTTCCCAGCTCTGCTGTCCTTCTCTGGACACACTCCAGCACCTCAGTTTCTTTCTTGTAGTGAGGAGCCCAGAACTGGACACAGCACTTGAGATGTGGCCTCACCAGTGCCCAGGACGGAGAGTAGCAATTACAAGTGTGTCTGTAGTAAGTTATGGTATTATCTTATGCTGTATCTCAAGTAGGTTTAAAAGTTATGTATAAGTTATGATAGTAACTGAGGACATATATGCTATTTTTTCCTCAAATACAACTTTCTGAATTATGAGTAACAAAGAACTGAGACTTTTTAAGATACATTTTAACTGGAGGGCTGAGAATATAAAGTTGAAGACAACTTAATGGAAGTTATCTTGAGATAAGGGTTCAAAGCAAAGTCACTATGAACCAGTTAGATTCCAAATATTTCAAGTCTCTGTCTTCTTTCTCTTTTTCCTTCTTTTTTTCCAGTCATTAGGGAAACAGAATTAGCGGTGAAACAAGCAGAGTTTATCAGAATTGAGGAAGAAAATCAAGAAAAAGCCATTGTGGATAAAGTAAAACTCTTCAGGGCTCTTCAATTCAGAAGTGATTTAAAAGAAATGGATATTGTGTCAAATGTTTAAGAATAACAGACTGACAATTTAGGGACAAAATGAGAAAGAACTAGGCACAAACTGAAAGAAAACTAGCAAGGGACGAAGAACAATATAAAATATGTCAAAAGTATTCTCAGTAATTACAGGAAGACCTTGCTCAGTAATTACAGGAAGACCAGGGAATTGCTGGATCATTCTATTGCACAAGAAATCTGTCAACACGAGATGCTGAAAGACCAGAAATAAATACCCTTTTTATTAGAGACTTCACTGAAGGGATCACTTGTGAGCAGATGGCTAACTCAATTACAACAATAAGAAAGCCTCAAACTAACCTGGATGATGGACTAAAACGCGTGTTCTTTAAATCAAAAAGCAACCTTGCTTCTGATCAGTAGTGAGGTGGTCTTCAGTTGCAGTAAGAAACATTCAGTTCATATGTTAACATATGCTTTCCGCTGGTTAGAAAATAAGACATTGCAATAGATTGTCTGAAAATAATGTGAAATCTCCAGAAAAGCATTTTTTAAGAACAAGACAGAACCAGATACAACAGACTACTTTCTAGTAGAGATGAATTTCAAGCCTCGTCTTCTATGTCTCTGAGGCAGTCTGCACACAAATGACTCTGAAAACCACTGAACAGTGACCACTGCCATAATCTGGAACATGTCACAGGGCATAGAACATTGTGCTGCTTCCGAAGAGGTTTCAGCAGTTTGATCTCCATCACCTGATATTTGTAAAAGACTTCCATAACCACTGCAATGTGCTGAGAAAATCATAAACCATGTAGATTCACCCCTATGTTTGTGTTTTTTGTTGTTGGGCTCGTTTTTTGGGTTTTTTAACTAATGATGTTAGCACAAGGTTTAGGAAGGAGAGGAGGAAGGGATGAGAGAGTTTAACAGAAAAATGTGAGGCAAATAAGAGGCAAGTAATATAGTAAGGTACAAAATGGCAGAAAAAACAAGGTAAGTAGTTATTTCCTTTTCCTATAATAGAAATTCAAATGGCACTGATCTTTTATGTACTGCATGAGATTATGTTGAATCAAATTTAGATTAAGAATTATTTGAGAGTTATTCCACATCACAAGTTAAAAACAACAGGTAGGGAAAGTTTTCATGAATGTTAACAGACCAGAATGCCCAGCTGCAGTTAAGGCAGAGACAAAACATGTACAGCCCAACTAAGTGACTCTGATCTTCCTTCCTCCTGGTAAAATATCCAGTATTTGTTTTACCTTCACACTTATTTTTGCCTGCTCATACACTGCACCTGTAGGTCCCAAGTTCCTGCTGCCCACTGGGCTCAACTGCTGTCTTCTGATTCCTGTAGTTATTGTCCCTCAGATTTATACATAGATCCAGGCTAAAAATAGCTGCAGAGAGAAAACACCGATGACTGTTCTCAATAGATTTTATTCGAGGAAGCAACACAATAAGGTACATCAGTGGAATTTCCCCCATTGCAAATACTCAGCTTGACAGCACTCTTGATAACCTAACTAAGGCCCTGCTTTCAGAAACAGGTAGGACCAGGTGATTCTCACAGACACCTGTGACATGAGACTTTTCTATGATCCAAGAACCTTACCACTGCAAGCCTCACTTTAACCATCTGCCTTGCTTATCAAAGGTATTATGGAAACCAAGCATGCAGAAAATGCTAAAATATATAAAAGAAGAAAGTGCTAGAAGTGTTGCTTCTGTATTTTAAAGCGTGAAATAAGGAACCAAATAATTACTTTTTTTTTCTGCTGCTGGGGTTCTTCAGTTGTGTTAGGGTAAAAGTAAGGACACTAGATAAGCAAGTGGATAGCTGAAAGATTATGAGCTCATGTACACATCTATACTACAACACAATGAAACTGTAAAAGCTAAAAGTTTTGAATTTGTCAGAGGAGCATCAAGAAGGGATTTATTTTAAAAAAAAAAAGAACTACTGATTTTCAAGGACCAATCTTACATAAGGAATTCCTCATCAGCTGACTAATTACCTATGTGATTTCACTGGTTGTAGTCCAAATCTCTCTGAAGTTTTGTTAAATCATTGACAAATCAGCTGCCGTTTGAACATGAGATGTTCATACCTCAAGTTGCTAGTGTGGAAATGACAAAGTCATGAAGATAAGTGATTTCTGCATAATACCAAAGCAATAGAAAATCCAGTTTCCAAAAGATTTCCTCTGCCTGCCATTCCTCTGTTAGGATTGCACATATTTATTTTTGTTATATAGGGTTGAGGGGAAATATCTTTCAGACAGTTATTGGCATGCCAGATTGACAAAAACCTGTGTAGTTCCTCAGTATGAGGAACTTACTGAAAATGTAAAATTACTACCATAAACATTTAGTGGCAGCATTTAATAACTAATTCAATGACTGGAACTACAAAATCAACCCATCACCGCATAAATGTAGATATTTTACTGGTTATAGGTTGAGAATTTTTAAGTATGTGGTAGATATTATGCTTTACAATAGTGGATGGTACCTCGTTTATCACACAGCTGTAACAATGGGTCTGATTCGCACAACAATTACTCTGAAGTGACTTAAGAGAACTCAAGAAAGACTAATTAACTTCGCTCAAGAAACAGTGTTGTTACTATGGTGTTGATCTTTTTAGCCTTATGCCCCAGGAGTAAACATCCAATTAAAATCTGAAGCAAAGATACTGATATTGAGCTCAAGATTCTATAGTACATTTTTTATACATATAATGGGCTATATATGCCTCACTGCAAGCAAGCACTTCATGTCTACTGCACCACTGATGAGAAAGCAAAAAAATGTACTGATTTCGAAAACATATAGTAAATCCTAAATGAAAAAAACTGAAAGGATGAACTAATTATCCTGCTAGTCAAAAGCCAAGTCAATTTAATTAGAAAGATTGTTACTATCACTCAAAGGAATCTTCAAAAGTATTTTAGACACACTTAACTCTGTGGTTGCTGTTTTGGCTTCAAGAGAGTTAATTTCCTGCATAGTAGCTAGTAGGTTATGATTTCGATTTGTGCAGAAAATATGAGAAGCAAAAAAGGTCTTGACTCTGTATAAGCACTGCTCAGCAATAACTAAAATACTCAGCCCTTTAATATTGACATTGTCTTCACCACAAATCCAATTCATAGAATCAGGGAATATTATCCATAAAAGCTCCGTGGTAGCTACTGTGAAGAAAATGAACTCTATCCCAGCCAAAACCAGCACAGTGACATGTATATATCAAGTTAATATAGAACAGTTTCAAAGTTATGGCCCATAGTTCAATATAACAGCCCATGACCTTATTATTTAACAGTTTTAAACAGTTTTTTTAATGAGAAAAAGAGATGTTCCTTGTTTTGAAAGAACAAATGACAAGCCAGAAGACAGAAAAACAGCTTCTTAGTAAAGGTTCCATTTACTTTGAATCTAAAAACTGGGGTTTAATTTCTATTGCATGGGCAAATTTTACCATTTCTTCCACAAAGTGACTATGTATAAAATGAACATGTAAGAAATTTTATGAATCTTGAAATCTGCACCTTAAGATTTAGATTTAAAAAAAATGCATTTTGAATATTGGTCCTGAAAGAATACGAGTATCACAAGGGATATTCACAAAGCTTAACTTCAGCAAGGCCAAGCTGCCTGGGCTCTCTTTAAATCACTAAGAGGTAAGGGAGAGAGAGAAACTATCCAAGCTAATCAGTAGCTTTGAGTTCTCTCTGCAAAACTTCCTCTCTTGCCTTTTTGTCCCCTAACATTTCCTAAATGATATTGCCACAGGAATACTGAGTGGTGGTTATCGTTGTTCAAAGATGGTAACTTCAGTTAATTTTACTATGTGTCTACACATCCAAGCTGGGTATGATGGGATGTTTACACTTTCACTCTGTAGGTAATTTAAAAGAAGGTAAAAAATTGAGCTTCTCTGCCCATTGCGCCACTTCTGTGCAACAAGTCAAAGAGTGTGAGTGAATCTTTGAAAGCAGAAATGACAATAACTGTAATAACTTGAAGACATGCCGTATCAAAATTACATGTCATAGGACCTCGTAAGTTTACATGTACAGTGCTGTTATTTAATTAAAAATTTAAATACCAATTTGAAACCTCCAAAGATTCCTTAGAAAAATTCTATTTTAAAACTAAATCTCAAAACATTATTTAAGTCTAAAATACATGACAGGAATATTTTGATTCCTTAAAAAAATGTATTCGCTATAAAAAAATTAGAAGTTATTGCAATAAAAATAAATTCTATCAAGCTGAAGTACAGAAATGCATACTTGGGACAATGAAAATGAACAAATAATCTTCTATCTGACATACAGTGCTATCACACAAAAAGTAAAAAGTCTTCTGCAACCAGTTCAGTGTAATCTGAGGCACAAGACATTTTTTCCCAGAAATTAGTTAGCAGTCTGGGAATAGATTTACAAAAGAAGAGTTTAGTTACTGTTAATATGCAGCCAATTCTAATCACCACGAGTATTGCTGTTAAGTTCACTAATGACCTCACTTGAAGGGAGATGCATGTAACAGACTACTATGGTTTCTTAAAAACTGCAATATAAAGTAAGTTTTCTAAGAATTTTCTGGGAGTTAGGATCTTTCATTAACTGAGGATATCCACAGAGTAGCTATTAATTCAATTATGTGAAGTTACTTCCTTCACCTTGTTGTCTTTTGCTCACTTGTTGCTAGAACATATACTCTGTATTTCTATAGCTGTGAGACACTTCATATTTTAATTAAAATTTTACTTTAGAAATTCCTGGCTTCTAAGTAAGCTAAAGCCTATCCATTTAAAATAAGTTTTACCAGAAGCTTTTATTTAAAAATCTTATTGAAGATACCTGACCATTTATTCTATGTCACAAAAAAGATTATTTGCTACACACATTGGAAAAAAATGGAATTTTAATGGGTTTCTAAACACAATTGATACTAAGAGCAATATTTGATCTTTTTTTGCTACAGATTTTTCCATTAAGTGGAAAACAGAAAGAAATTAATCTGTAAGTAAACGCCTGAAGTTCTGACCTTTAGATTCAGTCTATATGCTAATCCCTCCTAGCTGGGAATCGGTTCCCCAAATCATCAATATGGAACACTGAGCGTAATCCTGCTCTGAGATTCAAAGAAAAAACCTGGTAAACGTGAAACTTTTCAAATTAATTTTTGTTTGAGAAAAAAAAAAAGAACAAAAACCAAATATTTGAAACGTCTATACTTTAAAGAGTTTCAGATTGCCACTGAATTTATGTTTCATATTCCTACACAGCTGCTTTCTTCTGCGCTATCAATAAAAACTAACACTGACCTTCCTCCTAGAAGGTTAAACTTCTAACTTCTGTTTGAAACGCTGGAGTGCCTTTCCTCAGAAGAAATGCTACATCTACGTGCCGCCAGCAATGAGAAAGAATACACTATTGCTCCGACCCTTCATTAGTCAGAGGATCTTGGCAACAGCAATAGTGCTTATACACAGTCTCTGCATGAAAAACTGTTTTCAAAGGTAACCTTGCCAAGGGCTATGTTCTCTCTTGGCAAAAGGAAGCAAACTTTTACTTTTCTACCGATCAGTTCCCCCTGCATGAGAAACAGGTGTTATGATAGGAAATGGGACTTGGAGCAGGAACAAAATAAAACTTCTCTTAGAATACGTTTGGTTCTGGAAAAAAAATGAGAGATAATAAACCTGTGGGGCTTACATGTTTTTGCAAAATGCAAATCAGTAAAACTGGTTAAGGGATAAAGTGCTCTTTTTCAAAAATGACCATGGAGATTATAATCATTAATTAAAATCATGTAAATAATATTCTGAAAGAACTCTTCCCTTTTATCTCACAGGTTTCAAATGGCCTAATGGCAAAAGGTTTAGTCTCAAAAGAGTTATTCTAATTAAAAATAAAAATTTAGCATAATTAATAAGTGTGACTAGGCTTTGAATCTCACCACTTGCTATGACAATTTTTTAACAGAGAAATGAGATTATATTTTCAAGTATCATTATACCATGTTACAATGAACATTGTAACATGTCCCTTTACATATTTTCAATCAACTCAGTAAGTACTGGTATTAAAACCTTCTTAACTTGTGGTCACTCATTACCACTACTCCTGAAACACTGCATATGATAGTATTTCTTCTCATATATTGTAAAACTCCTCTCATTCATCTGTACCGATATATAATCAAAATACACAAAATAGACAGACTCAGTAAAAATAATTACAAAATAGGACTTATCCATACATGGGTTATCTCTATATTCTATAATTTCTCTACCGGAATATAGTGATGGAATATGGTTCTTTCTACTTTGGCTTTTTTCCAAAACTTCAAATTATTCTGGCAAGGAAGAGATACCTCTTCTGTATCACATATTGAGGCTCAATTATGATATATTGTCTATTTCATGAAAAGAAGATGGGAATTCTCTTGCTTTACGTTGAACTTGGAGTATGATTTTAGGAGTCCTTAACTGTGTTTTCAGGACTCATATAGATGGATGATTTAATCTTTTTGCAGAAAGTAGAATAAAACAGAAGAGCATATTTAATGATTTTAAATAAATTGCACTGACATTTGAGGGAAAAAATGTTTCTTAAAAAGAAATCCTGAAAAGTTTAGGTTACATTCAAAGCTATTTTCCAGTTTTGAAGTGTATTGACAAACAGAATCTTTTAAAATCTGATTCCGCCCCCACCCCACCCCAGAAGAGTAATTCTTATCTTGCAGTATTACAGTGGGATAAGAATGATAACGCATGGTTACAACAACCCCATGCAGTGATACAGGCTGGAGACAGACAGCTGGAAATCTGCTTGGGGGAAAAGGACCTGAGGGTGCTGGTCAAGACCAGATGGATATGAGCCAGCAGCGCCTAGGTGGCCAAGAAGGCCAATGGTATCCTGCTTGGAGCAGCAATAGTGCGGGAGCAGGACCAGGACAGTGACTGTCACCCCGTCCTGGGCACTGGTGAGGCCACATCTCAAGTGCTGTGTCCAGTTCTGGGCTCCTCACTACAAGAAAGAAACTGAGGTGCTGGAGTATGTCCAGAGAAGGACAACAGAGCTGGGAAAGGGTCTGGAGCACAAGTCTCATGAGGAGCAGCTGAGGGAGCTTGGCGATGTTTCGGCTGGAGTAAAGGAGGCTCAGGGGGACCTTCTCGGTCTCTACAACTCCCTGGAAGCAGGCTGTAGCCAGGTGGGGACTGGGCTCTTCTCGCAGGTAACAAGCGACAGAGGAGGGGAAATGGACTCAAGCTGAGGCAGAGGAGGTTTAGATTGTTTATTAGGAAAAATGTCTTCACAGAAAGGTTGGTCAGGCTTTGCAACAGACTGCCCAGGACAGTGGTAGAGTCACCATCCCTGGAGGTGCTCGAAAGACATGTAGATGTGGCACTTAGGGTCATGGTTTAGTGGTGGACTTCACAGTATTAAATTAACAGCTGGACACAGTGATATTGAAGGTCGTTTCCAACCTAAGTGATCTTATGATTCTATTAATGATGGACTGGAATATATTTAAGAATGTGCTTTAAAAGAATAAAGAAATATAGGCAGCTAAAACCCACCTTTGACTAAAACCATGAACAGCTGAAACAAGTAAAAAACTTCCACCTATTTTTCCATTCATCTTGTGTCTTTATCGTAATTTGTTACTCTTACACTTTAAAGAAATACAAACTGAATAATGCAAGTGCAAAAAGTTTGTCTTGTTTCTCAGAACTGCTATCCTGTTCTAGAACAAAGCAAAAAAGCATGCCAGTTGTTCTTTTTTAAGTATCTGTCACAGTAAGAAAGAAGCGAATAGAACACACTGACATAAGGTGGTAAAAAATATTTGCTTCAAACTCATCTTCCAACTTATCTAAAAGCCACAAACACAATTTGTACTGCTACATACTCTTAAATAAATAATTCTCAGTACACTGAGTGTAACTCTGTTCACATACTAGCCCTTAATTATTGAGTAAATCTAACAACTTCAAACTTCTTGCAGGATTACTTTCACAACTTTGCACAAGCGCTGTATTGACAACTTAAAACATCTTCCAAATTAGCACTTCTGCTGCATTTTAATTATTAAGAGACCATATAGAGAGAGCTGTAACCCAAAAGAACAAATATATTTAACTGTAATAATGTTCAACAAGCTCTCAAATCCTAAAGTCTGAGTATGTCTCTATTTTGAACATCTCAGGGTATAGAGAAGTCATACTGTAGAAGAGCAGGTAGTGTGGATAAAGCAATGCACCCTCTTATACTTTATTTTATGTTATATTTAACCAAAATGCTCAATGAGGTAACCCAGTTGAATTGTTTGCTACAATTTAAATAAACATGAAATCAGAATCACTAGGTAACTTAATAGGAGACATACCATCATCATCATCATCATGGCTAGCCTTTGCGAATGAAGATTTAGGAAGGGCACTACCCACATTTGTTACAAGCACATTGGTGGCTAAAAAGGCCAATATGAGATAGACAAGTCTGGTTGCAAAAGGCACAGCAGAAAGACTCCTTAGGTGGTATATTCTGCAAGGCACAATTCTTTCTGCGTTGTCTTTTCTCCTCAAGAGTGATCCTGCGTGTGTTCTCAAAGGCATCAGCAGCGTTATAGATGGTGTGTCTCCAGGACTCCAGATTTGAGGCCAGAGTAGACCAGTTATGTTGATCAATATGGCCAAGGCTGAGATGTTGTTTCAGGGAGTCCTTGTATCTCCTCTTCGGGGCTCCTCTCTTGCAGCAGCCAGTGGCAAGTTCACCATAAAGCAAGATCTTAGGGAGGCGGTAGTTTTGTAAGCAATTTACAGTATTGTACTGTCAATGTGGAACTATCCAGCAGCAGACATCTACTCTGCATAAACAAGTTAAAAGTACCTCTAAATATTTTTAATCACAAAATGAATTATATACTCACTGATGTTAGTTTTAATCTTCTACAAAGCCTGAGAAATTAAAAACTTAGTAGATATTTAGGGAAAATAGAAGCAAAATGCAGTGATACCTGTACTACTTGTAAAATAATTTTATGAGAAGTGAAATATTCACATACATGATTGTTCTTCGTTCCTAGTTGAAGATGGCAGGCATTTTTCCATCATACATGTGGAATGATTGCCAACACTGACACTACTTTTATTACAGTGAATCAGCTATCTTTTTTGAACTCCACAATACTTTAAACTATCATTTTAAACTCTGCAAATGCCATTTATAAATTTATCATTTGAAAACACTGTAAAAAATCAGTTTTCCATTCACTTTTAGAAAAACAAACTTTGCTTTCAAAATTAAAAGAAACTCCCCATAGAATTTTTTTACAGTAAATTTTTTTGTTCACAAATAAGTAAATAACATAATATTCAAAGCCTACAAAGAACAACCAAGAAGAATGTTGTTAGTTTAAATTCTCCCACTCCCCCTCAAACCATAATATTCATTGCACTGGTCCAACATTGCTAATTTTGCTTGACTGTAATTACATAAATATGTCAGAACAATTTTTGGTACACTTTTAAAATAATTTTAAATATAAATTATAATTTTAAATAATCACAGTTATCTCTTATTAAGTACTTAATCTGTTACAAAACATGAGCATCATAACTGAGTCACAATCTTCTCAAGTTTATTGAGTGAAAAGAAATTCAGGGCAAGAATTCGGAAACTTTGAGATCTGCAAGGAGGACTTTAGAAGGCAGTTGTGAGATGTTAAATTAAGGGAAGATCTCTAAATTTGACCAGTATTTTCCAGTGTGTAAAAAAAACAAACCTGTAAGCATAAATGATTAACTTGTCTGGATAATTATTCAACGGTAAGAATTTACACAGCGAGTACCACAAGGCAATTAATCCTTTGCTCAAAGCAACTAAGTCCAGCAACATTTCCTACGCAACTGAAAAACAATCTTGAAGCATGTAGCAAAATAAATGTATCTGTATGACTTCCCTGCCTCAGCCACTTACTCAGTAAGGCTCTGGAGAATACAGATTTGACACATTTCATAAACATGTATTTATTTCATGACAAGCATTACTGTTTTGTTTCTTGTAAGAAGAGTTGTTAAACATTCAAATTCCTCCCCACCATGAATTTAAGTTCAGATTTCAAAAGTTATGTATAGCAATGATTTATGTTTCTTTAGATATTTTAGTACTCTTTCTACGATCTAGGGAGTTTTGCATGATGCAGGAAAGACTGACACTTTCCACAAACAATTACATGACTGCAGAACCACTTAACACCATAGTGAGTCATGTTAGAAATGCTCAGTAAAAGGCCTGTATTCATTACCTGACTTTTTCTCAATTATCTGAATTATACTTCAGCGGACAACAGAAGCAGTGCAGAAAATGTACAAGAGGAGTTTTAGAAATGATACTCAGATCAGTTTTCACAACTTCAGACCATAACTTCTCTTTCATACGCTTCTGCACTCATACAGCAGAATTCTGTGAGAAGATGGGTTCTTTAAATTTATTCTGAGGTGGGTTTGGAAGTGTGACTGCAAATTCAGGGCTATTCAGCATATAAATGTAGTGTAGATTACTTTTTTAATTGCAAATTTCATTTTTACTACAGAATTTAATCCACTATAATACCAACACCATAAATTTCTATATTAGTTTGTCAGCAAATGTAGACAGTATAGATAAGCTTGTTCTTAAAGCTTCTGAATTAAATTTAATTGAATGCTACTGAAGAATGCTACCAAATAAAGGGAGAAGACTATGTCATTCCTACATCAACAAATTGTTTCAGGGCATAGCTGAAGGACAATGTATTCAAGAGCCTCTTTAGAACTTTTCTTTAAACATTTAATTATAAAGGAAGTACCACAGTGTAAAGAGAAATAAATCCAGTATGTGTTCACTGGTCAAGTCTTAACTTCCAGAAGACACAGAGACTTCATTGTGAACAATAATTAGGTTTAGCACATCATATTGAGTTATGGGCTGTGCCAACACACTTCAACCCTTCCGTGTTCCAATATTCATTATAATACACACCAACACTCCTGAGTTCCTGCCAAGCTTCAGCCAGAGCTCATTCATTGCAAACTGAATGCCAGGTCCAATCAGAGTAGCTCAAGGAGAACATGAGAGAGTGTGCTGTATGCAGAGCTCATCTCCTGGATAGTGTGCTAATGTATTGTTCCTAGTTAATAATTCTGATTTACAAAGTGACTTTTGAACTACATCAAGTTAATTTTCTCTTGAAATTCAGTCTCACCCAGCAGCAAAGGCAGAAATATTTATCTACTGAATTAGAAAATAAATTAACTTTTAACTTGCCCTGCAGTACAGAATGTGCCATTGAAAATGAAACCCCACATAATACCTGGACAAATTGAAAAGAAATAGAAGTTACATAAACTATAGAAAGTACAGTGTATAGTTTTGTATGATCTAGAGAAGATTGACAATTTCCTTCCTTTTTCTTTCAAAAACATACTGCTGGTATTTGAAATAATACCAATAACTTCTCAGCTCATCTTCAAAGCGCACACAAGATCCCTTCTGTGTTACTGGCTGGAGAAATGGAATAAAAAAGATCTCACAGAGTGCCCCGCACAGCAATCTGACTAACCTACATTTACTGGACAGAAACTAGAAGTGGAGCTAAGAAGGGTCACCGGTAAATGAGAAATTAATTGTGTCTGCTTACAGCTCATTTAAAAATTGCAGCCTATCTTACCAATTATGTGGAATGTCCAAACACTGGTTTTCAAGGAAATTCTTCATTTTAGTCCAAACCTAAAAATTACTTTTACATCATCGAGCAAATATAATTCAAGTGAAATTTGAAGTTGCCCTTAGTAAAATCAGTTCGTCAGATGATTAGAACACTTAGAGTTGATTGGGTTGATGCACGTCAGTAAGACTTGAAAAATGAGAACAAAACTAAGGCAAATCTGAGGAAGCTGAGTGGTTTCTATAAGTTTGGGATATCTAATCTGTCAACCTGAAATCCTCACACTTCAGCTCAATTCAAAGTCACAGCTCTTCAGCATCCTACTTCTGGAAGGGGCCTCAGATTTGTGCAGATCTGAAGTACAACTACAGGTAATCTGCCTTACAGACTGGATCTGGACATTCTCTTAAGTCAGAAATGGTTGGGAAAGAATGATAGCATCTCAGCTGAATTCTTCATTTCCTCCACTCCTCTCAAAAATGATGTGATAGTAAAACAAAGATGAAAGAATTCCACAATTAATCCAATGTTATGACTGAGAAAATCGAGACAGTCCATTTCAACTTTCAGAAAGGAAAAGTTTCATTAAGTTTGCAACACTTATGTGTTAATTTATATATTTAAATTTGCATTATATGCATACTACGAAAGACAAAATGTATGTATCAGTCATGCACTGTTTAAAATAAGCACTAAATTGCACAGAATGCGGACAATACTCACTTCAGTAATAAAATTTATCCAGTAGAGGATAAGCACAAGAGAACTGATTAAGGTAGAAATTCATATATGATATTAAGTGCTTCTTGACTTTAAAGTATTTGATTTACAATTTTTTATTTAACAAGCATATTTGATCCAATTATGGAAAAAGAAATCTGTAACTGCAGTAAAAAAAAAGACATGGGAAGTTGCTATTCACTTGTTCTTCACTATGATTTCGCTTAATTTTGGTAGGCTTTCAGGATACTCTCTGGGAAAAAGGCAGTCAGATTATTCTATTGTATCATATTCGAAGATGTAAAAAAAATCTCCAAATCCCTTATTTACAAGTAAGCATCATGATAGTTTTCATTATTCAGCAATTCTGGTGAACTAACATAGGCCAAATGAGCCATCAAAGTGGTATAACTGAATCTCATACATCTAACAGAAAATGGAAACAAGAACAGAATACTGTACACTTTATTTAGTATTTGAATGTGCATTATGTGGCTACTATTAAGTTTCCTGGAGGCATCTTCATGTCCTATGATGAATAAGTGGTATTTAATTAATTTGTTGGCAAAATAAATGTTTATAACAACTTGCACGATTTGTATCTTATTATGTGATTTACAGTCAATCACCTTCTCACCTAAGATAAGCTTCTGAATCTGAAAATAAAGTTCAAAATACTTTAAATTTCTCACATTCTTTCTCACATCACAGTCCCTGATTTGCTTTCAGTATTCTCTGTTAGGCAGTGAGAGGCTACAGGCTCTTCATTAGAGGGCAGCTTATTGACAGTTCTATACCATGTCACACATTTCTTTACGACTCCGGCTTAATGAGAAGTGCTGAGTTGAGGTGCTCATGAAAACGAAAAACTTGAAACTCTGGATAACATTTTAATAATTCTAAAATCATTCCAGTCATATATTTTTATTATAACAGTGCTTTTTCTCATAGTGAATATACAGTCAGGTGACAATTCCTGTATATTAGCATTAAGTTTCTAGCTTTGACAATGAAAGCAACATCAAGTGCTCATCTAAGCTCTTTCCCTTTTCAACAGAGCCATCTGAGCAGCGAAAACTGCTTGAAATTCAGTAACATTTCCCACTGTTCCAGAATTACCTGTTCTGCACTAGAATGAACTGGTAAATTTATGAAGAACAATAGTGATTTTCAGGACATAGACAGAAACAAGCCCAAAAGGGTTAAGGGACTAAAACCTAATTAAAGAATAGCTTAGTTTTCAACTGTCTGAAGTGAAAAAATAGAAATTGTGATGTCCTTCATTATTGATTTAATCTTACACGATTTTTAGAATAATTTAAATACCTTGTCTTAAGCAATTAACACACATCAATGAAAATAAAAACTGAGAATTTGAGCTAATATAATAGTATTATAATACCTCCTACAATAAATTATAGTACTAAGTTAGAACAAAATCATCTTATTATTCAATGCCTTTCACAGAATGCTGTATAATCTGAAGTATTAACATACATGAGTTTAAACATTAAAGTTACGTCTTTATTTGTTCTTAGATTTGACTAAAAAGTATTTAAAAGTTTGTTTAAAGCTATACTAACATGTTAGACTTATTTTTAAACATTGTTCCTATCTCTGCTGTCAATTTCTTTTTAAAGACAAAAACTGTTTATAGAAAGGAAAAAAATACCTGCAGGTATCTGCTTCAACTCAACCTGCATTATATATTTTTTTTAAATCATTATGTACTTCCCAATAAACAGCTTTAGCAAAGATATACTCAGTTCCTTTAAAAAACCCTGCATTCTGATTATATGAACTCAAACCACCCTAAAAACCTCCTACACTTTACTGCAATGATACAAAACCAACAACCCTACATTTGGGCCGTTATGTTACACAAATATTTGTGTTGTACTGTTATCACAGAGGATCTTACTTTAATTACTCATGACTATTAGTTAATGTTTCAATCAAAGTATTTTAAGTTATATTCTGCTTTTTCACGAAGAATCTGCATTGTATAGCAAATACAGCAATTTCCATAAGCTAATGCCAAACGAGAAGGTCAGTTAATTGATTTTCTGATTGTTCCTACTGTAACAAATACTCAGTGATAAACCTAACAGAAGAGCTGGCACTTCATGATGAAATTACAAATTTATTAATTTTTGCCTATCTCTGCCTCTTAGAAACTGTACAATTGCTTATACGTTTATTGTGCCCTTTAAATATTTGGTGGCATTTCAACCTTTCAAAATTTGCTTAGTTTTAAGGTGCTTTTCACTTGGTAGTGATAAACAAGTGAGTCATTCCACTGGATTAAGTTCCAAATAATTTATTTGATTTTAAGAATTATTATAAATTCAGAATGCAAATAATGAAAATTAAATGTAAATCATCATCTGTCGTACCTGCATTTTGTTGTTATTGATGGACACATCACTACATGTTTGATTGATGCAAATTAGGCAAGAAAATAATTTTATGGGTATAATATGAAATAAAGCTGTTATATTCAAAACTCCATGATTTTTTCCACATGCTTAAGTGAGATAGAAATATTTTAAAGTGATTTTTATATACACACTTGCTCTGTAAAAGATAAGAAATTTAAAAATGGATCCAATCTGCAATACTAAGAAGCAGCCAGTAGACTACTGTAACAGAATCAGAAATTAGGAGGCTTGGATCTGCTGGGATTTTGACTGAGTTCATTCAGTCTGAAAGTGTATCACTGGTAAGTTGCTGAACACTGCTCATACAGACACAGCCATTCAAGAGAAAAAAAAAAAAGCAAAGATGTGGGAAGAGAACAAGGAGCTTAAAAATAGATCAGAAGAAATAAATTAAGGAATGGGTGACATTGCAAAAATGCAATTAAGAAATAAAGTCATTAATTGAAGAAACTTGGGTCAAGCACTTAAGAAAGTAGAACTAGGAATACTGAGCATTGGGGAATTACAAAAACATGGTCACATGTTGATCTACGGTTATTTGAGGATCAGGAAAGCATACATACTCTTTTTCAGCAGAGTATTGAATTAAGTACCTGAGTTCAAGTTACTGCATTTACATTGAGGCTTGCTTGTTTTGCTGATCAGGAAATATTTTACTGAATTGAGTTTAAACTACTTTAAATCTCTTGAATATGACATGGCAGTGCATTCAGGAGATCAGAGAATCTCATTATTGGAACTTTGTGAATTGGTCATAAATACACAAATAAGGTTACTGTCTTTTACAACTCACTTCCAGTATGGGGTAAAAAACTTTGTCTAGTGAAGAAAAATGGAAGTAACTATAACTCCTGTAAATTAAAAATCCACAATCATCTTCTTAGTAGAAAAGGTGTAAGAAAACAAATTCTTTTTTGGGGGCACTTACTTCTCAGTACTAAGGACAGCAGCACTGAAGTGTTGGGAAGCACAGTGTGATGCCTCCACCTATAAGCTAAGCAGATTCTGCTGCAGAATGATTATATTTTTAACTCCACCTAACTACTGGAATATTAAAAACTCTCACTGAGAACCTAAAACATACCTATTAGTCCATTATGCTTCTTTATCTCTGAAAAGCATTCTCTATAAAGCATAAAATCCTAATTCAGTGCATTCTATCATTCCATCCTTTAATGCATAGAATCATAGAATCAACCAGGTTGGAAAAGACCTCTCAGATCATCAAGTCCAACCCTTGATCCAACACTGTTGTGATTACTGGACCAAGGCACTAAGTGCCACATCCAGTCTCTTCTTAAAAACTTCCAGGGACGGAGAATCTACCACCTCCTTGGGCAGCCCATTCCAATGTCTGATTACTCTCTCCATAAAAAATTTCTTCCCAATATCCAACCTAAACTTCCCCTGGTACAGCTTAAGACTGTCTTACTAATAGTTGCCTGGGAGAAGAGATCAACCCCACTCGGCTACAACCTCCTTTCAGGCAGTTGTAGAGAATGAGGAGGTCTCCCCTGAGACTCCTCTTCTCCAGGCTAAACAACCCCAGCTCCCTCAGCCTCTCCTCATAGGACTTGTGCTCAAGTCCCTTCACCAGCCTTGTTGCTCTTCTCTGGACCTGCTCCAGCACCTCAATATCCTTCCTGAACTGAGGGGCCCAGAACTGGACACAGTACTCCAGGTGTGGCCTCACCAGCGCTGACTCCAGGGGAAGGATCACTCCCCTGGTCCTGCTGGTCACACTGTTCCTGATACAGGCCAGGATGCCATTGGCCTTCTTGGCCACCTGGGTACACTGTTGGTTCATGTTCAGCTTCCAGTCAATACAAACTCCCAGGTCCCTTTCTGCCTGGCTGCTCTCCAGCCACTCTGTGCCCAGTCTGTAGCACTGCACGGGGTTGTTGTGGCCAAAGTGCAGGACCCAACATTTGGTCTTGTTGAACCTCATCCCCTTGGAATCAGACCATCTCTCCAGTGTGTCCAGGTCCCTCTGCAGAGCCCTCCTGCCTTCCAGCTGATCGACACTCCCCCCCCAACTTGGTGTCATCTGCAAATTTGCTGATGGTATATTCAATCCTCTCATCCATTCTTCCATCTAATTCTGTTCGCTCTGTTAGGTTTGAACCACCTAACTCCTTAGCTGGTATATGGTGCATTGACCTGACCGTAATTTTATAGTAAATACATTTGACACCTAGAACTCACTTAGTCTCAAGTATACTACTATTTGCTACTCCACTTTGTGAGAACATTCAAACAAGGGGATGGAAAAGCCACGATGAATTATTTAGTGATATGGCAGTGTGGTCTGACTTGACAAAACATGATTACTTATGCTCTCCTACTCTAGAAAAAGAGCCTCTGTTTCTGGGGTTGTATATGAAATACCAAGTTTATTGTTTCATTTCTTCTTCATTAATATCAAAGTGCCTTATCTATATCAACTCAGCTCAATGTCAGAAAAAAACTCAAAGGAATTGGGCATGTGTACAGATCCAAGCCTTTGTTTGTGTGACAGTATCTAGGTTTATATTTAATATTGTGGGTTCTATGGGTATCCACTAAGTCTTTTCTACCTTGTACCAGTCCTCCGAGACTATACAAATGCATTTTTAGTGTATTGACATTCTATTCTGGATACTTTAATCCTGCCAGGGTGACATATTGATTCCCTTTGCAATGGGACATATATGTAACAACAGGCAACTAAAGTTAAAAAACAACAAACCTAACACCAAAAACTCCATTCTCCATACTTCACAGCACCAGGCTTTGAATTCTTTATGATTGTATTACCCTTGAAGGGAGTATTTCAAAAACTGTGTATTACTCTGACACACATAAAAGGCACTGAACCTATTTGCATGGAAATTCTTATGCAATTCAGATACTATGATATTAGGAAGGGAATGAGAGACTTTTTATACACACACACACACAAATCCACTTACGATCTTGCACGTATATGTGCAATGCATTCAAGGATCTAAGAAAATTTTCTTAGCATGGGCAAGGATTCTGTTAATTAGTAACCATGGTTTTATTCTTTCTTCACACCCTGACAAAGCTTTACATGCTCCTACCAATGGAATAAGGAAATGGCTTTTGTTATGAAACTTAAATGCCTTAGGAAGACAAGGTATCATTTGCTCCCTATACTCATGATATATATTATTTTCCTTAAGCAGATCATCTACTGAGAACAGCTGTGTGGCAATTGTAAGGGTTTATAGCTTGTTAGTAGAACTATGAGGTCTTTACATGGTAAATATCAATGCCCTCAGTGGGCAAGGAATGATTGCATAATGTCTCTTGACCCAAATGCCTTTAGAGTACTATGAGTAAAATATCACACATAAATCTAGACTGTGCTAAAACTGTATTAGAAAAACAACTGAAAGGGTCTTTTCTGTCCTAAAATATTATTCTATAACAATATCTTGGCTACATAACTGGTTCAGTATGAAAATATGCTGCAAAAAAGGTTTAGGAAGTGTAAACACTCAGGCAATAATCTCTATCATTCTCAAAGGAAAATAGCTTTCCTAGTGTCATTTGTCTATTCCATGTAAGTGTGGTAAACTAAAGAATACAAAATCCTAAACCTTTCCGTGCGTATCAGCTATGCTGTACTAAACCCCCTGAGCAGTATTTAAAAGACAAAGAACTGAAAACAATATTCCACTTGCTAACAACACAAAATCTAGCCAATAGAGCTTTAAAAAGATCATAATTTTTAAAAACCATAAGTACTCTTTTCCTACAGATGTAGCTCATTCAAGAAACTACAGCTATGGTTTCAGCTACAGCGATATATTATATTTGGTGATATCTTGGGGGAGAAAATAAACAAACAATAAAACATAAAAAACCCCAAACCCTCTTGTGCACTGAAGTGTTTGTACGGAATGGAGAAAGACATAAACAACAATGAAAGAATAACTAGCCCAAACCATCCAAACAAAATGCGCGAACACGTGATTCTAGAGAAATGAATCCCTGTGAAGAGGTTAAAAAAATGTAAAAGGAGTTCTCACTACATGAATGAGAGTTAAGCTCTCAGAAATGAGACAGTATTACCTCTCATGGTCACTTTCTGTAAAATAGTTACATACTCCTGAAAGTTTTTGATTTTAGAGGCTGAAGATTTTGTCACGCTATGGAGAGAAATAGAAAAGTCTTCAAATGAAAAAATACATAGTTTTCTGATACCATTCTATATTTCAAATGAGCTCCCACACAGCTATGATCAATAAAAATAAGTTGAGATATTTAAGAACATAAAACAAAGAGTCTAAACAAAGACTAAAGAGACAATAAAGAAATCTCATACACAATTTATATAAAATTCTGATAAATCTGCCTCAGAAAATTCAACACTTCATGTAGCAGACAAAGATATTGGTTCCCATTATTCCTCCTGCAAGTGGAATATTCTTTTCTCTTGGAAAGAAATGGAATAAAATACGCTTGCTTAAATCTTCTGATAATTCTTAAATGTTCTGTATGAAGCAGAAGAAAACCAGCAATTCTTTGTAGGTCTCCTCTACAAAAGTGATACAAATAGAAGCTCCTGGCAAAACTCAGACACAAAAAGAAAACATGCAGAAAGTAGAAGCAGGAACAGCCAATGTGGAAGGAATATAGAAACACTGTTCAAGCATTCAGGGATGAAGACAGGAAAGTCAAAGCCAAAATGAAGTTCAATCTGGCCAGTGATGACAAAGACAACTGAAAGGACTTCTGTTAGTACACAGAGGACAAAAGGAAGGGTAGAAAAGATCTGGGCCTTCTGCTGAATAAAGTGGGGAACATGGGATATGGAAAACGCTTAGGTACTGAATACCTCCTTCTCCTCAGTTTTTACAAGCAGGCCTTGATAAATCCTAGGTCCCAAAGACCTGGATTAAGTCTGGAGCAAGGAATGTGTACCTGTGGTGGAAGACACTTAAGAGTACTTAAGCAAACTGAACAGGAATTACTATATGGGTGTTGATAGGATGCACACAAGTGCTCAGGGAACTGGCAAATGTCACTGCAAAGCCACACTCAATAACCTTTGAATGATCATGTCAACTGTGAGAAGTGCCTGAGGACTAAGGAAAAGCAAATGTCACTGTCTAAAGAAGGACAAGAAAGATGATCCAGGGGACTGCAGGTTGGTCAGCGTCACCTTGATCCATAGGAAGGATTCACCATGAATATTTGGAAGAATATCTGCCACAGATTGGCAATGATACATCTCAATACCCAGATAAAAACCCCCAAATTTCATTCTTCATCTAAGGCTTGCTGATCTAAGACCTTGTCAGCAACTCTAGGTGTACTTGAGTCTCCAAAAGGAAATATCATAGAGTGTCATTAATCCTCAGATACTGAGAATACAGTTATCACATACAACAGAAAGCCTCACGCTCTTGTGGAAAAGGAATCTGCACACAGACTAGATGCAAATGGGAAAGAGAGCAGAAATAGATGGTCACTGGGAAGGAATGTTGCTCGGAACAGTAAATGACCAGCTCAATCTCAAATTGAAGACAGTTAAAAGAATATAAAACGTTTTTGTCAGGTCTTCAAAGCACATATTTGTTTCACTTTTTTCATTAGTGAGGAACAAGCCTGATGCACTCAAAACTGAACTCTCATTACGTGAAAAATCTGGGGTTTTTTTCAGAAAGTTTTCTTCTTTTGTCATAGCAGAAGTCAGTCAAAGTGGGATTTGTCTTTTTGTTTTTTTCGTTTTTCTTTTTTTTCCCCAAAAAAGTCTTATTATGCAATTACTACATGAAAAAAAATCTTAACATCCTAAAGAAGAACCAAGCCATAATCCTTTTAAAGAAAGAAAAATTCTTTTAGATGCTTCCCAAAAGCGTACTTGCCAGTTAGTTTAATTAGAGCTCTTACAAGAGCTCTGAAGTGTAATGATGACAAAATAATTTCAGGTAGCTAGTATTGAATACACCTTCCTTCTCACAACTGCATATATAAATAGTTGGACACCTGTGGCCAAACCAGCTCTGTCAATTCTTTATTATAAAATCAAAAGCACTGTAAAATAAATGGAGAATTTAAAGGGTTAACATCCCACTGACTTTAGTTTGTCACCTTATCATAACATGCTCTGAAGAAAAAAAAAGAAAAATCTTCTGGAAGTTGTCACTTCACTCATAAAATTCCCAATGTCTAAAAAGCCCTAAAAAAGTCTAAAAAGCACAGTTGAAAATTGTAAGCTCCACAGACCACTTTATTCCAATGCAGTTAAAAAATTTAATAAGATGTTTATCTCTTTTATCACTTTTTAAAAGAAGCAACAAGGAGACACTTCAGTACATAGCTGATGATGACTGCAGCAACAGGCTTCAGAATATGAAGTCATACATTCAGAAAAATACATTTTAATTATATGGTATTTAAGGGGCAAAATATACCAAATGTTTGTTTTTATTTACACAAAATGTACAATCAAATAATGCTAGAGCAATGCTATCACAGTGACAATTACTGTATCCAGTGTTTATTTCATATAATTTAAAAGAAATTTTCCTATCTAATAAGATAGGAACAATTAATCTGAAGATTTTTCCTGGATTAATTACATCTCTGTTATAAAACTAAAAGCTATTTCGAAAAAAAATACACTTATTGATACAATGAAATATGAATGCAGGACGTACTTTTCCATTACATGATGTTTGCTGTCTGACAAATATCCGTGAAACAGATTTGCAACCAGCTAGGACGCACTTAGGCACGGATTCCCTAGAATCCATGTGAAATTCATCAGTTTTCAGTGAAATTCCACAGAGGTGTTGCCACCTGGTGCTGGAAAAACCATGAGCTGGAAGAACTTGAAGAGTTGGTAGCAAAGTCTACCATGTATTAGAAGACTGCCTGTCAACCACGGACATGCAAGCCTTCTGCTTTCCAATACATGCAACTCGAAGCACCACCCAGATTTCTGAATAAAAACAGACTGGGACATCATCACAGAGGCTGATATCTTTTGGAATAACTTTTGCATTCTTAAACTGTAGAAGGAAACATTGAATCAGAGTATTCGATTTCCTCAGATACTCCAGTTGGTGTTTTCAGTCAGCTGTGCCAAAAGAAACACTGCATTCAGTGAGATACTGCTCCTTTGTTTAATGATTTCCCCCAGTTTTGTCCAAGGTTTTTTTTGGGTAGTCTATTTTTTACTACTAGGGAAGACATTTTAATTTAGCACATGTTCAAAAGGATGGGTAGAATAGAAGCTTTTATAACAATTTAGTCAACCTGCAAACTTTCAAACTCTATAATTCTTACCTCGTTTGTCAAGATTACTGACTTCGGTTGAAAAAGTGAGAAATCTGAAAAAGTAAGAATTAAGGAAAAACTCTGAATTTTTTCAAAACCTAGCAATAATGCCACCTCACTGTGAGAGCATTCAGATCTGAAAAAGTACAACTAACACACACCCTTCGGTCATTCTGGAAGCACCACACCAAAGAACAGGACTGACTGTCCCTTGACTGTGGTACTGGCAATGTAAACATTGCAAAATTATTACAAAAGGCTTATGCCATAACTGTTCTGGCAAGAACATGACTCATTCAAGTAAAATTAGGTGTTACAACTCTTAAAGAATCTTTTAAGGAAAAGAAAGATGCCAAAACTGCTTCTTCCAAATGATCAAATGTTACCAGGTAGCCTTAATCAAATTATTGAGATATTTTAGGACAGCTAGTGTTAGATCTATGGAATGATCCACGGTTCTCAAAAGCAGTGAAATGTCTGTTATGCTTGTTTAAGCAGTTTGATTAGTGCAAGAAAGTGAAAGAAATCAGGCACTGATACACAAGGATGATCGCTTTTTCATACAGCTTAGTCAAAGTCACAAACAAATGGACCAAAATAGACAAATAAACTAAAATACCAGACAGTATTATATGGAGATTAACAGAGTTTCAGTTGTACTAGCCAACTAAAAATCAATGTTTTTAACTATATTTCACAAATCCTTTTTCCAAATGTCTCCGCTGAGGTTTACTGGAAAAGTTTGGTTGAATTCACAGGTTACTAATGCAACTTAAGCAGACAACCTGATTATGTCACATACTCACCATGCAACTGAGCAAGTTAGCATCACTGGGATAGCTAACAATGGTTAGAAGATCCACAACATCAAGGTACTCTGATGAGTTTATTTTCAAAACAGTAAGAAACACAAAACCTATGGTGATGCAGGTGATGGAGGGGAACAATAAATTCCACAGAGAGAAGAGAGCAGTATTATTTTTTAACTGTAGAAGCTACAGGATGTAGATTGAAGAATAGTGCTGTTGGGAAGGATAAAGAGAACATCAGATAAGGGAAGAATTCTAAGTGTGAAAAATTGCACCGGTGAAAGTGAACAGGAAGAAGATGGAAAAGTGTAAAAACACAAAGTTGATTCCAGTATGTGAATGTTAATCAAACTAGGGAAACTTATCAAACCTTAACTAATCATAAAGCAAGGCAAATTAAGCTGCTTCAACCATAACTTTTTCAACGGGAATCATAAAGACAGCAGCAGAGATACAAAATAGGATACAATATTAGGTGCAGTAGTGCTACTAGCACCACTGCAACTAGAACACCAGGACACAAGTACTGGGCACACTCACTTTGCCTGGCTTTCTTGAGAAGCTCCAGAACAGTACTCACTGCAATCATGTATAATTTCTGGCTTGTCACATGGGTCTCAAGTCAGGCTATCATCAGAGCCCAGACTGCCTACCTTTGCTCCTTCAAAAGAGGTAAGAGAAGAACAGATTTCACTAATCTGAGCTCCCCCTGCTGCTGGCTGTCTGCACAAAACCTATCTGCAGAGTTGCCTGCAGTTCTGACATCATTCAGGTCAGCACAGTTGGTCTGTAGTTCGCAGATCCAGAAAGCAGATCAGAACAGAGAACGTGCACTTGGCAGCATTGCCCTATCATTTTAAAAAAATGAATAAAAAGCACAGCTTTCTATGGGCACAATCAAAGTAACTGCTGACAGTTCCCGTAGTTTTCACAGGTTTTGGAGGTAGCTGTGAGAGACTGAAATGTTGAAACACAGAATGGATGTGTACAGGTTTCAGGCCAAATATATCAAATTATGCATCTAGCAGGTGTCCATTTTTTGTGCATAGACTTCTCCTCTGCAAATATTTTCTCACAGACAAAAGTGTACAGGTTGGAGAATCTTTTGCAGCCTTATCTTTGCATTCTTAATTGGAGAAGTTAATCTGAGCCAAAAAAAAGTCAGCAACTAGGCACTGTGTGCACACACCAAAGACTAGAATGCCCCTAGACAGACTTTCCTCCTTCAGCACCTCCCCTTCCCTTTATATTTGTCTGAATATAGAACAAAAATTATTACGCCCTGAAGAAGCATGTATGTCTGGACCTCGTAGAACCAACATATATCTGACTTTCTTTGTCTCCACAAATTAAAATTCAGTATGTTTAACTGGGTTTTAATAGGCTCACGAGTAATATAAATTTCACTGCTCTAAGTGCTAGTACAGATATTCCAAAACCACTTTCTCGTGGTCACTGTAAAGAAGTTCTATGCTAAATGAAGCTTTGTGAAGTGCTTGAACTAACATTGGCAATTCTCTTTCTTAAATCAGTTCAACAATGAAATAAAAGTTGCTTTTTATATACTCCTCACAATAGCAGGTTCATTCAAATTCAGTTTTTGAAAGACGAAATAATCTTTCTTCCACTCTCTCAATTTAAGAGTCAATTCAACAAAGTATTTCAGCATATGCACAAGTTAATCACTTGGAATCACTAATTTGGAATAAATCCAAATGAGATTAGTAAGATTTTAGCAATCAAATGAAGCATAGGATTATTCATGTATTTCTTTTTATGCAATTTTGTGACTTACAGTCATATACAAGCAAGATTGTTACTTCAGATGAGGGAGTTTAAACTTCTATCAGGCATAGCAGTATTAGTTTGTTACAATCTGTAACAGAATATATGTCCCTGTTATGACAGTCTTCCACTACCCAAAAAGCTCTTGCCTTTTCACGAAACAAGTGACCCTCACTGCTCTCACTTTTTCACACTCCATGTAGGGACTATCCATTGTGTTACCTAATGAACGTATAAATGTTTCATATGTAGCATCTTCTGACAGTAACAATAACCATTAATATGTGACTATTTTATTTAAGATAATTTGGAAAGTAAATAACAGACCAATTTATTCTCCTGGTACTAAAAGCCCTAAATAACACAATGCAACTTTGTTTTTTTCCTGTGGTAGACCAAGGATTCCTCTTAGCAGTACATAGCACCACTATTTTGAGCAGAAGCATAGCAGGAGGCAGCTTCCTGTCTTGCTTTCTAAAGAACTATTAGGTTCTCTTTATGCTCAGACCTGACTATTTTCACTTTTGGGGCTCAGGATGAACCTCTCTCCTCAGTTTTTGTGTTCAAAAGATTATTTTTCATTTAGACTGTGCACAGGGCATGCTGTTAGCATGTTAATAATTATTACCTGGTCAAGGAGCACACTACCACATTTGCCAGCTCTTGGACACCCAAAGCAAAACAAGATTGCCTGATACTCCACTGAGCACTGTAACGATGAACATTTTCTCCTCTGTACTGCTAGGAAATACAAGTTTGTACATAGCCAGCTCACAGATTTTGCTGGTTAAAGCACCGAGTGATAGCTACGAATGATAAATAACAACTATGGGGCAGCAACTTATTAAATATTTAGTTCCTTCCTAGATATTTTAACCACCCCTTTCTAACAATCTGATACTATATTTGGGCATTACAACATATATATCTGCATCAGAGGATATAACACATTCACAGAAAGGTGACAGTATAAATCGTGTACAGTTCTCCATTTACATGTATTTTGTTTTGGGGCTTGGTTGTTACTGGTTTTTTTCAGTTATTATGCAACTCCAATTAACATTTAAAGACCAGATCCAATTTACTGGAAAATCAAAATCCAACTTGGGTAAATGCAGCCCTAAACAATATATATATATATATATATATATATATATACACTTCCCTATAGATATATATCAATTTCCAAATATAAAAGGAACAGTAAATAAATACTACAAAAATGTGGCAGAATCTTGCCGTATCAACACCAACTGCTATTTCAGAGTTCCAAAGACAGCATTAGTTATTTTTAATACTGTCTGGATAGATGAAGGGAGAGAAGTGGATGTTGTCTACCTGGACTTGAGCAAGGTTGTTGACACTGTCTCCCATGATATTCTCACCAGCAAACTCAGGAAGCATGAGCTGCACAAGTGGATGGTGAAGTGGCCTGAGAACTGTATGAGTGGCAGCTCTCCAAGGGTCATGATCAGTGGCACAGGGTTTGGCTGAAGGCCTGTTACTCACTAGTGGTGTCCCCCAAGGGTCAATAGTGGCTCCAGTATTGCTTGCCTTATCCATCAAAGTCTTGGATGAAGGAGCACCCCAACACTCCAGAGAGCTGTGTAGCCCTTCAGAAGGACCTCCACAGGTTGGATGGATGGGCAGAGAGGAAGCATCTGAAATTCAGTAAAGGCAAATGCAGGGTCCTGCACCCGGGAAAGAATAACCTCTGTACCACGACAGGCTGTGGGCTGAACTGCTGGAAAGCAGTTCTGTAGGGAATGACCTGGGGGTCCTGGTGGACAACAGACTGTCCATGAGACAGCCCCTGGGGCCAAGAAGGCCAAAGGAATCCTCGGGTGCAATTAGGAAGAGCACTGGCAGCAGGTCGAGAGGGGTGATCCTGCCCCTCTACTAAGCCCTGGTTAGGCATATCTGGAGTGCTGCGTCCAGTGCTGGGCTACTCAGGACAAGAGACATGGAGCTCCTGGAGCAGGTCCAGTGGAGGGCTATGGAGATGATCAAGGGACCGGAGCATTTCCTTTACAAGACAAGCTGAGAGAGTTGGACCTGTTCAGCCTCGAGATGACTGAGAGGGGACCTCATTAATATCTATGAGTACCTGAAGGGAAGGTGTCAGAGGATGAACCAGTTCTGCTTAGTGGTACCAAGCAACAGGACAAGAGGCAACAGCTACAAAATTACGCACAAGAAATTCCACCTGAATACGAAGAACTTCTTTACTGTGCAGTGACCACACATTGGAACATGATGGCCAAAGAGTTTGTGGAGTCTGCCCCACTGGAGATAAACATGAACCTTCTGGACACCATCCTGCGTAATGTGGTCTAAGATGACCCTGCTTGGCCATGGTGACTGGAGTAGATGACCTCCAGTGGTCCCCTTCCACCTTAACCATTCTGTGATTCTGTAATACAAGGGAAGGATACATAAATGATCTTGACAGCTTTTTTCAGGAAACTTTTTTATCACTAAGTGGCAGTAAGATGAAAAGTGCAAAGGTATTTCTTTAATCTGTATTAATCAATCTCCAAGATCAGAGAAAAAAGAACATGAAATAAACTAATAATAAAATCTGTGTAAATTAAACCTTCAAGCAAAACCATCAGTGTTCTTCACAATCCCTTACTTTTTTTTAAAAAAGGCTAACTTCTACTAAAATTAAGAGTATAAGTTCCAGTTTTTCACAAAACATAAAGTTACTGGTCTATTAATGTCAAACTCTTCCTGTAAAGAGAAATGGTTGGTGCTACACTCACCTTATCTAAATAGTCACATCAAATATCTTGAGTTGCAAACTGAAAGTGTTTCTCAGTGTTTCTTGAAGAAATATGTTTAATTTAGGTTCATATAGGCTCCAGTGTTTTGCCAATGCCTTTCAAGTATTCCAATAAGCATGATGTACTTTTTTATATGCATCCATAAATCCTACTGTAAGCACTTACACTTTGTCAGTTTGATGTTGAATATTTCCTCTTCGAATTTGTTTTCACAAAGTACTTAAATTACTTGACTTTCTTCCTGAATTTCTCTTTTCCCATAAGAAAAACTTTAATTTGAATAAGTTAAAGACAAGGCTCAAATGAAAAGATTCCATAAGACATTGCTTGCATAAAACATGAAACAGAATCATGATTATACCCAGTAAAAAAGAAGAATCTCACATTTAAGTTGTTAAAGCCATGGGACAGTACAAACCATTCAAGGCGGCTCTTTAATAAAACATGAAGGGCTTATGCTATTTTTCCTAGCTCAACTTGTAATCTCTTAAAAGCTCTTTAGGTTAATTATATGTAAATACCACTTTTTTCCTGAGAAATTACAGAAGCAATGAACAATATGTAAAGAAAAGAAGATGGCCTTTTTAACATCCTACTAATATCCTAAGGCTTTAACAATAATTACATAGAAGTACTGTGAACCAGAATTTATGAGGCTAATCCCTGCCTAAAGCATACATTACAGGAGACTTTCTTTAAAGGTTACTGTTGGTTATGTAATAAATATTCACTATAGCCATTATTTTGGTTACATGAAAAGAGAAAAAAAAATTTGGTATATGAAGACAGGTATTTACAATTTACAGGTATTCCTGTTAAAGTTTGGCAGGCATGCAAGAGTCCCAGGGAAGTTGCAGGAATCTAATCTAAAGCACCAGGACATACTAAAAAAAAAAAAAGCCAGAAAACAAGTAGAAACTGATCTGAGTTTACCAATTAAAAAAACCAAAAAAACAAAAAAAAAAAACCACAACAGAAAATGGTTTTGTACAGTATTTTTATTTATAAAATACTGCTACAAATGCTAAGAATATGCATATAGTAACTACAGAAAAGTTGTGACTCTTTTTCAGGAATAGCAGTGAAGGGATTTTAGCCATTCTAAGCATCTAAACAAGTCTGTATTAATGAACTCTTGAGCCCTGTGGCACATTATTAACAGTCAAACTGTGGGCATTATTTTCCTGCCAAAAGACAGTATTATGACTTTTAGAACTAGCTGCTACTATTTGTTTCAACATTCAACAAGCTCGTCCTAGGACAGCGAAGTGAAGCATGACAGATCTGTGCAGCTACTGAAATCCTGATACAAATGGCAAGTAATTCTAAAGCATTTATGTACAAAAAGATCCTACAAAACAATTCCTGTTTCTTAGGATTTTCAAACAGCAGCAGTGTTCATAACAATGAAATAACTGCACTAAATCAATTCGAAATTTAGTAACTATCTGACACAGTCACATAATTTATGAGTCAATTAATTTACATGGTCTGACAACATCCTTCTCTCTAACTTGGAGAGAAATGGATTTGATGGATGGACTGTTGAATGGGTGAGGGATTGGCTGGATGGTCATATCCAGAGGGCAACAGTCAATGGCTCAGAGTCTCTGTGGACATTGGTAACAAGGCCACTTGTCAAGTGGACAAGACGAGAAGACTCCAGGGATACTTCACTGTAGCCTTTCTTTACTTAAAGGGTGCTTATAAGAAAGATGTGGATAAACTTTTCAGCAGGACCTGTTATGATAGGAAAAGGGGTAATGGTTTTAAACTAGAAGAGGGTTACTTTAGATTAGATATAAGGAAGAGGTTTACTACAAGGTGGTGAAACACTGTCACTGGTTCCCCAGAGAGGTGGCAGATGGGTCAACCTTGTAAACATTCAGGGTCAGATTGGATGGGACTCTGAGAAATCTGATCTAATTAAAGGTGTCTGTGCTCATGGCACAGGGGTTGGACTAGAACTCCTTTGAAGGTCTCTTCCAACCCACATTGTTCTGTACTGCTATGATCTTCATCTGCACTTGTATTCAAGGGGAAGGATAGGCTATAGACCAACTGGGTGGGAAGATGTTCTGTAGAAAAGGAATTGGGGTCTTGGAAGGCAGCAGAATGAAAATGAGTCAGCACTGCACTCAGGTAGCGAAGGTCAACTATCCCCTCAACAATGGTCTGGGGCTGGAACATGGCCCCTGTGAGAGGGGTATTTTCAGCCTGGAAGAGAGATGGGGTCACATAAAGCAGCTTTCTCATACCTACAAGGTCATCAACAAGACAAAGTGAGGTTCTTAATATTGGTGCATGCTCAGAGAATGAGAATAAACTGTGAAAGTTGAAACAAGAGTTCCAAATGGGATAGTTGGGTGTCTACTTCGAACTTTTTCCCCACGAAGATTACCCAGCAGCAGCACAGGTTGCCCAGAGGGGCTGTAAAGACCTCATCCTTGGAAACTTTGATATTTAACTGTCCTGCTCTGGTCTCACAGATGATCCTGCTGTGAGCAGAGTGATAGAATATAGACCCCTTGAGGTCTGGGCTGAATGATCCTATTCTAATTTACACTTTTTGTAGCAAGGCAGTGGTTTCTGGAAACTTAAAGACATCATTTATAATCTGAAAAGGCAAAAGAAAAAAACCCCATAACTCACTTTCCTTTGTAATTCATTCTAAGATTTAATTATTATTTATTTATTTTCATTTCAGATTTAAATGTCCATTTTCAAACGCAAGTTATTTCACTCCTATTTACAGATTTTAAAATTTCACCAGCTGTTATCTTAAAACTATTTTACACCTTTTTTGCAAGTGAATTGCCTTTCAACCTTTCTATATTGTCAGAAGACCATTTCCTTTACTTTAAAAAATTTTAATATGGGAGCTGGTTGTAACATTGTGATACTGTCCTTTTTAAGGGTATATGCAAAGATTAAATAAGTTTCTTTACACTAGCCCCTTTCAAAACAAGCTGTTTTGCCATGTTTAGATAGTGAGTTCCATTTTACTCTTCATAATCCCTAATCTGTTTCAAAATCACTGCTCTCAAAGCTGTAACTCTTTCCCCATTGTGTAGGTATATTCTGCATTCCCTAAATATACAATTTTATATATGGCTATACTGAAATGCATTTTTCCCAGCACAAGCTTAGCTCACTAAAATAATATAGATGGCTTGGCATCAACAGTATGTCTTCAATGTTATTTACTACCTCCTTCTTCTTGAATCACCCAAAGATTTCAACAGCTGTAATTTAATATGTACCTAGAAGATAAACATACAAATAAAAAATGACCGTTGATCTCTTACCAATCTCTTCCAGCATACAACAGCAGCCTAGATTCAAATTAAGGAACCAAAATGCACGGGAAAAATAAGAGTAAGATTCTAAAGTGAAAGAAAGATGATATTAACTTCATTTTGAAGATATAAAAATTAGATTTAAAAATATGAGCCAGAGTAGTCTTTAAATTTATGAATAAACAAATGTTTTGTAGCTCTTATTCTGTTGCTTGTGAAAGAAATGAATGTGACGAAACTACCCAGGAAGAAGAACTTCCCAAGATATCGAGTACTATGGCCCCTTCCAGGGAATACTACAGCTACAAATCTCAACTTCTGTTAAGTATTTGAGAACTCCCAGTACTACAGAAGCAAGTGACGTATTCTGATCTCTTAAGTATTTAACAGATTCTTATTCCTTTTCTTGGGAACCATAGTAAAAATAAAAAATGAATACAGTAAATCGCTAATCTATAAAATGCTGTCTTTATAAATGATACTACACTCTATTCCATTTAGTCTTTTTTTCAATATATGGAAAGAATCCTGCAGAGCTACAAATACTACAAGTCTGATGTATGGTATCAGAGTCTTCAATATTGAGAGATACTCAAATTATCAGACATTGAAATACAGCAATTTCTGCTTTACTTAAATTCAAATCCCAATTTACACAGTGAATGGTCTCCCTCCACTTCATCTCCACTTTGTAGTTGGAACAATAAATATATGTGAGCTTTTCACTAGTAGTCCTTAAAAAGATAGTTTCCCTTTCTTATTTTGTAAAGGAAGAAATGAGGGATTGAGAGATTAAATTAGTTAAGCTAAACAAGACAGTAACAGTAAAGTCTATAGCAGCACTCAACTCTGTTACCATATTCACAGGACCATACAGTTTTCCAAAATGTCTCAGCATTTCTAAATTATCTTTTTTTAATCAATCTATTCTGCAAACAAACAGATATTTTTTTCTTTTTCTTAAGTATTAAACTAATTCTGTTTGCAATAGAGGACGATGCTAAAAATAAAATCTCTCTCCTTCATGCACTTGCTATCTAGTGTGAAACTAATTTAAAATTTCAAGATTCAACTACTCTTTCCTAACCTTGAAGCATACATTATCTAACAAAGAATATTTAGCAAAATGTGTGGGTCAAACTTGCACTACTGGGTACCACAGTACCACGCACAACACTGTTTCAGCTTGTGAATTTCAGTATCTCAATCCATCAATCCCTCCCCAAAAGTCCAGTGTTCTGTTCTGTGTACCAAGTGCTCAAGACAAGCATCGCAGGTATCCAGGCTCTACGTCTTTGTAGAAACTCAGAAACACATTTATAAGTAAAAGAAAACTATTTTCCAAGGTGAATCAAAACCCCCAAACAGTAAATATCCTACATACTCTGACATATGAAAGGCTATGACATGATAATCAGTTTCCACCTTGTCCCTTGTTTTCCATACAACAGCGAAGTGCAAAGGACACAGTGCCTCCAAGCCCAGGTACAATTCTTCTCCCTGCAATCTGTTTTTCTACAGCTGTCTGCTGAAAGCACTAAGATTTTTCTGTCTAAATTTTTGACTCTGTAAGCAGATGACAACACAGACATAGTATGAATGACATACGCAACAGCTGCAGTTTCAATTTCACTTGCAAAGTAAATTAATAAGAATTTATAGACATAGAATCTAGCCTCTTATAATATTAGTTTATTCTTTATTGAAAAAATAAGGAGGAAACTGCAGTCTGATGAGACCTTCACTCCACTGTCACTTCTCATTCACAATGCCTGCAATCCTGAGGCACAGCTCCTAGTAATATCAGCTCTACTATTTCTCACCAACTCTTTTTTTTTTTTTAATGAGAACAAAGACATAAATACAATCAAAAAAGATGATATACAGAGGTAAACTGAATATAGTCCATCTACCACTGATTTGCCCTTTCAAGAAGATTTTCCCATGATGTGATCATGGGAAAGTGATCAAAAAAATGCCCTGCATGGTAAAAATATTGGTTCAAAATACAACAAATGATGGGGTGCTGAAGTAAGTCCAAAGCCTATTCTAATCAAATATACCACAGTCAGGTTGTCCAAGAATACATGGAAGGCCTGTTAGGGCTTGTAGTCAATGTTCTTTTGAATTATGCCAATCTACGCACCTGGATTTAAAAAAAAAATTTAAAAAATCATCTGACTGTTCTGGGCCCAGCCATCAGCAGCTGTCTGTGCCTCTGCCCTTTGCTACTTTTCTATACCCTCTTTCTAAACATGGTGCCTTGGTATTTGCTGTTTTTCCTTACAGGCATTTTTGATACCTCCACTGATATGAATACCTCTGTGAATATCTCCATTGCTAGAGAGTGTATCCCAAAAGCAATTCATCTTTCAACAGTACATTTCCTATGTTCATGTTTCCTACATTCCCATCATATGTTAAAAAAACAACTCTTTACGTTAAAGGCATAATTGAGAGGTTAAGTCAATTTCTAGACTGCTTTTGTTTTTAATGAATATTGATTCAATGTCCCAATTTGACATATGCAGCTTTATTAGGTGTTAGCAACATCAGAAAACAACCTGTTGTCTGACATAGCGAGAATCTTTCTTTTAGAAGTATGATGAAAGACTCAACTTTTCTCTTAGGGTACTTCCTGGTACTTGAACTAATAAAAAAACTCCTTCAATTCTTGATAATTATTTGAATACGAACAGAATGTGCACTTAAAATTTTACATCCCGACCATCCTTGAAACTTTTTTGAATAAAAACAATTTCTTAGTGCAATAAAATAAAAACAATTTCTTAGTTTCAAGACAATCTATAGAAACTTAACCACACTTAACAGAGCTGTCAGGATTCTATTTATTATACTGAGTAATTCTTATAAGTGATCTCTGTTTTGTGTGTGTATCCAAGAGTGAAAGAAAAAGAGCAGGGAGAGAAAAAGTAGAAAAAAAGTCATGATTAAGACACTTCTGCTTTTTTTGGCATATTTACAATATCAAAATTAGCTTAAGTATTTCAATATTTAACATTACTACATTTGTTAAAGTTGATGCCAACACAACCATTGCACCTACAAGCTAAAGATTTTTTTTCTGTCACTCTCCGTCTCTTAAATGTGTGAAAACACAAGGGTCAAACTGCACTCTGGCATTTCTATTCATTAAAGCAGCTAGGTTTTATTGTACACAGATCTTGAGAATTATGGGACAACAAAGGAACATGCAATTAACACACAGTACTTAAGGTTATCTCCACTCAGCAGCACCAAGTGCCTGTAATGGAGCAAGTCCGCTGTAATTCCAAGGAAGATAAGATTTATATATCCCAGCAACTGTGTTATACACTGATGAACAGCATAAAATTGACATAATGGTTCTTCAGGGCTGTAAAACGTGTTTTCTTTTGCAGTTTAATTGACAATGACTAGATTGACCTTTTCTCTATAATTGTAACTACAGTAGAGCAATTAAGACAAATCGTCATCTCTATCGTTTCCTACACTTAACAAGGAAAAGTACAGGATTCTCAGTCACCTCCTCACGTGGTGTTACAACAAAACAATAGTTTACACTTGCTTTCATGAGTGAAAAAAATGTTTAAATTATATACTTCAATGAAAAGTGACAAATACATTAGAAATACTCTCCATCCTCCAATATCCCAAATACTAAGTCCTAAATGAACATTTATGTCCTTCACTATTACCATAACAATACTTTTTCCTGACAATTCACAATTGCACTTACACTTTGGCTCACTTAGAGTATTGTAAGTAGTAAAATTAGTATCTAGTTTTACACAGACAGTCTGAACCACCTGTGCATATCAAGAATACTTAGCAATTCCTAACAGCTGAATTTTACATTAGAATTACTCAGTATTAGAACTGACTCCTCATCTTTCATTGCCCCTCCCTCTCCACTGCAGATATTTATTCTGCAAATACAAAGATGAGATGACAAAATAGAAATCATAAAACTCTTTGTGCTATGCTCTTATTCAAAGTGCCCATGATTGTTACTGAAGAATTGCAGAGTCTCCTGTTTTAGGAAGGGATTACTTCACAAGATAGACATGGACAGCCACTAGAAATGTACATGTGGAAAAACAGTGAAATTAATTTCTTCTAGAATGTGTTTTACTAGAATTTTAATCATGTTTTAAAAAGTAATATTACAATGAGCTTGGGAAAATTTTATCAATTTTCCAAGACTGTGAATAAGTTAATAACATAGACATAAAATATGTATATACATATATATCTATGATTGTTACACAGTATTCAATATTTCAGTGCAAAAAGTATCTTGATATTTCAGGAAAAACTAAAGCACTACATTAAATGATGAAACCACTACAGTGAAAATTGTAAAGCATCATCTGTATTTAAATGGTGTGAGTAAAACCAGTGGTTTCATTCTCACGCAAATCTCACATTCTGAAAGAATTCTGGGAGAGTAATTAACATTGTGTGTATTTGTGAAAATAATTTCTGTTTCCAAAAGTGGAGGGATTTTGTGCAACTTTTGTTTCCAGACATTTACGAGTACCACAAATGGTGGTTTTTAATTTGAATGCAGTTGGGTTACTTTTCTAAACTATACCACCAGTGGATCTTAAAATCCTGCAAACAGAGAGCTGTTGTTCAGTCAAAGCACCTAAAAAAAATAATGATTTGTTTTTCCAGTAGCCCTTTTAGGATGATACTGAACAACATATATGAATCTTTATATGACCATATGACTTGCTGTAACAGAAGTTAATTTGATGCAATTTTCTATTTAATACCACTATTCTTGCAACACTTGTTGAAAAAGACTAATTGTGACAGGCAATGGGCCTGAAGAATGAAGAAGGTTGAAACGGAATTGTGATAAAATAATTTGCTGAAATTAAATCGAAGATCCAGTGACAATTTTTAGCTATAAACTCATTATTTGAATCCTCATATTAGGACCTAGAGATGGCAAAAAGGTATCCATGCACTTAAAAAAACAAAACCAAAATGAAATGAAAGAAAAAATTCCAAACCAAAACAAGCAAACAAACCAAACCCAAAAATCCCAACCAAAAGTCTATACATTATGTTATTTATACAAATGGAATTAAACAGAAATTCAGAACAAACTTAGAGAACTTGAAAGCTAAATTCTGTGATCATTAGATGTGTAAACACTCAGTTCTGAACTGAAGCCAGTAAAAACTGAATAAACAATATTAATGCGTTACTAAGACTGTAAATGAAAGGACCACAGACTAAGGTAAGATCTAGAGAAGAAAAAAACCCCGACACCTGTTCTTACTTCTATCCTGCCATTTTCCATTTTGGTACCCAATACAAAAAATGCTTCAGGGAGGTTTTTTTAACAAGTCCATCATTCACTTGCAGCCACTTATAATGCGAAATTATAGAAAGCTATTCTATGAAAAAAAGAGGAAAAATAAAACCAGAAATAAAACCAACTTAAAATCTACATACTTCTTTAACTTCTAAAAGGTGCATGTTTTATATTACTATGCATTACAGTACAGTTTTGTACATTCATTGTATTGAGGTATTTGAAGCACAGCTGTTTAAAGAATAAATATTAACCCCCAATTTCTATCTTTTCTGATTGGTATGTTAGGAAAAAGTGGCTACAACTGTGAAAATTTGGACTTCAATTTTTGTATAGTTTTTTATAAATCTATAGTTCTCACATCACTTCACCTTACTTATTTCTTAAAACTAATCAGTATTCCAATTCATAGATATATGACTATATCACCATTTCAATCAGAGCTAATCATGGCACATCTTTGCAAATTTCATTCAGCAAGTATTTGACAGTATTAACTATTGAGCTACACGTATTACACGGGAAAACAATTAATCAAAACAAGGTTACAAGAAAAAATAAAAATATATGTGCTACTGAAAATTCTCCTGAAATGCTTATTTTAAAATTTGACTTTAAGATTTTAAGTGTTTACACACATTCTTAACAGCCTTCAATACTGTGGTTAGATTTTTTCATAACAAGACAATGCTTTAATTAGAAAATGAAATCTGTCAAGGACAGTAATGTTTATTGCAGCATTTATACAGTAACCAGAATAAACAAACACATTTTTTAAGAAGAGAATAACACAAGAAACTCCTCATAGTAGGAATCTTTTTTTTTTGCTGAGAGTACATGTTTAAGACAATTGTTTACCATTACAGATAAGGAGATATGTAACTAAGATATTACTAGAAAACCTAGTTTTTAGTTGTTTTTCAATTCTCTTCTTTTAAAGTCTGAATGCTATGTTTAAAAACAAAACCAAACCAATGAAGTTTATAGCGTTCTAAATTAGAACAGATTTTTGCGGTTTAATGATTAATTGAGGGCTGAAGATAACCTGAAATTTCTGAGCTACTGTTGCCATTACGTAAAATCAGGAATGTCCATTACAGTCAGCTCCAGGATACAACAAACATTGTAAGCTCTGTTGCAACTGTCAGCAACAAAGAGACAGAAACAGGCAGGAGCACAGTCCAAATGGAAACCACTGAGCACAACTATCTTATGCGGAATGTATTTTCGTTTTTTTCTGATTGCCCAGGAGAGTTCAGTATCATTTAAAATTCCAGACACCACCTCTCAGTCCAGAAGACAATTAATAGATGAAAGTTTGTACACGCACTTTTCATTTTTGCCCCGCTGAAATGCTAAAAGATGACACAAATTTTCTAAGCCAAATTCTACTGGCTATAGTTAACTGATATTTCCGAAAGTAGTAATGGGACTACAGTTTGCAATACAGTTTAGAAAAACACTTTCTTTGAAGTCTAAATAACCAACTATATTTCCGTTCTATTAAAGTTTTAAACGTTAGAAGCCAGAAACTGAATTTACCTCTGTTTATATGAGTCTAAATGACTACAGATTCACACAATCTATAAAAACTATTTTTAGTTGTGTCATACATCAGTAAACATAAAATTACAGTCTTAATAAACTATTAATGATCTTAATTTTTAACTAAAATTATTTAATGCTTTGAGTTTTTCTGCAGCTTTTAAAATACAAGTATAACAAAACATGCTTGAGGAAAGGCATTCTCTCATCACAGCCTACATTTGTCAAAATTTACAAGATCACTTTAAAAGAAGTCAGCACCACTGCATACAGATGTGTTTATAAGAAGCCACTGTAAAATATCAGCCAAAAGAAATACACAGATTGTAAAAAATAGAGCTATATGATTCTGAGGGTAAGACCTTCTGCTTTTAATTAATTTTTTCTGAGTATGTAAGTATTTTCTGTATCTGAAGACTGCATGAATATTTGAATGCCATCTGACAGGCATTGCTCAGTAGCATTTTATACACTTTTAAGCCTAACAAGCATATTATTGTGCCTTGTTGGTAGATACTTTCCAAGATTAGCATGGAAAAGCAACTTATGCAATAGAACGATACCTAGACTTCACGATTTGATTCTAGTAAGGAGACAAATACTTCAACCAGTGAGTGTCTTCTCAGTGACAGTAATCAAAACCATTGAAAATTAGGTTTCTTAGATCCTAGGTCAATTAATGTATAATTTATAAACATACTGAAGGTATGTCTGAATGAATATATTTTTTATTCTATACCAAACATATACTTAACTGAGGACCATAAAAGGCTGTTTGTCCGTTAGTAGTTTGCAAATCAAAGCTCTTCTTCCAATCCACTATGGCCGGATTTATTTTTTTTTTTACCTTTTGTATCAACTCATGCTTGATTTTCCAGCTTTAAATAAACTGTGTGACTTCAGTAGCATTGAAAAGGACTTTCAAGGAGTTTAGTAAGATGCCTTGGCAGAACTGCATAACTCCTAATAAAGGTTAGCTAATAGTAATCTGGAGCAGGAAAGAAACAGAGAAGGGGAGAACAATTCACAGATAATCCGCTGTATGCATCTCTGAGTTTGAGATTCAGTGTACAAATTAATTCCCGTTGTTCAATTGCAGGTGGACACAAAAATAAGCCTTTGAGTTCTGTTCTACTCCGCACTGGGCAGGATCCACAAGCAGCAAATTGATTAAATCTTTCCTGCATCCAGGTTTTTTAGATCCTGCATCCAGCCTCAGGTTTTGACTCATAAAGTTTAGCAGGACTAACCCTTGGTAAAGTCTGACTGAAACATAGTGTGGTTTCAACTAAAAAAAACACTACTGCCTGATAAGTTACTCCTGAAGCAAACAAATTATAGTAACTCAGATTTAGAAACTTACCTAGATGTAACTCTTATCTGGACTATTCTCTAAATAGGAAGCAGTTATTCATTCAACACCTTTAGCATGCCTACACATATTCAAAAATTTGTTAGCAGGCACCCAGAAAACACATCATATGATGTTCACAGTTCTCTTTGCTACATACACACCACATTATATGTGTGCATTTGCATAAAAAAATGAAAAAGCAAAGCAAAAGCATAAACTTTAAAATAAATTATTTTTGAAGGAAAAATAACTAAAGATAAATAAAATTAAAAACAGTCCAAAACTTTAATTCCACTAATATCCTATAACAGTTTTTGTGTAAAGCCAGATGTATCAGGTATGGCTTGTTATTTTGCTGATTTCTAGAGAATGTTCATTTAAAAGTACATTAGTTCATCCTATAGAAACAGAATTAAAATATTAATCATTAATGACTTGTAATTTCTATTTGTAAAAACTCTTTTCCTAAAGGTGAACAAAAATTTTACTATACACGGAATTTAAACAGCTTCTCAAGTAGGTTAATATTTCATTGCAGCTTGCCTTCCTTCTAAGTGCAGGAAACTTAAGAAGGAACTGGCAGTGTCATTCCTCCAGAAGACACTTTTTATTAGAACTTTTCACTTATTATTCCTACGTTTCATTGAAGATGAAGGCCTTTATTAATGACAAGCTGGCAGGTCTTGGTAAATCCAGCGTGTTATTAGGTAACAGAATTTCTTTTTTTAAAAGGAAACAAGTACTACTGTACAGAACTAAACAGATCCAGGAAAGCAAAGGTAGCTCTTTGCCTGTGTAAAACTGAACAGTTCAACACAGATGGGATTTTCATTAGAAATAATGACTGATCATATGAATGGCAACAACTGCCAATAAAAATGTTTTAAAGCAATTGAGAAAAAAGTATGAAAATTTGAAACACAAAGTACTAAGTGCTGGTAAATTAGTTTTATTTTAACACTATCCTCTAGAAACAGGGTATAAAGTCCTGTTTATTCTCGCTCTTTCTCTCACACTATGTGTTGCAGGGGAGGAGGTGGGGGAGGAGAGATGACAACACATAAAGAAAACAATCACTGCTTTTGGAAGCAATGTTTTCAATTGAGCTGTATGAGAGCAGACTATAGACCACAATCTGAATTGACTGCAACTTGGCAAAGTCGTTAAGGTGCCCATTTGCAATTGCTCTTAACTCTCCCACTACCACAGGCTCACAACCATCTGGTAAATGCCATAGGCTAGGTAAATTAAGATTTTATTAGATGAAATCTGAAGGGGAGGGGAAGCAAAGACAAGAAATAAAACAGAGTAGGAAGAAGTAATTGGTACTGGAGAGAAATGGCAAGAATGAGAGCAGAAACTAAATTTTTCTTACTCTTCACTATAAGCAATAACATCAATGATATTGATACCAATATATCTCACATTCTTTAAGGACCTTCTTTAGGACCTCCTTGATATTTTCCAGAATCAGGAGATAATGGTCTGTCCAAACATGCCATGACAAACTGAAAAATCAGGAGCAAGCAAGGAGCTGCTATGCTGAAGCTCACTTAATCTACCTCCATTCATCTCAACAATCAAAACATAAACTATCACTAACATAAAGTGTTAGTATGACAGTCACACAATGGATGAGGTTGGAGGTCATCTAATTCAACCTCCTGCTCAAGCACCTAGAACCCTTGTCTCTAAGGAGAAAGACTCCACAGGAAAAACTCCACAGCCTCTCTGGGCAACCAGAGTTTGGTCATCCTCACAGTGAAAAAGCATTTCCTGATTGATGTTCAGAGAAAACCTCCTGTGTTTCAGCATGTGCCTCTGTTACGAGGCACCACGGGAAAGAGCCTGACTCTGTCATCTTTGTACCCTCACTTCATGTGTTTACATACACGGACAAGGTCTCCCCAAACCTTCTGTTCTCCAAGCTGAACAGCCCCAGCTCTGTCAGCCTGTCCTCACAGCTGCTCAAGTCCCTTCATCTTATTTATGGTTCTTTGCAAGGCTCTATCCAGCATGTCCATGTCTTGCTTGTACTGGGGAGCCCAAAAATGGACACAAGCAATGCTGGCGTGGCAGAATGGCAGAGAACACACTACAGATTATAGAAGTTCTTGCAGTGAAAAATTCAGGCTTTATTTAATGAGCAGGTAGGATGTTCCTGTCTTCTGTGTGTCTGTAGAACTGTGAGGCCTGGAACAATCTGCCCTTCTGAAGGTTACCTGGACAAGGCACCTGAGTTCCTTCAGGCACATGGAGGTGGGAGTGTCTTCCTTACTCCACGAGACTAAAAACTAGACACATGGACTGAGAGAAATCTCAGACCACTTCATCATGGCTCTGAAAAACAGTATATCACAAGCACTGGGTATGAATAGAAGTCAATAAGACTTCAAACGTAAGACAAAATTTAGCATTTTTAAACACTTTTATTTTGTGTTGCTCACCTGTTTTTCATTTACTATACCCTACAGGCATCACCACTTCAAGTTACTGCTTATTTTCCTCATTACATTACTACTGCCACTTTCAAAACTACCTAATTATTCATTCTGCCAGTTAAACTTCCGTTTCAGCACCAACTTACTCTTCAAGCTGACTACAACTCCTCAAAGGTACATTAAATTTCTATATCCTTTACACGTCAGTACTCACTGGTTAATCTTGAATTGTCAACACAAAAAATAACTACATTTAACATCATGAAAAATTCAGCATATACCAGCCTTCTTTGGTTTTAACAAAAGAAGAAGGTGAGGATTACTGAGTTAACCTGATCAGAATTGAAGACATATAGCATGCAGCATCTGATACATTTCCTGTTTACATGATGCCATGGTCCCACCAGTAATATGAGCCTTATGCTCACCCCTACAGAAAAAAACCCAAACCAAAACACCAAAAAACCCAGAAGAAACAAAAACCCAAAGCAACCAAATACACACAACCCCCCTCAAAAACAAACCCACAAAACAAACAAACAAAAAACCCAAACACTAAACAATTGCAAAATTGTTTAATTTTGAGCTTATAACCCATGCAGCAAGAAACAGCCTAAAGCAAATTTAGAACATGGTTATGTTGCTTTCAAATGGTATTTATAATGGATATACTGACAGACTCTAAACAATACAGTCAGGGTAGTAAATCACTAAGACAGCCATTCTTCCTTCTCTCACTTTTCAGGTACTATGTCTATTCTGACTGCATGGTGAATTATAGGTTGCAACCTCAAAATGCAATGGTAATTGCAATAAAAACTGTATCTTCTTTTCTGAGCTTTAGTATGTCAGATTTTTTTATTTTTCTCTACTACTTTAAATTATAACACTGCAAATATTTTTGTGAAGAAATGATATATACACAAAACCTTTCAGTTTTCATGATGCACTAAGGAATCAGATTTATAACACACTGTCATTTCTGTGTCTTCAGAGAACATTGCACTTCCTTAATTTCTGTAAGGAATGTCATACAGAAAATCATCAAGCCATATTTTGTGTCAAATCTGCCATTTTTAATTATTAGCAACCAAGTCTAAGAAGTTTCTCCTTTGGTTTAACAAGTGCATACCTATCTTCCTGAATTTCTTTTTATGCCACAACTCATAAAATTGCTTAGGCTGATGCTAGTCCCCTGCACTAAATTAACAACTAATCACAAGAGATATTTATCATCTAGAGTTTTTTACATGAGAATTGTCAGACTTAATCAACCTCCTCATATTTTCACTATTTACAGAGCTTCATTTATCATACACTTCAGCACTGTGACAACAGTGGACTAGTTTACCCATTTTTCAAGTATGTAAAGAAAGATAAAAGCATAGCAAATCATGACAAGAGTTTGAAAGTTTTACTCTCTCTGATAACATACATTTCCACCAGAATATGATTCCTAAAAAACTGTTTATCCAGTCTTAGAGATAAGTAGAATTAGCAGGCTAAAACCTCAATAAATGGAAAGTTACACTTAATTATATAAAATGCATTCTGATTTTTATCACTGGTTAAAGTCTGCAGGCAGCATGAGCACAATCTGTTCTAATCAAACATTTATAAAAATTAATTTATTTGATAACAATGCTGAAGAAATTGTTCCCAGAAGCCTTTATAATGTGGGTTCAGGGCACATAACTAGAAGCTGAAAGGACTAGAGAGGACTGCTAACTCTGATAAGGTTAGTGATTTGGGGATAACTGCTGAGATACGTTTTGAATCATATCCCATTTTTTTTTCCAGACACTTGAAGTCTGGACTGACAAGTAACAAAAAAGAATCACAGAAATCATGACCTGTACAGGATCCATGCTTAGAACAATCTGTTCTTTATGAACTGTATCCTATCTCATTGGAGCAGTTCTTAAAGAACTGCAGGCCACGGAAAAGACATACACTGGAGCAGTTTGTGAAGGAGAGCAGCCTGTGGAAAGGTGTAGTGAGACAACTTTGCATGGCTGCCAGGTGCCCACCAACCCACCCTCCTGAGTAGGACAGGGGAAGAAAATAAGATGAAAAAGGCTTGTGGTCAAAATAAGGATTAAGTCACTCAGCAGTCACAATCATGTGCAAACCAGACTTAATTTAAGAAACTAATCTAATTGCCAAATAGAGCAGGATAATGAGAAATAGGAACAAATTTAACACCACCTCAGCTGCTGCTTTTCGTGGGCAAAGTCTGCCCCCAACTTTTTACTTCTTCCCCCCAAAGAGCGCAGGGTATGGGCTATGTGGATTGCAATCAGTTCATAACGCTTTGTTTCTGTTTCTCCTTCCTCCTCATGCTCTTCCCCGTTGTTGGCCTCATCTCACATTAACCCACTACTTTGGACTAATCACAAAAGTTTGCGGTTTTTTCCCTTTTTTTTTTTTTCATAATCACTTAAAAAATAAGGGAATACAAGACTAGAATTTAAAGTAGATATAGAAAATTGGCATGCTTGAGTTCTTTGTCCAACTTCTATGCTTTGTTCTGAACTTGAAAAAAACATGACAGTCAGTCTCAAATCATTTTACAAAACACATCTGCAGGGTGAAGCACATTTTCTTCTAAATTTAATTAAAAAGTATGACATTCAAAAGAGTAAGTAATTTTAAAAATAAAATTGATTTGTGTTACATTATATAAGTTTTTATGGAGTTCAAGTTTTTAATCTAGCTGACTAAATATCTGATAAATATGCAGAGAACTCAAAGGAGATCATCTTTCAGATAACATTGAACAGATGAAATTAAATTAGAATTAAGAAATGCTAGCATTCACCTAGAATGATTCACGACAAACATCATACAAAACTACAGTTACTTTTCTGGAAGACTCTACTATATCTAAAAGTCCAGATTATACAAAGTTACAGAAGTATCAGTGCTCCTGAAGCACATTCCCACTTCTGTCAGAATTAAGGTGATGAATACTAAGATGTTATATTAGTATTTCTAGTCCCCGCAGTTGAAATGGACATTCTTGCTCAAGTAAAAATATAGGCAAGTTGAAAGCTTCACAGTTTTTGTTTTAAATGCAATTTTATTAAAATAATCTTCACATCAAATATACAGAAACTTTTAATTTCAGGAAGAGAAAGTTAATCCTGTTATTTTTTGAGAAAACAATCCTAGTATTCACTAACCTTGCATTTTACTAAAAACATGCTGTAGGAACTGAGTTACTATTTTGATGCCCATGTCTGCTACCAAAATGTTGGGGCATTCGCACACATCAGTACTTCTGGGACTAATTACCTGCTGAGACCATCTTCAGCATTGTATCCTCCACCCACAACATACCCAGGTCACAGCAGATTCTCCCAATGCTGCTTACAAGGGTTTACATTAACTCATGGTAGGCAGTCAATACAAAATTTTAAAGACCTCTACTGTAGAGAAGACCATGTTAACAATTTACTCTGCTAACTACCAGTGTAGGAACTCCAATATGCTCTATGTCAACAAGTATGATAACCAATCCTGAGAAACTGATGCTGCATTAGTGACCCTGCAGAATAAAGCACATGGAGACTCTGCAAAGGCGAATTCTCCTTTCTCCAGACTCTGGTCCTGTGCAAACAGTTTGGTTTTCAGGCTTATGGTCTGGCTTCCAACCATTACCATGCTTCCACTGAATTTCTTCCATATATTGACTTTCTGACTACTCTCCTTGTGAAATGTCTTTATTTTCAAGTTCCTCTGTCTTGGAATCGAACCACAATCTTCAGCAACAAATCTTAATTATTACGGTATGGATAGACTGCCCCATTACACCACTTACTCCAGTTTAGCCACAGTGAGTTTTCATAAAAGCACAAAAGAGGAACAGCAGTTTTCTCAGAAATGCAATAATGGGATCAAATCCAGGTTTTCCATCTGTGCTGAAAGTTTGGGGAAGTGCATAGTGATGTTTCTCTTCCCACACATCACTGATCAGAAGTCTGATGGTGGGAAGTGACACCACTACAAGGTCATTGAGCAACACCGCTCCCTGTTTTACTGTTCCATGGAGATACTACATATCTGCCTCCACGACACAACCGTAGCTTACTCTCAACAACCACCAGATGCTCTGCAAATCTCAGCACCTGCTACCAAAGTCACCTACAACGTGTGTAATAAATTATATTACAAAATACAACTCTCTCGAGACATTATTATAAGAACATTTGGCACCACCTACAGAAGAAGGACCAAAAAGTTCTTCAATGGCTGGGAAAATATTGTCCTTTGACTGCAAAATCAATTAATAATTTTGTATTGCACGTGTTATTTCATCCTGAGTGACTGGTAGTGCCATGGCACCAAAAAATCTCACTGTAGCTGTAGACAAAGTTCCTTACCTTATATGCATTATTCCCTGCACCATGATGTTCCTTAGAAGAACCACAGAAAGGGGCTGGCAAACATCCCCTACACAAATATTACACTAGGGGAATGTTTTAGTAAGAAGATGGTTGAATCAAGCAGAAATACTCTAAAGACTTCACAGTCACTGCACAGCTTTTAAATGTCTATTTCTAGGTGAATTATGTAATACAGACATTGAAGTAAATTGCAACTTCAAGCCCACAGTGATGAGATTCACAAAAAAGTTAGATTATCTGCTGTTTGCTCCCTGCTCATTATGGATATAATATATAGCAGATGTTTCTCAAACTATTAAAAAAATCACACACCCCTGAAAACTGCCAGCACATCATACCACATTTCCTGAATCCCCCATGAGACTTATTTCTAGATGTTCTATTTTTATTGCATCAATTGAAATTCAAAAGAACACGGGCAGTGACCATAAAAACAACTTCAAGGTGATAAGGTTACTTAAGGCAAGCTTCAGAGCATATTTTTCACCTCACCATGTACAGAGACCTCAATCCTTTCCAATTGAAAAGACCTGATATATGAAAAGAATTTGGAAGTTTGGTTTTGTTCATATTTGAAAGAAGAAGTAAGACTGTTCTTATAATAACCTTAACCAACATGATAAATAGTAAAAAAAGCTTTTGAGTGAGCTGTAATACTTACAGAGGAAATCATTATCTTAGATTACTTCAATAGGTCTTTTTCTACCCTTGTTTAACTGTCAACTTTTAGAAACTTTTATACAAATTATTACAAGTGACCTCTTTTTCTTTCATTTTAAAACTAATGTCAAGAGTATCTCAACTGAACATACTGAACATATTTTTTGCCTAAGGTAAAAATAAATTATTTTTTACTGCCACACGTAAGCTTTTTAGATGTATACTTCCAAAACAAAAAAAGAGCTTTTATCAAAAGAGAAATAAGAGTTCTCATTAACTCCTGCATGTGCAAAAGAACCACAGCACCAAAAATCTTAGCAAGTGGCTACTATGCAGAGATCTTACACTCTGAAAGTGTCAGTTATTTAAGAAGAAATGTAATGATCACAGCATTAGCTCTAACACCATGTCACAGGCAAGAGAGGGTTGTAAGTGTTCCAAGGTCACAGTATTGCTTATGGAAAGAATTTTAATGGATTTCTAGACATAATAATAATGAAATCTAAAATAAAGTTTTAAAACTAGTGACTTCTGCTGTAAAACCAACCAATAATCAACTGCCTTTAAGAAACACTTTACAAATGCATCTTTAAGTTATATTGGTATTTTGAAACTTTTTAGTTTTCTTTCACCCTTGGTATTCTGCACAAAGAAACGGAGAAAAACAGTTTTCCAAGGCTTAAAAGAAGCCCCATCTAGTCTTACAGAGTGAACAAAAAAGCATCCTATTAAGTTTGGGAAGATCTCCAATACAAGTCCTATGTAGCTGGATCTCACAAGTGAACGTGCTTGATAATGGGGGTGGGGGGAAGGTGGTGATTTCTATTTTAAATCCAATAGTCAGGAAAAACATTAGACTGCTACTATCCCACATGTATTGGAAGCAATGACAAACAAAAGGTTTCCTCAATAATCAAGATGCAGAATCTCCTCTGACTTGGAGCCACCAAATAGCATCAAATTAAAAAAAAAAAAAGTTTATCCTAAATAATTAATAAATTCATTTTCTTAGTTAAAATTAACTTGCATTTCACCCAAGATAAGCACTTGAACAGTCCTGTGAACTTCTGAAGGATCACTCATATTCTCAAAGTGAATATGCTCAAAATATTCTGCTGAACTGGTGTTTACTTCAATAGACCCCTGTGGTTGCATCATGTTCCCTTTACATAATTTTCAGCAATTTTTAATTGAGCATTCAGGAGGAGCAGAGAAAACTGCTTTATTCAGTTAAGACTAGTATCTGGAGTTTCATGCCACTTGTAAAACAGAGAAAAAATCTGAACTGTCAATTTACTGTTTATGCATTATTTTCTAAACTGTTTGCTTTTAGCTAGAAGCTCCTTCAAATAGCCAAACTTAAATTGTTGAAAAAAGGACTGACAAGTATGATCAGAAATAAACATAAGATAGAAAAAGCTAAAGCTAAAGTCAACAATCTAAAAGTCACACACAGAAGCAGGTTATCTGTCATTGCTGGAAAGGGTTTCCTTTTCTTGCTAAGCTTCATAATTCTTATATTTAGAATTCATACTCGGAAAAAGTTTTACAGTAATATGAACAGAATTAAAATATATACTTATTATTCTAGTAATCCTAGTAAAGTATTTTCAAGAACAGTTTGACAGCAGTTTGGATCACACTTAGCAAATTGCCATATTCAAAACATTAATGCAGACAGGTATATATTTCTAAGTACTTTAATTAAATCCTGAAAACAGCTTGTCTTTTAAATTTGCATTTTTATTATTATTATTTTTTCCAGCTTATCCTGAAATTTTCCACTACAGTATCCTTATTCTACATACGAAAATGGGGCCCTACTGACAGAATGATCGGAGACCAGGAAATGCTTCAAAATCAGTGACATTACATTAAAGGTCTGACCTAAACTGACAAAACCACAAAAACTGTCTTAAAGGCTAAGAGAGTTTAGGTAAAAGTTTAGTGATACTTCCTATTCAACACACTGCCATTTTAGCACTTATACAACACTACAGTTTCACCAAAGTCTGAGCTCATCCATACTTCAGTACATCCTCGAAGACTTATGAAAACCTTGAAAGCAGTCATGGGAAAGAAGTACAATTGCTAGAATACATTATTCTGGTTTATATGAAACTGTTTTAGAACCTCTCTCTGTTAAAAGTGTCTCTTTCCATTTGTTTAAAGTACCAATTATAATAAACCAATTTGTGCACTCTCAGGTACTGGCTTTGCTCAATGTTCTCATTTTAAAGGAAAATGTTCATTTTTAAAGTTCTCAGTATTTTTCATTTTTCATCTGAACTGTACAACATCTGTGTGCATTTACTTAATGTTAAAATAAATTAGTTGATCAGAAGAGCAGAATACAGCAGGACAGGAGGTATTCTGGTCAAAAGAAAAAGACCAAGGTACTAATCCAGTTATTCTTCCAGTCTCATTCTGGAGCTCTTTGCAAAAAAACCTCAAGACCTCGTGGTTTTTTAAAAATATAGGAATTTCAGTATTTAACTCACAAGCAGTTATTTTTATTTATGCAGTCAAACACCTTTCATTGTTTGTGTGCCTATCAATCTGCTTAATTCTAGTCATAATAGCAACTAAACATTTCAATCACACATGGCACAGAGCACATTCTCCTGAAATCTACATGAAAAAGATTAGTGCTGCCATCCAATCACGACTAAACTTTTCTCCACCACAGAAATAGGCAAACACTGTAAACCACATATCTAAACAATTTACCACAAACAAGTAAGAACAAGCACTAAGAAAACACTGCTTGCTTTAATTGACCTCCTCCAACCCCCAAGCCATCAGGAATTATTCTAAAACAAAACAACTAGTCAAATTTGCATTATACTGGTTTTGGATACTATACTGATGTTACCTGTCATTAATGATCCAGTTCAGACACAGATTGAGAGAATTAAGGTTTTTGCATCTTTTTACTATTTCCATCACCGTTTCATTGTCCAGTTCTGTGATATGACGCAGGTCCAAGTTTGACAGATTTCTCAGCTGTGGAGACAAATATGACAGAAATAAACAACCTGAAATTCACTGACATAAATAACCATTGTAAAAAACTGCCAAACTTCTGGGAATCAAGCCCAATACGTGCAAGCTAGCCAAGAAAGATATGATTACTATATTTTTCACACAAAGCGAACATATCAGAAGTATTCAGAGAATCAAACTTTAGCAATCTTGGAATTCAGGTACTAAGTTACTACATGAAATCCAGAAACTCTTTCTCATGGTCCAATACACCTACAATAAGGGCCTAGGCCTTCCTCTTCTTACATATATGGAGCGTAAGATACCAAGGTAAAATATCAACCCATTGAACTGTAAGAAAAGCAAGGCATGGAAGGAAGGGAACAGCATATTTGTGCTTAGATTCAAATGCATGATATCAATGACCCCAGAGTATAAGGCTTTCAAACTAAGTAAATATTACAAACTCCCATGAAAATCCAGTATTTATACTGTAGCCTCACCTGCACAGTTATCAATAATAGCTTGGATATTCTGAACAACAAAAGTTCGGAGTGACAGCACAATGTGATTAAGATTTATGCACTGATTAATCTGATTTATTACTACTGTAAATCTTTCTAATGTCCTTCAAAAGGAAACCCTCTTACTACTTTCATGAGCTATGGGTGCGAAGAGGAAAATTTTTACAGATTTCTGCAGTATCAGTTTAGTCATAATAACCTCCAAGTGCTGTTTGCTTTTCAAGTTGTCTGAAATAATCTCTCTTATACTCTGGAAAAATAATTGCATTAAGCAATATTGACAGTTTAATTAAATTTACCTTCCCTGTGAGAGAGAAAAAATAATCCTCATCAATGATTTAAGTCAGTAAGGATTTGATTAGGTAAAGGCATACAACTGAGATCATATAATTGGTCCACTTCAGTAGCTAATTATTAAGTCAATGTATTTGGGGCAGGTGGAAGGCTGGGGGGAGAAAAAAGGAAAAGGAAAAAGAGAGGACTTGTAGGTAGCCTTCTATGGGAACTGATATCTTGCCGTTTTGTTCCAGAAGTTTTTAATATTCTCCAAACTAAAGTTGAAGATAAACTACATACCGTTTCCAAAAATTCTGCAGAACAAGCATAAAATTAAGGACTCTGACCTTTGAGTCTGCAGGGCATTTCTACAGAAAGTAGGACAATAATATTTCTATCATTAGGATGCTACCACAGGTATACTGTGGAGGTGCTTGCTGTATTCCCATTGAAATTCTGAAAATCTTGTTTGCCTGTTAGGGAGTAGAGCACATAGTGTTTGATACTGTGTTTATAAAATACACACTTGTTACAAGCTATGCCTCTCTGCATTTCATATATGCTGCTCCAGCACGAACTTTAAAGGCCTGACCTTCTATATGCCCAAAAAAGGCTCACAACCAATCTGTCATTTTTTCCTGCATAAATTACAAGAAGGTGAAGCTTACAGCAACTCTAGTTTTCCTCACGCTCTTACCACTGTTCATATTAGGTATTTCAGCCTTTAGACTATGTTGGCAATAATGTGGCCTATGTCTATGACATAGAAAATACACCTGCTGGACAACTCAATAATGAACATGTTCTATGACAGTAAATAAATATTTACCAGGAGAACTCAAAGACAAGTAGAAAACCTTCTCACATGTTTTTTTCATAAGACTATTCTTACGAGCAGGTGACAATACTGGTGATTCTCTTGTCATTATTATTACTTACAGAGTAAAACCCACAAATTTACATTAAAGAATCAATGCAAGGAGAGAGGTCAGTGCTTCTTTAAAAAGTGCCTAAATAACACGGGTTCAAATTAAATAGGAGGTACCAGTGTATTATCTGCCTCAATGATTCAATGACGAATGCAGCACTTGTGATTTCCAGGGAAAAAAAAAACTTTTGCACTGCATGGGTAGACTCAAAACCTAAACTGAATTCCTATTGGCCAAATTAACAGGGTTTTCAAAGTAGATTTTATCCTTTACCACCACAGGAGAACGATCATTCCCTCATTTCTTCTTTCCTTCATGCCAATAATAGTCCACCATTATATTCAATATACAGTAGCTCAACCATCACTTGTCTTTTTTTACTGTCACACTCCTTTATTTTAAACCTGGCAACTGACCTACTTGGTAGGTTAATTTTTCTTTTCATCAGGCACAACATACTCAATCCAGAAAACCTTACTGTCTTTGAAGAGACTGAAGAGACTGCTTCAGATTGATGCATATACAAGTATAATTTGGTCTATACAACCCCCTATTGGCATTTCATATGTGTGAATGACTTTCAAGACCTGGAAAACATTCCCTTCATCACATGAATTTGAATCAGTTGAATATGACAGGTGAAAAGAATACCTCTTGCCTACTTAAGTCAGGGGTATCTACATCTTCTTACCAGTCAGAGAGAATAGTTATAAATGTGTATGTAACCATTCTTCATTTAAAATGAAAGACAGACACCTTAATGACAAATTTCCCATACTTTATCAAAAAAGTAATTTTAAGGGATTAATGCTACAATGCTGCAATCACTACTATTATTAAAAAGTTACAAGAGAAAATACATAAATTTTATATTTTACCTCTAACACAGCTAAAAGTCATATGATATTAAACAGAAAAAATTAAAAATCAAACTTCTCTGAAGTAGACAATTGGACAGTTCAGATGTTTGAATCTTCAGTGCATTCTTGAGATTAAAATAGCACACCTTTACATAGAATTTTTTCCTACAGAAAGAGGATACTCTGTGACTTAAATACTCAACCTAAGGCCACTAGGATGCATAAAGTTTCTCCTTTTTTTTTTTTAATCAAAACCAATTTTATTCATGCAGCAACACCATTTTCTTGAGCATTTTCAGGGCCACTCTTCTACAGGTATTCACACTTTTCTTCAACTCCTATTTTTATAGCTCTGCAAAGAATGTTCAGCATGAGCAGAATTTAAACTTTGAACTCGGCTCCATGAGGCAAAATGTTTTAACTGAACAAGCAATATTTAATGCGACAATAAAACACAGCATGCAAATAGTAGAGAGGGCTTAAAATATGAAACAAAAATAACAAAATAGAAAGCAAGAACATCTAAACTAATTTTGTGTGATGCATATAAACACATTCTTGCTGAAATTACTGATTATTGACTCTGTTAAAAATGTGTGAGTCTAAAACTGAAGGAGTCTAAGTACATGAATGAGATAGGAAGGGAATACAAGCTGGTTCCTTCCTCTCAGTCCTACTGACAGGAAATTAACAGAGCAGTAGGTAAAGTCTCTGTGAGGAGACTGCCAGTTAAAATGTACTGAGAGTGAATTGCTCCACTGGAAATGACAGATGCAGAAGAACCACTTAAATCACCAAACGGTTTTAGACAATGAAGTTTGAAAAACAGAGCTTTTAAATTTTAATATATTTTAAATACAAATGTAAAGTTAAATACTATTTTAAAGATATTACTCTTTACTTCTGGATCTCAAATATTTTAAAATATAGTACAATCCTTTTCGTTCAATACTTTTGTTGGTTCGATTAAGTTAAATTTTATGCCCATTGATATATTTAAAGATTCAGAAGTTATCATACTATTTGTGTGCTTGAATGTTACAGAACTCCTAAGATTTCTATCTTGACTACTGGAACTTATAATATTAAAATATGTGTCGTGATTTAGATGATAGAAAATTACTATTACCATTGTGATCAAAGGTAATTTTTCAGTGTGGGTGTATTCAACTCCTATGAATTTTTAGCTGTTACTGTTTAGGGGATTACTAATATAATGGGTATTCACTTTTTTCCCCCCTGCATGATTCCAGAATTCCTGTAGAGATATGCTACCTTAAAAATCATAGAATAGGATGAAATCATGGAATCATCTAGGTTGGAAAAGAACTTTAAACCCAAGTCCAAATGAAACCTGAAACTGTCAAGGCCACCACTAAACAATTAATGGAATTTTAATTAACCTTAATTTTCTTGACACTTTCTGTGTATACATGCCTTCAGGGCATAAACTGCTCTCTGACTCAAGCCCCCCAAAGTAAATGTACGATGAGAGAAAATTAAAAACAGCAATTCAAAAACAAACTGTAAACCAGTTTTTATTATTGTGTCAACAGAATCTATAAACTACTTTTTAAAAAGCCACATCACTGAAGAATTGCCGTAACTGAACTATAAGATTGAGATATACTGTGATCCTGAAAAAGTAATCATACGTGGTTTAAAGAACTGGACAATGATTGAATTGTTACAGAGGAGACTATTTTCCCATAGATTTAGTGTTCTGCAAATTTTAATTTAATTTCATAAGTATTGCACAACATTGAGGTCCCACGGCTTAAGTAAGAAATACACAATCAAAACCTGTGTTATAATCACTGAGGTTTAATTTGCATCACTTACAAAAAACAAAACAGAAAGTTTGTTTTGAAAAGTGTAGGTATTTCTAAAAAAAAAATCAGATTGAAATAAATCATATTCCATCTTATGAAATACAGTTCATTAAACAAACTGACTAAAAAACTGTTTTCTCTTGACCCAGACAAAGAACAGTAATAATGTCCCTAGGTAAAAGCTTGATGATGTTAAGATCAGAGGGTATGCTGAAATATTACCATAAAAGGAGCATAAAGCAGAACACTTTGTGTCAAAACAAATCAATTACTAGAAGGAGACCATACAGTACCCCAGTTTAGACAAGGCTATTGCAAAATCAGTCCTGTCATGCGTAGATTATCATTATATATCTGTCAAGCTGGTAACGTGTGCACTGAATGAGCACTAAGCATTTCCTCCATAAATTTGAATTTTGATTGACTTCGTATTGGCCACCCGCTCAGAAACAAGTATCACTAAGTTGGATCAGACATGACTCTCAAGTAACAACTATGAGATGAAGAAAGATTAAAGATCACATTACTCCAAAAATAGTTCTTAGATAAAGTGTCTTCATGCATTGGTGATTAGCAGAGTAAGTTAGGAATTTTTTCTCTTGAAATTCTGTACAAGGATTCATACACACTTAGATGTTTGTAATAAACTTTACCAGACAGTCTGTCAGAAGCACATGGTGTAGAAGCACAGACAGAGTTATACTGCTACAAAGCAATTACTCTTGCATATATATCAGAAACAAAAGGAAGAAGCCAAGGAAGTGGCTTCGTAATAAAATTATATCTAGATGTCAAGGTTTGCTGATGCCAGCTGTTAAAATACTATTACAAGTGCAACAATTAAACTGCTGAGAGGCAATTACCACAGCAGGGGAGGAAAATACCACCAGATTTGGGGTCAGAGATATAAAATAAAAAATCACCACTTCTTTAGTTAGAATACAGATTTCTTATTCCCACTCAGTTAATGAATAAAAATTATCCATCTGGTTGTTCTGTTTTCAACACAATCACCTAATAACATGCAGAGGTACTTTTCACATTCGTGCAGCTCTTCACACTTAAAGGAGAAGTGAAGTAAAAATTAACCAGGAATATGCTCCTGAGAGACAAGGATGTGAGGAGGGAAGGAAGAGAGTAAACAAGAAAAAAAAATCATACAGGGAAAGCTAAGCAAACAATAAAACAAGTGAGGAAAAAGATAAAACAAGAAAGTAGTTGGTAGGGATGTGCTGAAAACAGAAGACAAACTACAACACTACATGCAGTACGTGTTTTTCCCTCCTTCAGAGAAATAAAGTTGACAAATGCTGCACTAATTTTTCTGATGTCATAGTACAAATCATTCAGATCTTCTGTGACAATGTTTCACACATTAGAGTTACAAAGACAAATGAAACATTCAGGTCATCAGAACCAACCACTGGTTTCAACTGTGAGTCTAACTGTGAACTGCATATATACATGCACACACTCCTCCTTCCCCTTTCTTCCTGTGTATGCACATGCAAGTGCCTCTCATCTTACCCAGTAATTATTATTTCTTTTGGGTGCATTTCTTGTATCTAATAGCAAATTCTAGAAAAAAAGGAACCGATGTGGTGACATGGTCTTGCTCAAAAAGCAAATTTTTTGGACTGTCATTGTGTTCAGTAGAAAAATAATGAAACTAAACCCTGAATGTTTCTTCTTTTTCTAAAATATACAATATTTTCACTACCATTCCCTACAATTAGCTATTAAAAAAGCTCTGCAATGCAGCACTGTAATTTAGAATTTTCAAGTGCTAGTATTTTTAAAGACAGCTAACATTACTGGGGGGAAAATACACTCATAATAAACCACTTGATTTTTATACATGCATCAGCCTCAAAGCAATTTCACAAGCGAGGCCATTGCTGTTATCTCCAGCTTGCACACAGGAAGCAGGACAGAAAGGAACTGGCTCTGCATAGCCTTACGGGACACACTTGCAGGCCATACAGAACAAAGAACAGATTCCACACTGTCTAGGAACATGGGACTGGAATTATTACTGAACAGTTACGAAGTATAAGTTAAGTACTCAACACAAAGCTAACCACATGAAATACTTGATGGTTAGAACAAAAAATGATGTCATCAACAGATAAATTCTGGAAAAGACAGATGCAGCAGTTAAAGATCATGTTACTGTTTCCTACAGGCCCTACTAAAAAGCCTGTCCTCATCTTTATTATAAGTCCCTTTTAAGTGTAGAAAGATTGTGAGAAGGCACTCTTGAGTCTTTTCTTCTCCAGATTAAACAGTCTCTAACTTTCAGTGTTATCACATCACTGTCTTTGCAGAATTCATAGTCTACAGAAAGTTGTACAGATACAGCTTGAGGGAAGGAAACTGGAATCCCCACATCTCAAGTCCCAGTGTGCACCAATTACTTACAAAGTAATTAAATTCCAAGAGTATAACCGACCTCCTAAATATTTACTAAAGGACTACATTCAAAAGTGTCATTCCCACGTAAATCAGGATTTCTAATACTTTATTATTATTAAACATAAGAAAAGGAAAAATACATGTTAATAAGAAAAATAAAGATCTTTACTTTTATCTAATAAATGGGATTATAAAGTCACTTTGTTGAAAGATCAGACATCTATTAAATACTCAATAAATCTAGGCCAGAATAATCCAGCAACCAAAGCATGTAGCTGAAAAGTGATCTGTGTGGAAATTTCCAATAAAGGCTTGGACTACACACCCTGTTTTATGTTAAATTATATTTCTAAGAAATATAATATAGCATAAACCTTATATTTATGCTGTATATATAAATATAATCTATAGTTATACAGAGATAGTTTTCATATGACATGAGAATAATAGCATAATTTCTTTCTCCCACTAATATATACCCCTTTTACACATCACTTCAGTCCACAGAGTCCTTTCCCAGTGGTGTCCTTTGAGGTCCTATAACTTTACCATGCAAATTAATTTCTCTGCTTTATTTTTTTTGTATATGTTCCAAAATGTTTTCAATTATTCTTATCTTCAGCTACTAAGCAGCCCTAAAATGATAAAAGTATTTTACAGACATGTTGAATGCTTCTGTATAACAACAGGACAGCTGCACAGCTGCATCAAAAAACCTTTATTTTCTTCAGGCATATTCTGTTTTTCATTTAATATATTCTCTACTTGGTACCTCAAGATCTCTTTAACCATTTTTATGTTTGCATGATCCCTAAATTTACTTTCACTTACAAATTTTAATTAATATGGTGTTTGTCCACCTCATCCAAGGCATCCATTTTACTGAACAGTTCCGTTATTTTCTGCAGATTCACTCATGTTAGCTCTCCCAGACATAATTCGTCTTATGTGTATATGTCAAACTATCTATGTTAAAATATGAAGATGAATATATACATACAATGTATGCACACTGTTGCAGTAAGGGGTCTGTCCAAATCTCTTGCAATTAGAATTTTGCACTTTGATTATGGAATTCTGTTTTGTTTGCAATGGAATCTGTTGTAATTAGGCATTTTAAAGATGTTTGACCTAACAACATTGTTACTTCTGAGAAAATGTATAACACTTCGATTATATTTTTGATACAGTGTTTTTACACAGTGAAATCTGAATGTGACTGTTCAAATAATTCAAAGTTCATTTAGTGTGTCATGTTTCTATCCATGTCAATGTTATAAATCATACATATAAACTTATCCTGACTGATACCTATGACTTGGCTACAGTCAAACACACTAATGACTACCTAAAAGTAGTTATGATACTCACATTGGTAAGGTGAATGACTCCTTTCGATGTAACAGAGCAACCCATGAAACCAACATACTGCAGCTCTGGACAATGTTCAGCAAAAGCTTTCACTGACTGATCTGTCACCTGCAGAAAAGACAAACAGGTAACAGTTAAATAGGTGATATAAGAACATACTTTACACAGTTTAAGCAATTTCTAATTGCAAGCTGCTCATTAATACTTTTATTATTATTACCACTGCTCTTATTTATGTCAAGCGTTTTAGAGAAAGTATTGTATATGCATAGGCATGGATATATGTGCATGAAAATCACAAAGAAAGATTTTTGGCAGAGTGGGAAAAGAAGCACAAGACAAGAGAAGTTGGATGGCCTCAAAGTCAAGTCTTACTGTCATCCTGTTTAAGTGCAAACAACCCAAGGGACCATTCTATCCACTATTCTCATAAATTACATACAAATATGAAAATACTAATGAATTTGTTACTGCCATCCTTACACTCATGCTATACCCATCATTGACTATGAAGAACTTGAATTGTGTGCTATCTTAAGTTTACATTCCTTTTTTTTTAGCATTTTTGCTAAAATTAAGCGATTGATGATTTTAACTTAAAGGTAATATTACATCTGTTTCTCACATCAGGCTTGGTAAACTCACAGTAATATACCACTTTGCAAGTTATCAGGTGAATGGAGATGTTACCCAGTTTATTATTGAGATTTTGTTTATTTATACAACTACTTGTTATTTATAACTGTCTGTGAAATTTAATAATATAAATTAAATATAAACCACAATCCATTGTATAAATGTAGTGCTTCGTAAGTAGCCTAAATATTCAAAAGGACAACATATTGTGAATTTTGTGAAGAATGTAATATTGGCATGGTTACACTTAAGACACCTTAACCAAAAAGCAAAACAAGTTTAGAAATACCTAGTCCAAAACTGAGCCTCAGGTGAATACACAGAGGAACATTATTCCTGCTGATCTGTGGATCACAATTAGCCACAGTACCAACTGGCCCAACAAGCCACTTGACTGGCAGCATCTGTTGACCTTGGTGAGGACTCTGGCAAAACAAATTTTGAAAAGGCGGCCTGGAGATATGGGTTTATAGATAAAACACCACATCAGAGCTGTATTGGTTTGGGCTTACTGAATATTGTTATAGACCTAGTGCAGTTTTCTCAGAGCAAAAACTTCTCACTGAGTAAAGATTCTCATTGTGGCACATCTGCCAAATAAAGCACAAGCCTTCAAGGACTGTGTATTTAGAATCCAACTAAAATGAGAACAGGTCAAAATGAAGGGGTTAGGGGTCAGCTAAATAGATTCAATCACAAATTGGGTACTGATTATGTGGTATCTGCACAGCCCCGTGTCCAGGTCTGCCTACTTGAACAAAAACAAACCAGAGTATTTCAAAATTTCTTTGATTTTATCTAACACAATCATTCATTTTTGGTTTTGCACATTCCTCTTAACTGAGGACAGCCACACAAACTATTTAGGTCTTTTAAGATACTGATTGCCAAAAGCCTTTGACAAATACTATAACAAGTCGAAGACTTACAGATTTGCACTATTTAGCATGCTCTCAGAACCAAACTAGGTTGAAAAGAAAGTTTATCTCCTCTCTAGAAGATAAACTAAACCCTCCGATTCAGCTAATGATCTAAGAGAAGGACTCTGTTACAATCTTAACCTACACTCTCTACAGAAGATTAAAGTGAGATTCTCTGTTGCAGAGAGGTTTGCCCTAGCTAGCAAGAAAATGTAGCAATGAAAAATCAATACTACAAATGTCTAATACAACAAATTCATTAGAGAGCTTCCAACTTTTACATACAAACAATTTCTTACTTATAGCTAACATTCAGGTGCATAAAGACATTGAAAAAATAACATTTAGAATGCAAATAATAAAATAAGTATGTCTTAAAATATCTTCTTTTCATACTATGGAATTTTCTGTACTCTAAACAAAATCTGTGGAAAAATAATTTTGATAAAAATTAGTAACAGTAGATTATGACAATACATATTAAATAGTTTACAGATTATCAGTGAACCTTTTCAGTGCTTGTTAGGTATGCACTATCTATTTAATTAGACAAAAGATCCTTCATTACCTCTGTAAGCCATGCAAGCCCCACGATTTTCCAAGCAAAAGCAGTGTGACATTACCTAAATATGCTTTAAAATTACTGTAGTAGAAATCACCACTTTAAACACTCATTTTGCTACTGAAAACAACAATTTGTTCTTAAATCTTGACTTATGAACAAAATAGCAGTGTTGTTGTCTTTAAGCCCAGTTCACTAACAGATCGTGTCCACTGCTGTCAGACAACAAAACTCCACTACCTGCAGAAGCTGACTTCACCTTTTACTGGGAAACACTGTAGAAATTTTCTCAATCAACATTGTAACCTCCTGTCAGCATTCTTTACTATACCAGTATCTAGGAATACGTCACTTCTTTTTTGGACCCTATGTCATCTATAGCAATTGATTTTTTAATCACATGATTCCCAGCCAGCCAGCCTGTAATGAAGGCCACTTGATAGTCTGCTTGGTTAGCCACTTTTAACATGACTCCATTCTCCTGTAACTGTAGTAGTTTGAAAGGAATATATGTATATATATTTCTATAAATATACACATATACACACACACACACTTGCTATTTCACTACAATGGCTTCTCATAAGACAAATATGAGACACTATGGACAGAAATATCAAATCAAAACACCTGTAATCCAAATGACGGTTAAAAACTAAAATTTATATTAGGTCTTTCTGTTCTTCTTTTTGCAGAGATTGGGGAAAGTAAGAACATGCAGTCATTTGGAATTTATTTATAAATGTAAGTGCAGCATTATAGTCTAGTAAAATTGTCTAGTCTTCAGTTAGACTAACTGAAGATGGATAACTGAATCCTACCTGTCCTTATTTATATAAGGATCAAAAACATAACAATACAAAGTTTGCATGCAGAAGCATCTCTTTTTTTTCCCATATGATCTATTTGTATCAAGGAGAAAAAAATTAGGAAAGTTTCTGCCAGACCTGAAAGGGTGATTAGATATTGGAATGGGCTGCCCAGGGGAGTGGTGGAGTCACCAACTCTGGAGTGGTGGAGTCACTGTCCCTGAAGGTATTTACTACTGGTGTGGTAGTTGATGCCACTGTCTAGTTGACAGCATGGCTATGTTTGGTCAAAGATTGGACTCTGTGATTTCAGAGGTCTTTTCCAACCTAATTGATTCTGTGATTCGGTGAACCAGAAGCAACAAAGTTTAACTTCAAACTCAAGAAAGTTTTTAAGACTGAAAACAACTATTTTTCTGCTTAACTAGACTGTTTCCTGTTTCATCATCTGCATTGTCTAGTACAGATGGTTTACACACAGACTTGAACTTTCCTATTTAAACTCAAACGTGCAAGCCAGGTCACTATTCCTACCATCAGTAGGAGCCAGAAACCGTATCCCTCTTATTGTATGAAAGTGTTTGACACACTCAAGAGATGGTCTATTCTGCAGAATTAAAGAAAAATAAGTGACTGACAAAAAAAATGCATGGAAAATTAGCAGTGATGTGCATAATGATTATGCATCTTAATACTTCCTCGTATAATGCAGTATGTAACTGTATGTTACATTTTCTTCTTCACTACTCAGAAGATAGAACAGGTGCATTAAACATATTATAAATATGGCTTCTGCAAACTAACAAATTTTTAAACAACTGTATCCTGGTGTACTGTACAAGTAAATTAGACTAGCATAATCTGTAGCCAGATTACCACAGAAAATATACTGCAGTTCTACAGAAATGACCCTTGGTCAACAAAGACACAGAAACTCACACACAATTCTTTTACACATCCCAGTACTGTTCTTCCAAGAATCTTTAGTAATTGGATTGTCTAGTTGACCTTCATTGACTTTCATTCATCCTGTCTTGCTTCATGTTAGTCTTGCTTTGAAAAAGTAATGCAGGATGATGAGGATAGATTTATAAGTTATGCACTAAAGCATTGTGAATGGGAAATACATTGGTCTGGAACTAATGGCACAGATTTTGCTCCTACCAAAAAGATCTATGATAAGTGAGATATGGTTTAATAATTTTCATCTATTGCAGCCTATTATATATGAATTCCAATTCTGCGTTGTTTTACAGGAATTCAATATTTTGTCTCCTCTGAATTAGATTCTATAAGTATTAGTTTATTTTACATTCTATTCAGTAAATGAAAGTGCAAAAAAAGGAAAAAGCAGAGACGATAATTCAAGAAGAAAGTCTGAGGTACAACAATACAAGCACAACAATACAAATTCCAATTAAAAAGCCTCACAATTAATAAAAAGTCACAGAAGCTCAAACAGAAATAGCTGAAAAAGAGATAGTAATATAAATAGCAACTGGCACAGAATGAATACCGTGTTCTCTAATTTGAACAAGTGCACTGCACTTTAAGTAGATCTTAATATGCAATTTTTCCATGCAATATACATAAAGTTCGAAAAACATGTAAAATATTCCTCAGAACAATACATTCTGCTAGAATAAAGTATGTCCTCATATAAGTAGAGAGTCAGTCTGCCATGAATGTAACATGCAATTATTCACCGCTGAAGTCAACACTAAGGGTAGAAGAAACCCCTTTTCTTCCAGTTCTTACTCCATAAATCTTTATCTGTCTTGGTCAGACACCAGCTTAAGCAAATCTTTTTTTGGGCAGCACAGGAAGAAGGGAAGAGCTGGGGAGGGCTTACTGAAATTCAGTTTTATGTTTGAAAAGAGGTATGTTTACAGAAAGCTCATCTGCTAATTCAGTCCTAGAATTTCTTGCCCCACCTGTGCTTTATAATCTACTGCAGATTAAGGCCCACTCAGAAATCTGCCCTTGCATGAAGCACATGGCTACACTCTCCAACATGTGTTTAATGCATCACATACTCAATGTGCATTTTCCCTCACCTGTGTTCCATGGAATTCTTGCATGCCATAGCCTCCCATAAAGTGCAGTTAGGCTAAACTCAGGCAGTTTTCATTTGACTGCTTTTTAGCAAGACTTCTGAAACTAAATTCATGAGGATTTAATACAAAAAACGAAACATGGAGTCAAGATTGTTCATATACAGAAATATCTATCTACTATAGAACAAGGCAGGCAGGCTACCACTGTTCTATCAGCAGCAAAAACATTAAATATCATTGAATAAGAATTTTTTAAAAATCATAGTAATAATTTTTAATGAAAATGCTTGACTACGGGTGTGTGCTTACACAGGTTTTCCCTGCTTAGCTTAAAATTTGCCTTGCTACCCCTATAATAAAATGATCAGATGATCCCTCTGCCACACAGGGAAAGATGACATTGTCTCTCTTTTGACCAACACTTTTAAAATTACTTCTTAACAGAGGGTCAAACAAAGATCACAATATTAGATTAGAATACTATTACATTTTACACTATTAAACTAGATATATACTTAAAAACATACCTTCCTAGTCCAATGAGTAAAAAATTGTGAGCAAATTGTATTACAATTTAACTATATTCAGATTCAAACACAAATTCAATTTCATTTTTAAATTAATTTCCAAAAGAGTCTGCAATACTCGAAGTATTTACTTACAGATTTAAACCTAAGGTTCCATCAAACACACCAAGGCCACTCATTAGCATCTGTTCCTAATCTTATTCTAATAATATAATTTATTAGGAATATATTGTATTATTAGATTGACCAGGAATACAAAACCAACTGATTTTAAATTACTTGGGAATTCAGTACAAACATATCTTACAAACACACTCAAATAAAGATTGCTTATATATAAATACAGGACTCTTTTGCTCTACCTCCCCCAGAAAACAAAAGGCAGAAAAGGTGAAAAATTAAGTTTATGTTTAAAAGATTAATTTCAAACTTTAACTGGAACAGACTTTTCCTATTCAATAGGAGTGATACATTGCTTACTTTCCACAAGCATCAACTTAAATTATATTTGTCATAAAGCTGTGACAAAATAATTATTATTGGCAAAGATGCATTTAATTCATGACCCCATATTGCAATTACAGAAGACTGACAAAAATAAGGCACGGATAATCTGTCATCATATTAAGTTCTAAGGACGCCCAAATTTCATTAGTGAACAGTGCAAGGCAAAGCTCATCTCAACTAAATGCCATTGGACAAACAATATATTTCTTCACATTCAGTTAGTGTAACCATTTGATTAATCAGAACGGAAATTCAACAACTGCCAGCTTTAATGTGCAGTAGTACTAATAATTTCTATGAGCAACCAAAAGAAAAATATAAATATTTCTATTCCTTCGCCTTTGAAGGAAACATTCTAACTGAAAAGGAAATTATCTCCCCACTTTTTAATATACAGTTTTAAAGTTTTGGTTAGATCTTCAATTTTTTCACAATCTTGGTTTAAACACTTTGAATGGTTTCTTTTCATTATAAAAAAATCTTTATACAAAACAAATGTGCAGTCTTTCATACAACAAAACACTGCTGCTTACCAATGCCTGTAAAATGTGTTTCATAATTAACTGAAAGGGATGAATTAATCAACCAACATAAGTGACTTTTTACAAAGAAAATGAAAATTCTACAGTATTTTAAGATCAACTTTTTTATTTCAGAAACCTGTTTCTTGAAATGTATCTCTTGAAATGTAAATGTGAAATACTGAGCCTGTATTATAAAGGTGAACCTTTCAATAAGAGCCATTTAATCAAAATCAACAATTCACAACACAAAAAACCAAAACAATAATTAAAGCACGGACTCAGAAGAGGCTCTTCACAACACTGTGCTACCCCAGCCTCACACCTGAGAGGAAGAAAAGAGGGAAGAGGACTGAACTGATATCCTTTCCTTCACCCTTATGCATCGATTTGGGAGTTAGAACCACTATCTGCCCATGATACAAGAGGAAAAGATAAACAAGAGTGTATCCACATTATGGTAACATCAACTACTTTAAAATACCGTAAGTATAAAAACAACCTATACAATTTTGCAGTATGCTCAGTTCAGTACCCAAGGGAATAATAATTTGATCAGGTACCCTCTTAGAATGCACGTGAACTTACACAGTTTCTCCCTCATCTTTAAGAGGACTGAACAACTGGCTATAAAGAACAGTGTTCCTGTTTTACCTTGATAGTACTGAAACCCTATGCAAAGTCTTCCTAATTACTCAAACATAAGTACCTCAGTTAAAGGCAGTACAAAGTATTCCTTCCATTTCTGTGTCACTGAGTATCAGTGCTTAATCTTATTCTCTTTTTGTTAATGATGACAGAGTCTGCAAAAGATGAGTTGTTCTTCCTATTTTGATCTATTTTATCTTCCAAATTATTTAATACTAAACAAAACAACACACTTGGAACATATTTAGTTTTGAATAATAAATATCTATAGACATCCACTATCTTTGAACTGGTTTAAATATTTGGGTTAGAAAACAAATCTCAGTTCTCAATATAAATTATCTGATTCCCAATATCTTACAATTTTATAAAGTACAGTTTACGTGCACTTATACTGAACAACACTATCAGCTCACCCTAATTTATTTTTTGCAAAATGCAAATAAAATTGTAAAAACAATTCTTCAGCTTATAAAATACTGCCCTCCCACCAAAAGTCAAAATTTATTATTAAAATGCATTTACTCTGGACTGGCAAAATATTGCTTTTGAAAGAAAACATCTTTCACCAAACAGCATGTACACATAACCTGACAGTCATCAAAATGTCAGGAAAATTAAAAGAAAAAATTAAAATAAAAAAGAGAGTACCATTGTATTATAAATTTTGTAATGAGAGCCACACATCAGGTATACTGTATATCCTCTAAAGGCTATAAGAAAACTAAGTGTTTCTCAGCATATTTTTTTAAGCAGAAGAATGCATAATAATTTCTAGAAATTAAAAATATTATCCTGACCCTCTTTTCTTATTTGTAATACTGAATCAAAAAGACTAATGTGTCCACATGCAAAGATACACATATCAAGTATTTTCACTTTGTATCATTGTGAATACAAAGGAAGAAAAAAAATTCTATGGGACTGTAAAACAGGTCCATAATTTAGTGGCCTAGACATTTAAAATTTGCTCCTCATGTAAGAAGTGTATGAATCAAATATTCACCCTCTGTGGGACAGAAGATGACTTTGTATTATTTTCACTTTTAACGCCCCCACAGCTATATATTTCCTCTTCTGTATTATGAGTAGAAAAAACAACACAAAGCCCCAGTTTATTCGACAGCTTTATTGTTCACCAGAAGAGATCTCATTTCCATTTAAAATCTTTTTTAAAGAAATTAACTTTTATTTTCGCTTCATGCGTGCAATTTGATCTATACATTCCCATTAAATTCATATACTCTGGCACATTTATCTGTTTACCACAACTTCAAGGCTTTTAAAGGGGCTGGAAGATGACTTTACAGTACACATTCACATAACAACTGCTTTGTGGTCATACTGTTTCCCCTCTAAAACAGCCCCAGAAGAGCAAGGTTAATGTTCAGAAATACTGGAGGTCTTTGACATACAAACTAATAAACACTGTTAAGTCTACTTCCTTTTCCTTTATCCCAAGAATATTGTCATTTTCACACAGAAAAGCATTGTTTCATTTTCTCATTAATCTGATTACCTTGTGAAGGCCTTCTAGATACTCAAATAAACTCTTTAATTTCTTTGGTCAAGAATCTGACAAATCCATGTTCCTTTCATTAAAAACACCTTTCATTAAAAACACAACCGCAAAAAACCTTCTGTTGTCACATCTCTCTCAAGGGCAAAACTAATCTATCATTGCCTTAATGTTTTTATTTCAGGTAAACAATTTAAATACCAACTTAGAACAACACTCTTACTGCTAACATACAATACCAATTCAGAATCAATTTTTTCTGAGATTTTCACACATTAAAAGTTTTTGTACATTAACAAAAATATAGTCACTCCATCACAGAAGGCCACTTGGTTGGTTATTTTAAAATAATGTGAGCATTTTCTCTTATAAAATTATGACACTTTGAACATTCACTAGAACTAGAAAATTACACAATTCCTGTTCAAGTCTCATGGATATCACATAATTTTAATGAGTGTGGAAACTCTTGTAGCAGCTGAAGATGTAGTGTAATGTATACACATAATAAATGTATGGTGACATAGGCACAATACAATCTATACCATAAACCCCAGTGAAGGTATCTTAGTAATAGCATCTGTTCTTCAAGAAACTACACTTTCTTCAGGTTTCATACTGGCAATACGTAAATCTGCACAACGGAAATAGAATATGACATTGTCATGGTTTGAGACCTCCAAAATCCAATTCCCGAGTCCAAGCCCCCGCTCCCACATCTCAACCCAGTGTGAGATGGGTTTTCCAGACACAACACAAGACTCAGTATGGGGGGGAAGGGAATTATATTACAATTACTATATAAATAAATATTATAATACAGTATATACCTAATCTTAACTTTCTCTCCTATGATAAATCATTATTTACAATGGATCAATCTCTTCTCCCTCCAATAAAAGTCCACTAGGGAAAAGGAAAGATCCTTTCCACTCTCAGGGCAGCAGTGTCTCTCTTCTTCCATGCAGCAGCTGTAGCTGGATTGTTGTAGATGGATTTCTTTCCAATACACACAAGGGGGCTCCTCTCCCCATCTCGGCCCTTGGACTCCAAACAAAGGTCTCACCCATGGACTGCCAGCAGGGACAAAACTCACTTCACCACAGGCATATCACAAAGTGCAGGGGCATCTTCGTGAAAGTCCCTTCCTCAGGGGATTTACCTCTGAGTAAGAATGTCTTGGGCAGCTTTCAGTTGAAAGTCTTTGCCTCAAGATTTCTACAAGAGCTCCTGTGCTCTGTGTCAGCTGCCAGTTCGGCAGCAGCACCGGGGAAGGAGGGGCCAAGATCACGCCCTCTGCATTCCATTTGGCCATCCCGGTCCAGCTCTGGGACATTTTTCAGCTTCTTAGCTCCTCTCTCCAGTGCTGTATGTTGCATTTTAGGACTTCCATCCAGTAGGAGTCCACCACTCCTCCTCTCTAGGGATCTCCCAAGGGTTTTGGAGGGTCTGGTTCAGTTCTTACCCCAAAACTCTATGTAGAGCTTAGTCCTGCTCTGTCTCTCTCTTCATTAGACATCTCTGTGTCTTCTTGCTTGGCTGCAAGTCACCCCTGCTGCTTTTCTTATCTCTTGGCTTTCAGCCATAGCCTCTCCATTCACTGCTGTCTGTGCCACCGTTCCTGCTGCTGCTCACAGTGGAGAAACTTCCCCCAAGTCTTAGCTACAGATACCTGGCCCAGTCTAACACTGTTCCAAGTTTCTGTAGCCCCCTAGCCAGGGCTGGGGGGGCCTAGCCCCCAGTGGGGCTCCGGGCCCCTCTCTCTCTCTCTCTCCTTGTGGTCTCAGAACATGGCTACTCTCTTCTCCAACAACAACCTCATCCTTCTTTTCTGGTCTGGTTGTGATATGTTTATATTTTGCAGGAGCGTCGATTGGCTCAACCCCAAGGGACACCACCTCCTTGGGGGTTACCATTTTTCAACTCCAGGGGAAAAACTTTTTTCCCCTGCCACACATCATGAGGCTGATACCGCCAGCTGTTGTATTTACCTAACGCTGACACCAGTAAACATCTTAAGATTGCTACTGCAGACACTGAAAGTTGGCACAAATACCAAAAACCTTTCTTGCAACCCAGTTTCTAGATATTTCCATCCTATGGCATTTCATACACAGAATTTACAGTTTCATCTCCCCCTTCTCTGTCACAAGCATAGAAAACCAAAAATTTCCTCCAGTATCTTCCAGTACAGGTCACGGGTGCAAAATTTTGTTTGCCCAATCCACCAATACAAATATCATACAGGGAATTGTTTGGTTCTGATTATGGGGACTCTAGTTGAAGCCATATATTACAAATGATGGGATACACAACTTAAGGTGGAGGAAAAAGTCTAAAGTCTTAAGCAAATTACACTCTTCAACATGAAGCACAGGTTTCTTTAATTGGTAACAAGTCTCCCATGACACACAGGAGATCGAAGAAGAACTAAAATGAGATAATTTCCTACATATTGTAGTAAATACAAGTTAACATAAGGACAGACCAACTATGACTACAACTGCATAGGTAAAAGAAAGTAATTTCATAATTAAAGTGTTTTTGCTATACTTCAATGACTTGACTACACAAGGAGAAAACGGAGAAGGTATTTTAGGGAAAAATACTAAGTTACTCTATGTAATACCTAAAAACCAGCATTCTACAGCTAAGCTCACAAAACAAAAATACCAGTCATTTAATGGACATTACCATTCACTAGGACACCACAAGAGCTTAAAATAGTAATACCTTGCTCTAAAAACATATTACCCTTCCTGGGTAACACACTTACTATGCAATATAAGCCCTTATTTTTAAAACAAATAAGACAATAAAACACAGAATGTCACTCAAATTTCAGATACAAATGAGGTCACCGGCTGAAGTTATTTCAATGCATTTCAAGGGAGGACAGAGAATTTAGAAAATGTAACCAGCCTTGTAGATTTCCTTTTTTAACACCTTTTTGTAAGGTGTTAAAACAAAATCACATTCTGCCTATGAGAAGCCCTTCTAAAAAGAAAAAAAAATAATTATATGTGCAGGAAAATAACGTTTCTTGTAATACAGGATAAGGGACATGGTATTCTATCTATCTTTATTACTGGCTAACAGACAAGTTATTAGGTATTCAGTAGTCATGTTTATTCATCCTGCTTTAAGTACTAGAGTCTTCAAGTTTCATTAATGGAAAATCTATAATATTCCATTCTATTCTAGCTTACAAAAAACAGGTAAAGCCAGAATCCAAATCCTAACTGGAGGAGACATTTTTTCAAGGCATCTGTAATAAGAATCACAAGTTTAGATGCACTTGGGAAATGTAGCATGAGTTCACAATCAGTGACACCAAGACACATCTACCAGAAGTCGAAATGGTTTCAGTTTGATTTATAAATGATCTTCACACAACAGAACTCCCACTATGAGGAAATACTTGACAATAAGAAGCAATATGGAGGGATTTTTTCTTCACAATTTTTTTACCTAGTGAACTGCATTCAATACTACTAATTTTAATTTAAAATAAACCACTACTGCATTAGACTGATCAAGAAGTACAGCAACCAACATATTCTATCAACCTGATGCAGAAAGAGCTTTAAGGCATGAATGAGTTAAAAACTTAAAATGTATCAGACATGAGGAAGAGACTAATAGGAAGAGGACCTCATTTAATATAGTTCTTTCTGTTTTGCACCTGTGTGAAATATATCAGCTTACCCTGTGTGAAATATATCAGCTTACATACTTTCTGATCCACTCAGCACTGCAGTCAGTGGAAGTATGGGTTACTCAGCACGAGACGCTGGTGTGACAGCCTGGACATCACAATTCTCTTCACAGCAGCTTTAGAGTCTTGTCCCTACATTCACAAATTGGTACAGAGTTCTCTGTGAAATTTTATGGTAAGAAGTAAACATGTTATACCCTGTGAGAGTTATTACATGAACGGTACTGGCCTTCAACGAAAAGTTGCAGGAAAATTAGTCATTAAAATGGTAATCTTCAGCATTCACTACTGTGATTGACTACTTCATTACAATCACAGTTTGATATCAGCAGTAACTGGTAGGAGCAACCTCCAAACGCACCAACAACAATAAAAAAATTATTAATGCTGAGAAACAGAGCTTTAATATGCATATACACAAGAACTCAGACCCAAATAACACCCTTTGGTTCAAAAAAAGAAAATTGATGTTGCATAGGATACATATACACATTCTTGCATATACTTCAGTGGAAATCCAATTTATAGATTTTAGCAAACAATCATCTCTAGGCAAGGGAAAAAAACAACTCTTAAGTGGAAGTTCTGCCGAGTCTATGCTTCATTCCTTATACATCTTTCTTTGTTCAGCTGCAAATGGTGCACTATTATATCTTGTGATGAAAAATTGAAAATGTTAAAGTAGAAACTGAGCTGTAATTTTTTTAACACTTCCACAAAAGCACACTAAAAAAAAAATAGAACTTTTGCTTTGTCCTAATCACAATAGCAAGGAAAATCAATTACTTCCAAAAAGCACTAAAGAAAAGTGTTTATAGTTTGTAGCAAGATAATCTACCCAAACTCCTCATAACAAACATTTCTATAAGTTGTTCGTGTTTTTTTTAAACAGACCTTTCCAACAAGTACTCTGTCAGAACAAAAACATGGGGATTTTTTTGTTGTGCTTTATTTGTTCTCATAATATTTAAAGTAGTCTTCATTTTTTCTTTTCTGAAAGCTGGGTGAACAAGGAAGTTATTGGTGTTATTTGTTAAGAATATTATGCTTATAGTAATCGACCTGGTCAGTATAATTGACATCACTAATTTTGATCTATTAGAGTTAAGTCTGAAGATTCTGATGGATGCAGATGGCAAAAAACCCCTGAGAACATGCAGCAATAAGCACAAATAAAATATAGTCAGGGAGGACTTAAACATATTAACAATAGCCATTTGCCTTTTTGTCATCTAGATTAAACAATTTTAAAATTCCAAGGCCAAATACTAAAACAGGAAGACATATCATCTCATAAGGGTCCTCACTAACATAGAAGAAAGCAAAGGAGTGGGAATCTACAGCAGCAAGAGATGCACATGGATACAGAAACTAGAAATTCATGTTTCTCTCTGTCATCATATCAAGGTAGAACTTGAAACTGGCCTAGAAAATTATGGCTGATACATTATCAACGGTATTAGAAGCAAGTAGGTGATGATTATGTAAATGCGATCACGAGTTAGACTTGATTTTTAATTCTTGCACATTGTCTAAAGGCACACCTGGTCAGACTATGTCAGTCTATCACTGCATACATGTACTTAAGAAAAGCATCTTGCTGATGAGAAATCCAAGTGGGATTGCTGTATTAGTTATGATTAGCAGGCTACAATCCTGATTAACCTCAGTGCAGAATGAGACCTCCATGCAGACAAGCTGAAACAGGAAAACCTGTCACCTACCTCACAGACCCACACATAACCCAATGGCTGACAGGAGCATGAAGCCCTGCAGACTGCATGATAATGGTAGGACCAGCACAAGAGGGTGCTGAAGTTCAGCAATTCAGTTTTAAGAAAAGAAAAACAAACACCTGATTGCTCTTCCCAGAACTCAGGACATTTAGAAAACAAAAAGATAAAAACTGCTCCTAGTATCTAGGTCATCATGGAAAAGGAAACGAGGAAAAAAACCCCAAACCCAAAAACTAAGCAACAAGCCATCAGGTTAAAGAAAGTGAATTTTAAAGGTATTCAACTTTGCTTAAATTAGTAAATCACTATGTATTGGTTTAAAACCCCACTAGGCAGCTAAACACTACACAGACACTCACTGAATCCCTCACCCAGCAGGATGGGGGAGAGAATCAGAATGGTAAAAGTGAGAAAACTTGTGAGCTAAGTAAAGGAAGTTTAACAGTTAAAAAAAAAATAAATAAAGGGAAAAAATCAAAACAAAAAAACGGAATGACGCAGAGGTGGTCAAAACAAAAGACGCTTAAACAAATAAACCCAATTATCAATAGACATGTGAAAAAAACAGACATATCAAGTAGTTTTCCCTAGTCAGGCTGGTCAACAAGACTATAAAAAAGAAATAATTTTTTTTTCCCCTGATCTTTCTAATTTTTCTCAATGTAATACCCTTAACCTTCACCCCATCCCTCCCAGTTGGTAAAATATGACAATTACAAGCAGGAAAGTAATTTCTTTATGCCAGAGCTGTAAAACAAGCTATAGCAATCGATAAGGGAAGATGAGTCATTACCTTACTGAAAAACACACAAACTATTGCCTGCCTCCTAAATCTTTCGATGAATGCCTTCACAAATCAGCTGCAATTTTGTGAAAACAGCAAACTATACAATATCCGATGCTCTGCATAATCAATGCATCTTCAACATCTCCAGCTTCTGGCAAAGCAATCAATTAGGTCAGCTCTCAAATAATTGTCAGTAGTGCCCAAGTACACTGCTTAATGACTTCCAGTTGTACTGCATCAACAATTTTTATTTTCTTTTTGCTGGGGGGTAGGGGGAGCAAGAGAGACAGAGACTGCAAGAATGAAGTTCTCCCTAAGTACTCCTAAGTATAAACAGAAGAAAAGCTATGTTTTTTCCATTCCTAATGTAATATCTGGAGAAATTTATTTTTGTTTCTTGTCTTTATCCACCCCCAACTCATTCTCCCGTCCTCTAACATCTGCAGAATCAGCAAAATATAAATAAGAGCTCAGACTTATTTGGGCAACCCCTTTCTTCAAAAAACTAGAATGATGAGCTGGACAATTATAAAAGTCATCTCCTACCTTGTTCCTTTATCCTTGGATAGTCAGACCCTTAGCTGTCTTTGTCTCATTACTTTGACATGAGACTTGAAGAGCCAGTGTCTGGCTCTTCAAATTCATTAACTTAATTCCTCTTCTTCTGACCTCCTTAGTATAAATTATGCAAACAATTACCAGAATAAATTTTAAGGAGAAAAAAACCAAGAATGAAGAAGTAAATGAAAAATCTGAACCACACATTTACCTAAAGTAGACTACGGCCAAGTTAGCATCTCAGCATTTTTTACAACTTTTTGGAGAGGTTTTCTTGGATGAAGAAGATACAGCAACAACTTATATCAGTAATGCCCTTCACAGAATATCACAAAAAAGTTATAAAACTGAGGAAGGTGAGAATTAATATAGTAATTTAAAGACAGAAAAGGAACAAACTAAGATGGAGGTACCAAAAATCTGCTCTCCCAAAGAGAGGAGAATAGTTCAGCTGGGTGAACAGTTCCAAGCAAGTATAATAACAGGCTTGAAACAGGTAGTACATAGTTTTATTAAGAATGACACCTAATCTGCAAAAAGGAGAATACAATGAACTTCACTGCAGAGGTTGGGAGTATAATCAACACAGATGAGAACAACACATCTGTTCATGAAGAACTGGATGGGTCTGAACAGATAAGCAGAAGTAAAAAACCCTAACAAACAAACCAAAACAAAACTAAATTACAAAGAATCCCTACAAAACCAACCACACCCACCAGCTGGGACTCTTATCCACCAGTCAGAGTGACTACAGACATATATGCTAGTAACTGATTCAAAATCAAAAATGTACAGTTGAGGAAGTACCAAATTTGGTATCTCCCCAAAAGGAGCATGTGACAACATCAAAAGCTTACTGGGTAATTGTTTTCAAGGGAGTGCAATAAGAAAAGACTGTTTTTTGAAAGAAAAGGATAATAGCCTTGCTATATATTGAAAAATTTACATTACGAAAATCAGAATTACAACTATATTAACAAACCTTTCTGTTTTCAATTAGAGGTTTTGATTTCATGAGATCTTATCTAAGTGATGCCCTTTCATTTCCAACTGTTGCAAAGTATGGTGGTAATTTTCCTGTGAGAAATAGATCAAGTAAGTGCCCTGTGCAAATATAGTCAACCCAAGGCCCATGGAATGTGCTTTAGTAGAGTAAAGTCATTTAACAGTGACTGGAAGGACAGGAAGACCTGACACTGACTGTCACTAAAGGAGTTATTTTCCCACGAAGTTAGAACTGTTAGCCTGAAAATGTACCCTACACAAACAGGGGAAAGCAACTGCCTCATTTTACAACCATTTTTATTTCCTGTCTCGCTTGTATCACTTCACAACACAAACCTCAGGGAACTGGACATGCAGTTTACTCAAACCTCTCTTGTTGCTGTAAGAATATGAAAACAATATCCCAACTTCACTAGGAAATGACCTTGATGATCTGTGTAACATTCGTCAGACTAATAAAATTTGTAAAGATACTTGTTGATACGATGAATTGCATTCTTCACTGCTCCAGTTACCTCAAACTAAATTACCTGTCATTAAAATGATGACTTCTGTAAGTGTAGTTTCTTAATTTGTTCCTCAGCCTTTCAATAGCAATCTCACAATAGACTTTAAGTGTTTATGGATCAATAATGTGCAAGAATAAAATACTGCATTCCAACAACAAGTATTTTTAATCTTTCTGCTTATAGTGTGCCATGACAGAGCATTAGCAGAGAACATAATTTCTAATTTCTGGAAAATAACATCAAACCTGATTTACATGCATCCAGCACCATGAACAGATAGAAAATCCTACAGATTCTGAATAGTACTTGGTGCCGGTGATTCATGGTTGATCCAACGGACAAAAAAGAAAGTGAAGAAATGAATAAAGAACTTGTAAGCAACACATATCTTCTTGACATACCTGATCACAGACAGTCTGTCCTACTGAGCTACTCAAGTGTGCCTGACCTGAGTTCAGGTGCAAAGTATGATGCAATGATAACTAGAAGGGCTTTGAAAGGATCCAAAAAATATTCAGAGTATTTACGCATTTGGGCTCATAGGCTTGACAAAAATGTGTGTATTACTTTCAGTCTCTGAAAACAGCACATCTTAATTCATACAGGAACCCAGTCAATCAGGTCATGCTGACAGTGTCCTTCCGGATAGAGTATTCAGGAAGCAACTGTATCTCTGTGCATAGAACAGTAAATCTTCTGTGTAGGATCAGGAAGCTTTCTCATTCACAGCCGGGTTCTTGTATCTCACAGGTCCAAAGGATCTGAAAGGAGTTCTCAGAAATTCACATAGGCAAAGTTGAGAGAATTGCAGGAAGAGGAAATTTCTCTGCAGATCAACTTCGTTTGCAAAAAACTGAGCCAAAAAGAAGGCAGCCTTCAATAGGAACTTATGTTTGGACAGGCTCAGGCACTAAATGGGAATTACTGATTTGTACCTGCTACAGACACTGCAAAGGGTAACACACAGGGAAAATCAATGGTGCTGCACTGACCTGCCAGACACCCATCCAGCCACTCTCTCATGTCCTCTTCTCAGCAGGACAGTGGGAACATTCCATGGAAAAGCTCATGTTAGGGTTGAGTTAAAGAGATCACTCACCAGTTACTGTCATAGGATAAACAAGGTCAACTCTTCCACCTCCTCTCCTCTCTCAGGGAGCAGATGAATGGGGAATGAGGGTTGAGGTCAGTCCATAACAGTTCCTTTATGCTACTACTCCCTCCTCATGCTCTACCCCCTTCCACTGTGGGATCCCTCCTACTGCATACAGTCCTTGATGAACTTCTCCAACATAAGTTCATTCCACCAGGAAAAAAACACTCCATGATGGGTCCCACACAGTCACAGTTCCTGCCAGAAAACCTGCTTCTGTGTGGGGTCCCCTCCACAGGGCACGGTTCCAGGAACTTGCTCTGGTATATGCTCTCCATGGCTGTAGGTTCCTGCTGTGCATCTCCACAGGCTGCAGTGTGGAAATGAGCTCCACAATGACCTTCAACATGAAGGAGGGCTAAAGGAGTCACTGCTCCAGAATGTGGAGAACTCCTCACACTCCTTCACTGACCTGGGGGTCTTGCAGGGTTGTTTCTCACAATATGTCCTCATCTCCCTCTCACGTTCCCCTGTGCAGCATTTTTATGCTTTCAACCAGTAAACTAGTTGGGACCTTATGCAGGGGTGAGATAAAGATATTATATAATGTATCTGAAGGTAGCAACTAGATGTAGACTTCTCCATAATGACTGCTTCTACATTACTGCTTCTCATTACCCTGGACTCCAGCAAGCCAAGGTTCAAACCCATGCCCTGACATTGACTTCTGGATTCTCATTTACAAAAGTGTTTCATGAAAGTCATACTTATAGGCTCATACTGCTAAAACCATATTACTTAGCTCTGATTTTCACTAGCTAACCTCCACAGTTTTTACTAAAAGTGCCATATTATTCCACTACACAGACAGATTTAACAGCTTCAGGTCACATACCTGATCTGAAACAATGTCATGAAAGACTGCAAATCTCTTCAATCCCACTCCTTTGTTTTTACCACTGAAGCACTGCTTTAGCTTTGAAGACCTCTCAGTTCAAATCACAGTATCCTACTCATTAATATATTTAGCTATAATTTCACATACTTCAACTAGGCTACTCTAAAGGTTAAAGTAGTAACTTCAGAATCTCAACTGCAGAAAAAGAAAGCTGAGTTGCACATGAAACTATGATTATTCCCAATATTAAAAACACTCAGTCTTTTAAAGTAGCAATAATTTTTCACCTACTTTTCAATAAATCCTATCTCTCCCCTATAGCACTTCTGAATACCTGTGTTACAGGAAACTATATAAAGCATTGCAAAGCTTTATATAAAACTATACACAAAACCTCAACTTAAGAAATTCTTTTGTGCTATGACATAACACTTTTACCTATAAAAATATAATACATACACTATATTGATACACCATATGCACATTAGTCAGGGAATACAGATGTTTCCAGACAGGTCAGCATACAGTATGAGAGATGTTTAACTCTGTATTAATTTTCCAAAGCCAAGTTCCTCAAAGGATCCCACTCTTTCTATTGAGAACACAATTTTAAGGAACCTGCTGCCTCCATGCATGCTATGCGTAGTGGTGCTACAAATCCCATCAGGCACACACATGGTAAAGCACAGGCTAGAGCAAAACCAAACAGTTCACCTAAAATCTGCATCTAATTTAGTTATACAAAAATAACTGAATGAAAACACATTTACTGTAAATACATCACTGCTGGTTTGCTCAATATTTTAGAAGATGAAGTCACTTACCTTTTGTGCTTTTTGTCCTAGTCGTGTTGCTTTGCACCAGCCTAAGTCATTAAGTCTCTCTATGTTTACAACTTTCTTGCAGATAACTAGTATTGCTAAAAAATGTGAAGCTCAAGGGCACGAGTAGTTAAAAAATTAGTACTACACTGACAGTATCTAAATAAGATCATATTGTGGTATGATCTTATTTGTGCCTGCTAAACTGTGTAACCAGATTGTTCAGAAAACTGAAAATAATTTTCTAATTACTGGGAGTCATCAACATCAGTGATAATTTCTCCTCTTGTATCTAGATTTCAATGGATATCCAAATAGCTGCCTTTGACAAAAACATAAGAAATCTTCCACTTCAGAAGGACATACTGTTGTAAACAAATCAATCATATCCCCTTTCACTGCTACAGATACAAGGTGAAAGAACACAGACCTCTCTTCTTACTTGCAAAACTTATACAAAAAGACATGATAGAGCCTCAGGGAAAAACTGAACTACTTTCCCCTCATCATTAACCATCAGCGAGGAACTAGGAATAACATCAAGTCTTTCTTCAGAAAACAAGCACAATTTCTTTCTCTTGTTCTTAAAATCAGCTGGAAGAGCTTATATTACAAACAGGCATTTTCTTCCAAAACATTTGCTAGTACGACATTTTTTCAGGCATGACAAGAGTGCATCACAGAGTTTTGAAGAGCTTCTGAATTCTGAGAAACTCAATTTATAGTCTCTTCTCAAGAGCTAAATTGTTTCTGGGAAAAAAAAGGGATTTTAGCCCAAAACATATACTGAAGTTTTGTACTAACTTTCACATTTATTCCTATTTTGAACACAAACTTCTCACACGTGAAAAATACAAACTTTAAGAAACAACTTCTTTTTGTGTGTGGGTGTGGTGTTGCCTCCTGCCTCTCCATCTGCATCCTTTCAAGAGTGAAAGGGTGCTTACAAGAAAGATAGAGACGGACATTTTAGCAGGACCTCACAGCATAAGGGGTAATGGTTTTAAACTATAGATTCATACTAGATACAAGGAAGACAGTTCTATGATGAGGGTGGTAAAACACTGGAACAGGTTAACCGAGAGGCTGCAGATGCCACATACCTGGAAACATTCAAGGTCAGGTTGGATGGGGCTCTGACCACCTTGGTCTAGTGGCAGACGTCCCTGCCCATGGCAGGAGGTGTTGGTTTAGATCTTGAGGGGTCCCTTCTGACACCAACCATTCTATAATTATATGGTTTCCTTACAATAAAAGTGCCTGAAGAGCTGATGCTCTCACAGCTCCTAAGTAATGTTTCTAGTTAAACTTTCTTCATCGTGTAACAACTACATAGAAATATATAATTTTTTTAATTAAAGTTGAATAAAATTGACTAATTTTTTTGCAATATGCCTTAATATGATCTCTGCACATAAAAGGAAATAAACACCAAAAAGCATCAAATAAAACTAACCTTAAATATACAGCAGCATACTAAAGAGCAATATCACCAATAATCAAATTACTATTCCACACATAATTAGCTATAATCACTATTATAACACCAAAGCACAAAAATTACTTTCCTGTCTATGTAACAATAATACAGTGCTATTCCTCTTTAGGTAAATATGACAATGAATCTAACAAATTTAAGTGCATACAAAGCAAAAAGATAGTTTTCTAGTCTCTTCAATAAAATAAATTCCAACTATTAAGGACTGTATAATACACTTAACAGGGATGACAGAAAAAAAAAGTGAAATAATTACCATTTACTAAAACAACATGTTTTCAAAATTACATAAAATATTTCTGTAACTTTGTATGTTAAACTTAATGGACAATCCATTCCCACTAGCTTACTATGCTTTAAAGTGTTTTTCAGTAATTCAGAGATAGTCCCTCTTACCCTACTAAAGCATAGTCTCCTCAGCAGCTTTTAATGGATAGCTCTAAATAAGTATTGCAGAATTCCAAATGGACTTCATCAACAGAAACATTTTTTCTGGGATTGTTAATCCTTTTAAAATAATTCCCTTTTTAAACACTCTTTCCAAATGGATCCTACTCAAGTGTCCAGAAATTCCCTCACATTGTTTCAGTTACTTTGTCCAGCGCATTTCCATGGCTTACTGTCCTTTAATTCCCTGGGTCATGGACAGAAACATTAAATCAAAAAACAAACACACATAATACCTAAATGTTTCATTTGTTCCATGAGGCTGATTTCTTCACCTGACTGGAACTTCAACTTTTAACAGATGCATTCTTGCCTCCAACGACTTATCTCACTGACTTTTTTAACCTTGCTTGTTAACTTCTTGCCACATTTTAAAATCTTTCTTATTGTATATTTCCTCTTCTTCCATAAACATCTTCCACTGACTACATGGATTTAATTTTCTTTATTGTAGACTTTGCATTCTTTTCAATAAGCTGTTTTGTTTTACTTACTTTCCTGATGCTGTGCCCACTAACAGGTGTGTGAGCGCGTTTTACGGTTGATTTTGAGGTGTTTGTCCTTCAGTTTTTATATTGATTTGCACTACATAATGCCCTCTTTTTACTGACAGGTGCTCAAATTGAGAGATTTTGCACTCAGCAGTATACCACTGGTGGAACCTCCTCTTACATGCTCCATAATCAGTTCTTGCATATCACTGACACTCTATAAATCTCACCTTAGTTGCACCTCACTGTGAGGCTCTCCCATAACTGTTCCCTCCCATGACTATTGTACTTCAAAAGAGCACTGTATTTCTTGCTCCCCTACCTCTTTCAGTATATTCCATGTAGCCAGTGCCAACATCCCGGTCAAGTTGTCAGAAACTATAATATATTATTCCTGTTTAAGCCTATAATTTCTGCCTATAAAAATTCCATGTTTTGTTGAATTGATCCAATACTCTAAACTCCTCTGGCATGCACCAATAGCTTCATGTGATGGTTTTGGCTGGAATAGAATTCATGTTCTTCACAGTAGCTAGTATGGGGCTGTGCTTTGGATTTGTGCTGGAAACAGTACTGATAACACAGGGATGTATTTGTTAATGCTGATCAGGGCTTGCACAGAGCCAAGGCCTTTTCTGCTTCCCACCCCACCCCAAAAGGTTGGGGGTGCAAAAGGATCTGGGAGGGGACAGAGACAGGACTGGCAGCCCCAATGGACCTAACCAGAATTTTTCTGTCAGTTTTGAGAGTGAATATTTTAAAAAATTGCACACAATTTAGACATTCTTTGCATTAGAAAAATCAACAGAAAAAAACAATTTTTTTTTAGAACATGAAAACTACTGTTCTTCTGACTCCCCCTTTAAAATATTATTCACTAAGTGCAAAGAATTAAATGTAACTTCAAGTTCAAATCATTAAAAGAAACTTAGCACCAGATAACATCTACTGAGAATTAGAAGTACATGAAAAAAATTTTAAAAAAATTAAAAAAAGCACTGAAATTCTGGTTGAGATCTTCCTAAGTAGATCAAACGTTAAAAAAAATTACTTTCTTTCCCCTTGTATTTCTTACTGCAACAGACAGAAATTACATGAAACCTAGCGTACTTATAATCTAAAAGCCTTTGTCTACAAAATGCTATAAGAAGAGTTCGATTAACAGACCAATGCAAGTATTCACCCAGTACTGCTAGGTTTAGAAACAGCAACCTAAACCAAATTGTCTGGGAATTCAATATCATGATAAATGAGGCAAATACAGAAGTACATTATAAATGTAATATGTTTCTAAAACATAAAATAAACATAAATAAATACATGATTCTGAAGTGCATCTCCAGGGAGAACCTTTACTCAACTTTCATTCTTTTCTGCCCTAAATTTGACTGTTCCCTCACTTTATTTTTTTTTAATGAAAACTTCTTTAAAACAACCCTAGCATTCAAAAAAGGGTTGCTATTCTAAGTGCACTATGAATAAGACGTATTTACCACATGAAGCTTAGATTTGTAAATCCCCACTTTTAATTTAAAAATAGATTGCCCTCCCCCACTCCAAAGTCACATACAAGAGATACACAGTGCAATTCTTGCTTACAAACAACAACTTTCTAAACTTAAACAAAATGGTTGACATCAAGGTTAAAGATATCTTACTTTCAACTGCATATAAACACAAATTCAAATTTGTGAAACAGCTTTATACTAATGGGAAGTAAAATGTTTCTTCTGTAAATATAAAGTCTAAACCAGAAAAAAAAAAAGCTAATCTACCTTGTAAATATTTCTTGAAAATAGTTATATCATAAAACACTCCTTACTAATGTTACATTCATACTTCAGAATCCCAAATAAATAAAAACATATACTCATTATTAATATATTTTTTTTAAAACTGACATTTCCAAAACATTACTACAATATCATGATTGCAATACTTCTGCATTTTTATTTTTAGCAAAAGAAATATTCTAATTTAAGATTTAGAGAGGACAAAGTCATTTACAGTAACATTCAACAACAGAAAGCATGCAGTAAGAATTACAAAACTCACATCTTCCTTAAAAACTATAAAGTTTAAAACTACAAAGTCTATATCCATTCTGATTAATGCTACCAAACAGAAAGTTTTCAAATTAAAAATGTTAGCTACAAGATGTATTTTTATTGTTTTAATACTCTGAGACAACTGTACATCAAAACCCCTACACTACTTATTAGACATTAATAAAGATTAAGACTTTGATGCAGTTTGAAAATGTCATCGGGGGGGGAGGTTAAGACTTCTTTGCCACCTTACAGAACCTTACAGATATAGATTTTTAAAGCCTTTTTTTTGAAAGAACCAAAAATCAGTTTGGACTTATTCCATGCTGCGCTACAGGTATGTTGAGACATCCTTGGAGCACTCAGACACTGCTCTAGTCCTTTACCTTCTTGTTTCACTTTAAGAGAGGAAATACATACACGTCTAACACAAATGTCAGAGCTATGCAAAAAAAGGACCTGCTTTTAAAGTAATGTTCTGGATGTTACCCTGGTACCTTTGAGTTAAATATAAGACAGATGAAGTTACAAAATCAATATTTATATCTGGCAATATCCATGATTAGAAATATTAAACAAGAAAAATAAGGTAGTCTGAATATAAACAGAATGTACTGGGTGTAGAAGGGGGTGTGGGCTGCTTGTTGCTTCTTTTTGTATTAGACAATGAAAAATAAATGTAGTCTGTTGCATCTCTTGCTGACAGTATAGCTAATTAAAAATAGACACAATCTATTGTTAGCTAAATGGAACCACAACCACCAGACAAAGGGACTCCATTCCTGTAAATACTATTTTTAGCCCAGAAAATTCAGTCACATGGCCCAAAACAAAAGAGAAAGACTTGCAAAAGATAAATATTGTAAAATTAAGGGTGGAAGGACAGCATAAAATATTAACATTTTTTAGACCTCAGTGAGTATCTTTTATGAATGGAAATAAGCACATTGAGTCAAGCACAGTGTCAAGAATGAGTTATATCCTTATTCTTCTAACAATCTTGAGATTTGAAGTACACAAACTGAATTTTTCTTCATCTCGAATATCAATATACAAGGCAGAAATTATATCCATGATCTTCTGGAGAGCACCACAAAGAAAAATGCAAAAAATATCTGCAAGACATTTATAGTGTTGCATGTTTCCTCAATCCCTTGTTTTTCTGCTAACCTATGATTGTTATGGCATCTGATCCCAAACAATAAACATACAAATAAGAAATCCTAGCTTTCTAAACTTAGAGTGCTTGAGTTCTACAATTATTCCAGAGAGAAACATTTTTCTCCAAATCCAAATGTGCATCTGACCAAGACAGGATATAAACTCGCAGCCATTGAGTCTTTATTTTACAGTGACCTAAGAATGAAAAAAACTTCCTTATTGACATCCAAATTTTAATAATTTAAGACAACTTCCAGGCTTTATATTTTCACCACACTATTTCATTTCAACAGTCTCCCTCCTTCTCTACAGAACAAAGATTTAACATTTGCAGTTCTACTGACTGAATTACTGTATGTTGAGCAGCTGTTCCTCCTTAGAAAGTAGAGCAGAACAAAGAAAGCTGGAACAGACATACTGTATAGTCATATATGAAGACTCAAGTTCTTACCGTGAACATATTTTTCAAAATGTTATAGAAATAATTTTTCAAAATGTTATAGAAATAATAAATAATAACAGATATTTAAGATCACCCTTCTGCTCCTCAAGAATCTACTGAGTATTTTCTGCAGTAAGTCCATCCTCAACATCATGTGTCCTATAAGTATTTTATTTGTTAGCAACTGTCCATTTTGAAATTTTACAGAGGTGCGGTGCACTGACCTGGGCTGTTACCAGATGCCCACCCAGCCACTCTCTTACTTCTCCTCCTCAATAGGACAGGGGGAGAAAGTAAGATAGAAAAGCCTGTTGGTAAAGATAAAGGTAGCTAAACAAGAAAAATCAAAAGATGCATGTGAAAGCAAAGAAAAAAGAGGAATTCTTTCATTACTTCTCACTGTCAGGCAATGCCCAGAAATTTCTTGGAGACTGAGTGGCAGTTGCTTGGGAAGACAAACTCCATTACCTACAAATGTCCCTGTAATCTCCCCCTTACCCTTATTTTTTATTACTGAGTACGTGGTACAGAAAAATCCTTTTGGGTAGTTTTGCCACCTGTTCCAGCTACGTTCTATCCCAAACTCTTACCCACCTTCAGCTTACAGACCTCTGGGAGGGCTGCAATGAAGAGAGTTAACTCCAGTCCAGTCAGACTCCAAGAGCATCAGCATCACCCTTCCCAACAAGTGCATCCAAATTTTAAGACACACTGTTTTTAAGAGTAAGAGATGAGAACAATGAGGATTAGGTCAGAGATCAATTGGGCAAACCTGACACTCAAAAATCCATGGGCTCTAATGAGATGCACACACGAGAACGGAGGCAGCTGGCCCATGTCGTTGCTAAGCCACTCTCCATCATCTTTCAAAAGTCATGGAGAACAGGAGAGGTGCCTTAGGACTGGAGGGAACAACCCCATGCACCAGTAAAGGTTAGGGCTGACCTGCTGAAGAGCAGCTCCGTGGAGAAGGACTTGTGGGTGTTGTGGACAACAAGCTGTCCTTTAGCCAGCAGTGTGACCTGGGGGCAAGAAGGCCAATGGTATTCTGGGGTGATTTAGGAAGAGTGTGGCCAGCAAGTTGAGGGAAGTGATCCTGTACGCTACTAAGCAGTGATGAGACCTCACCTGGAGCAGAGAGTTCAGTTCTGGGCTCTCCAGTTCAAGGAAGTCAAGAAATTACTGGAGACAGTCCAGAGGAGAGCTACAAAGATGAAGATGGGACTGGAGCATCTCTCTTAAAAGAAGAGTATCTCTAGGGACAGGTGTCAAGAGGATTATCCTCGACAAGATTAAGGAGCAACAGGCACAAACTGAAACACAGAAAGTCCAATCTGGATAGAAGGAAAATATTCCTTACTTTGAACATGGTAGAGCATTAGAACAGGCTGCCCAGAGGGGTTGTGGATTCTCCTTCTCTAGTGATATAGAAAACCTGGATGTGATCCTGTGCAACCTGCTCTAGCTGAACATGCTTTAGGAAGTGATTTCCAGAGGTCCCTTCTAACCCCAATCGTTCTGTGATTCCGTATGAAAATGGCCAACTGATGTTGTAGTTTTCATGCTTTCCTCTAGACCTTAAAATTTAACTCGTGTCTTTTACAATCTGAAAATAGTCAGATTAACACTCCTAAAATATGAAGTGTTATTTAGCATTGATGATTCCTACAAAAAGCACGGCTGCAACAATTTTTTTTTAGCCCTGAAATAACTTTAGATCATCCATATCTATTATTCTTACATCACTTAAAACTTCTGCAGCACTTATAATGATTAATTTCAGGGGTTTTCTTGATATTTATCTGCTTAGCAGAGGTTAAGGCAATAAATGGTACAACTGATCTGGAACCTTTGACAGCTTGTCACTCAACTGTCACAGATTTCTGATTTGTGTCAAAATTTGTTGCTCAAACCTTGACAAATGACAAGAGGGTTTGAAGAGTTATGTCTATGGTAAAATGAAGATCTAATAGGGAAAATACATACTTTTGAATTATTACAGTAAATATATGTAAGCATGCTAATATTGAATGTTATACCTGTTTCCAATAGGTAACTCAAAGCATACAGTTCAGTAACACCTGTCACACACTTTTATCATCAAGTATGATCATCAACTTATCATCATCATTATATCTTCAACTATACCTCTTGTCAAAGAAATATACCACATTTCTGGAAGTCCCTATCAAAACGTGAGTATTTGTGCTGAACTATGCCACTCTGTCTTATGCAAATGAAGTTAGGAGCAATTTTCTATCTAATGCATTGTTTTGAAACCATAGACATGGAAGTAATTTTAGCTGATGTGGAACCTCACTGCCAAAAACAGTTGGCAGGAACAACTCAAGAACTCCAAGTAAGATATCCATGTAAGCATTCTGTGAAGTCCACTCACTCTGTGACATTTCAAAGAAGAAGACAGGTCTTTCATCTTCCTCCTAGTTGTGCTTGAAAAACTTAATGTTGAAAATGATTTTATAAACAGAAAACAATAAGCTAAGCAAAAGAGTAGCACCCAATTTCTGGGGCATATCCTTCTGGCCTAGAAACTTAAGGGGTTTTTTCTTGAAGAATGAGAACAGGAAGTTGAGTGTGACACACAAAAAATCATTTGTTTCTAAATAATCTGAAACAAACACGCATTTCAAATTTCTGAGTTACACAGCAAACAGGATTTATCTGAATTACAGATATTCTACTGTTTGCTGCAATAAAAATCCTAAGTAAAGACAAGAAGGACAATCAATCTGTAATCCTAGATTATCTATGATTTTCCTAAAAAAAACCAAATTCATAAACCTTTTGTCACAGAATAACATGATTTGTCATTCTGACAGTAAGTTAGATCATATTACTACTTTAGAAGTCGAGTAACATTCAGTCAAAACCTGCTACAACAGTGAACCAAGACTTAATCTATTTCCCCTAAATTGACACAGATACAAAACAGTTCCTTTATAACAACAACTATCACCTCTTGGTGACACATTCACTCTCACAAATGCTCCTGGCATGAATATGAAATAAAAACTGAATGAAACTCTCAATTCTTTCCTGGACCTATTTATGAACCACAGAATCCCGCCATACAGTATTATTAACAACAACTGTTAGCTCCTGAAGCTTTTACAATTGTAACATTTCCTTATTCTACTGAAGATCATCTGAAAGAAAAATTTGTACTGAATATTAATAAGCTGGGACACATTTAGCTTTGTCTGCTTTTCATTATACTCCCTTTAGAATACTAAATCATTAAAATCATAAAAAGAAAAAAAACACCACTCATGAAGACAAGATAGGTTGGAAAATTCTCTATTTAAACCATCCTTCAGCAGCAGACTTTTCATACTCTCTTCTCCAAACTGCTACAGAAGTGAAGCTGAAACATTTTGTCATGATTGCTCCCAACCTGGTCACCCTGACTGCTGGATCCTTTAGACTTAACCCTCTCCTCACTTCCTCCTTAATTCTACAGCAAGTTTTCTGAAATTAGTCAGTTAATATTTTTGAAGCACTAACATCTGTGAGTGCACAGGGGATAAAAAGTTCTGCCTTCAGAAGAGCATATGAACAGGGGAGTAAACATCAAAATATGACCAGAGGTTACAAATTAAAAAATAAGTGAAAAGAAAATATTGGCTAATTCCCACTAATACAAACAACATAAATTTTGTGTTTTAATAATATGAAGTTCCCAAATAAGAAATGGAAAATATGACCTTTATCTTTAAATACTTTATCATAGTATACACGTCAATATGACTAAGAAGCACATGCACAGCCTTAAATTAGGTTTTCCTAATTTTTGGCCAGTCAACTCTGCCACTAAAGATAGGATTTGACTATAAACACATTACACATTCAAAGTATGCAGTCATTTCAAGCATTGCTGTAACTCTGTGAAGAATCCTACCTTGTTATTGCCAACTCTACATGGAGTATGTTGTAGATCAGTAAAATATGTAGTATTACCTATCACTCTTACTTCACTCAAGAATAACAGCTTGATTTAACATGTGCATAATTTCCCTATATGATTTTAAATGTCTCCCTAGTTATGCCTGTCTGATCTTTCTACGAGTATGGCAAAGTGAAATGCAAAAGGATTCTTCAGAGATGCTCATTCATGAGGCCAAATAATCACTGACAAGACAGATGAAGTTTTCACCCTCGGTATTATACATAAATACATTGTTGTTTTTGAAGCACAGGTTAAAAACTTACACACCTGGTATTTTAAAAAGCACAGCTTGTTCATTAATTTTTTCATATTTGTCTCATGTTCATACTGTGGTAGACTGGTAAGTTCTACACTTTCTTTAAGATCTACTTTAAATACTTCTTTGCTTTAAGTACTTCCAATATGTTTAATTAAAAACATGTGCACAGTTTAATGCAAATTTTACCACGACAGCTTTTGCTGCAGAGCAGAAGCTAAACACAGGAAAACTACTTGCAATATAGGAAGAATTCACTTAGATTTTACTTTAAGCAAAACAACAAAAATATTTCTCGTGTAATTTTAGGGCTGGTAATTTTTTTGACACAAAATATTTTTCACACAAAAAAATTCTAGAGGGATCACTAAAAATGCTCTTTAGGAAATATTTCTTAATTCTAAGATTTTGTACCATGATTTTTATATTTAATATAGTACTCTGGTTTCTCCTTCATCCCTCAAACATCACTCTTGCTTAGTGACTGCAACTTGAAGGCCACCAGAATTTTACTACCACGGGACTAACAGACCTTCATGTATTAACGATCTGCACATAACTTACAAGAACAAATATGTTATATGATTTTAACCTGAACCAATTCAGGTCCCTGCCATTATTCTGTTGTAGTTACAGTTAGTTCTATGGTTACAAGAACAGGAAGCACATATGCAGCCCCCCAGTGGTAAAAGACATAAGGAGAAGTAGATGAATACCTAAAATACAAATGCGTTTATAACATCCTTTAAAGGATCACATTAATTACAGATATTCTCCACCAAATATTAGAAAAATATCCTTTGAGAAGATAAAAGAAGGTTTAATTCTTGTGGGCCTGAGGATCTCAGGCATCAGGAAAAACTCCGGGTTTCATGAAGTTTTTTATTGTTTAGTATTGATACCTTTCAAGAGGATTAACTACTGCATATTTATAGAATACTTTAGAAATGCAGAGAATTAAATAAGATCTAGGTATTATAATTCAAAGCATTCTGGCCAATAAGCTGAAGACAAGATACTGTCCTTTTCAAGAAAAAAAATTAAATGCATCAAAAAGAGGATTTTCAAAATTACTGGACTGCGGTTCCTGGAAGGGAGATCTTAATGTTTTTTTCATTCCTGGAAAGGTTTTTTTATTGTGTTTCTCTCACATAAAACAGTCTATCTAAAGAGACGCACATTATAGGCTTTGGCCTAACCAGAATAAGCTAAACTTTATAAAAATAATATTTGAACCACCTGTCAAAGCATATTGGGGGAACAATATCAAATAAATCTCACTTGACCAAAACTGCTGAGAGGTACTCACAAAATGACAGTTTTATCTATATACAAAATAAAAAAGTAATGTACAACAGAACAGTTTCCTTTAAGATCAGAATATCAACCATTAGGGAAGGGGAGATTAAGAATTCCTTTATCTATCCTACCCGCATAAAAATAATCATCTCCCATTATAATTTTATAATTACAAATGCTCTCCATCAAGAGAACTGAGCTTAAAAATTTACTCAAACTGCAGCAGAAGCACCTACTCATACAATTTTCCTTTGACTTTCCCTTTGTCAGATACATAAAAATACTATAAAATAATTAAATGTGTTCTAATATTCAATTCTAGCAAGTTGCAATTAAGGTTTCTATTTTTATATTAAAAAATTATTATTTGAGAATACCTGAGTCCTCTATCATTTCTTCTCACATCAATGTCCTTACAAAGCAGACTGTCAATCATAAATACAACAAAAAATTCTCTGGCACACATCCTTTCTAATGTTCAGCTAGTTTGTTTAAGTTACCTCCACTCTCTCCAGTATTTCAAATTAAAAATATTGAAGAATAGGGTGGTTCAGTCAGTAAAAGAACTGGGGGGGAGAGGGAGGATGCATGTCTAGGAGCGTTGTTACCTCCATCATTAGTATAATCTGTCCATAGATCAAATACTACTGTCCACATCTCTTCGAAGACTTCTGAAAACTTCTGTAAGAGGCTTCCTTATTGTACAGGATAATACTGCTCACTTCACTGTAAACTGCACTCGTTATACAAATACTTTCAGAGTTTTGGAGGGGGGCAGGTTTGTTTGTTTGTTTCTTGAAATTGCCATTTCTAGCCAAGAGGTTATTCTTTCTTTTCTGGTACCTGCACATATACAGAGATAGCACAAGGACAGTATCAACCTTTTCCTGTCAGAAATGTTGTTTCTACCGCTATAAAGTCATACAGCAAATCAGCAACATAGTCCCATAAATTACAGGAAACCAGCTATTGCCCCTACAAAAAGCTTCATCTACTAAAAAAAATATGATCACTAGCAGACCTGGTGGCAGAACTCCCAGAGTTCCTCATCCTTTCAGCTGCTCTGTGCTCTTCACAACCCTATTTCTTTGGCAAACAACATCTTCCAAAAGGGTAGTATCACCAAACGTTCTCTAAAATATTTACATTTCTCTGTCTTAGTGATCCATTGTAATGGTCAACGTCCTTTGCTTACCAGCCCTAAAATTACACAAAAAATTTCTCATCCATTTGTCTTTTTTTTTTTAACCACCCTTCCCCAAAATTGCCAGATGAACTACTCAGACACAATTCCATGACTACAGTACACCATAGACCAAGAACTGACAATCATATTCTTACAGCTTCCAACTACTTTCTTCCACTCTATTTATCTCTAGTCCCTTCTTAAAATATTTCTTAATTATTTTATATATAAATAAAGGTTAATACTTGAAAGTCTATAAAAGCTTAGTCTAGTTTCCATTCTGGTTAATAATTATTCAATCTTTGATATGTAGAGATCTTGTCCCTTATACATTAAGATCTGGAAGAAATAAAACTCATTCTTTTGATTTTCAAAATTATTTCCTATTTCTGCAACATCACTCAATTTACAAGCTTTACTATCCTACTGTAATTTATCCATCTTCAAGTGAAATGAACTAGTGCTACACAACAGATTCCAAGTACTTGCCTCACTGGAATGAGTAACAGGCTGTGCTAGGAAGAGTACAACAGCATGAGGATAGTCAGACACTGGAGTAGGTTGCCTGGAGTGTATGTGGAATCTCCATCCCTGCAGATATTCAAAACTCACCTAGAGAAGAACTGAACAACCTGCTTTGACCAGGAGGCCAGACTAGGTAACTCCTGGAGGTCTATTCCCATCCATGCGACAGACAACTCTGGGACTTGTAAGAGTAGGTTCTTTTCCGTTAGTGTTACTTACTGCCAAAGATTTTAGCATGTAGCTTAACATCTACTGTGATTCATTCCCAAAGGTTAGACTTGAACAATTCACACAATACCTTCCACAAGGTTTAAGTCTCAGTCTTAAAGGAGACTGAGTACACAAACTGCTCTTCCAACAGTTTATGAGATGACCCTTATTAGCAATATTGTGTCAACAGGGAAATCCAGTGATTCACCCAAGACTAAAAGGAAAGCGTGTCCTATTTGGAAAACTCCAGTGTTACAGTATCCATAAAAAAAAAAAGAAGAGACCTTTCTTCTGCCTTGACATCCTACAAGATTTTAGCCAACTTCTGCTGGCAGGGCAAAAAAAACCCAAAACCATGCTAACTTCCAAGTCAAATACATATATTTCCCACTTCTCTTCAGTATTAAAATTGTCTTAGGCACATGACTGACTGATACAAATTGTAAAATACTATTTTGATAGGTCAGGGAGTATTTGAAAATGTAAGTGATTCTTTGAGGTATTTTTACGTCTTTCAAGTGACAGATACCCACAGGCAGCAAGGAAAGGCAAAAAAAATTATAATAAATTGTCAAACAAACGGTTAGCACACGGGCTGGTGTGCAATAACAAGCATTCTTAATTAATTCAAAAAGCTAAAATGAGCTCCGTTTTCCCAGCAAAGTGCTGGGGTTTTTTTCTATCAAGAGCCACATGTTTTCACAAATCAAGTAGAGTAAGCTCATGTCAAGGTCAACATGATGCATGCTTAAATTTTGTTAGCTGTAAATATAATATTACTGTCGAAAGTTGACAAAGTCATACATTATTATGTACACTCTGACAAGTTCCCTGATATCAATTCAGAATGACAGATAGAATAATCACATTCTAGTCTGACAAACTGCATTGAAAAACGTGACTCATAAGTACAAAAGTGGAGAGCTCAGCCATCTACATCAGATAATGAAGATTCAAAGACCTCTTTTCATCAGTGTCATTTGATTAGTCTCTCTTCAAAAAAGAGCCTTTTTCTTGTGATGAGGTGCTTTCTTTTATGTACTTTTTTTTTCTTTTTCTCTGTATTTCTTATTATCCATATACTGAGATAAAAATGATGACTGGCAAGGTGGCAATCTGTTTTGTTTTATTTGAGCTATAAATAGACCAAATGAAGCTACTCTCTCTCAGCACTACATGGATCATGCAAACGAACACTAGTAAAGAACAAAATAAAAAAAAAGGCCTTACTCAAACAAAACAACACAAAAGCCTACCATGAAATAATTGTGTAAGGATGTATTTTATTCTGGACAGCCTGACCTTTAGTATTATTTAGTTCATTTCAAGCACACTGATTCACTTTTACCTAAACAAAAGTAAATATATCTTTTAAACAACCTTCACAAAATAGTGAACCTAAAGGGAGACGCTACCTACATTACAGAACAAAAGAAAAAGGAAGACCTAAAAAAAAAAACTACACCAAAAAAAGCGACTTGAATGTTCACAGCAGCAAGGCAGTTTATCACAGGAACAAAACAATTACATATTACATATACGGGAAAAAGAAATGGTGTAAATAGCAGCCTTTCATTGCTAATGCCCTCAAGATACATGAAGCCACCCAAGGTATCACAAAACTGTTTCCCTCAGTAAGACATCTTAATCATTCTTCACAAAAATTATCTTGCTAAATAATGAGCACTAGATGTTTTTTGCATATACAAAAATTTTACATTTTACACTGGACACTTTAGCACAAACAGCTGACTTCTAATACAAATTTATCAAGTACCAAACCTCATATTGTAGCATATTGCCCTCAAGATTATTTCTGTAACTTAAAAGACAGAAAATATTCTGATATTCTTCCTAATGGTACCTGACATAGCATATATTAATTTTAATGCTTCATAAATACTACCATATAAATTAATACTACAGAACAGACCCTGTTAACAAGCAAACTGTGTAACAACAGTGTATACAGTCAGTAGGAAACTACCTCTGTGATTTCAAAGTACAATGACACTATTCTACAGAACCACAACATTGTAATAACAATAAAAACTGCATTTTTTAATGGATTGCATTTATTATACATTAAATTACAATTCTTAAGAACAACCACATAATGGCTAATCACATACAAATGTCAGGAACAGAATCAAATTTATTAAGCTCCTATTATAATTTTTCTCTTCTATTAATCTTCAGAATAATTGGGAGCAATTTTTAAAGAAAAATACCATTTAATATTAACCAAATTGTAGTACACACTAATTAGCTGTACTTCTTATTCAAAAGAGGGTTTTTGTTATTTAAAAAATACTCTTCCCAATAATTTAAAAATATTTTCTCTGTTACACATGCAATCTACAATGATTAAGAGATGGTTCACTCAGAAGGAGTACTGTATACCATGTCTTCTGTTTAGAAGGAAATACAAAGGCTCACAACAGCTTTGGTTTTGGTTATTAAATTGCATGCATACAGGAACATATGACTTGCACTTATCCCCAAAATTTTTCTTTACAATAATTTCCTAGCAAGTAAATGTGAAGTCTTTGCATTAATTTACAAATTCTCTGTTTCTCAGAATTTGCCACATGCACAAAGCTTAAAATAAAGGTATATACACACCCCCCCTCATGTGCATGCCTGTATTGAACATAAAGTTGATCGGAATCCAATAATGCATTCACAATACTGCATGAAGAGGTTTTTTCCCTGCTTATAAAAAACACTACATAACACTTAGAAGTTAAGGTAATCTGTGTCTGTAAATGCTAAATAGTTTCTGTATAAACAGACTTACATTAATTTCTACATTTAATTATACATTTAACTGTATAAAACAAGATCAATTTTCTGTTATGCGATAATCATTGGCACACTCACGTCACCCCTTTAAAACACAAGATTCTTAAATTCAGTACTTAAATGCACAAATAGAGAAAATATTGGGAAACAAAAGAGTATTTGTACTTTTTTTTAAGATTTTACTGCAAGTATTGTAAATAGATTGTTAATTGCAATTTTTTTTTTAAAGACAGTTATTTTAATACCAGTCAATGCTAACCAGTATTAAAATACATAGATTATAACATTGTAATTTTCATCTTACTTCACAGAAGGAGCAGTAAGTACAATGAGCAAAGAGTAGCCTTTCATTTATCTTCAATTAAAAGTAAAAAAAAAAAAAAATCTTGAGTTTTTGACGCATAAACATATTGTCAGTTTGAGCTAGCATAATCTGCAAGTTCTTTCTGCCCATGAGAAAGCTCAGTAAACAGAATAGCATTAATGTACTCATTAAAATAACAAAAAAAATTTTAAAATTTAAAAAGGAAAAATTAAACACTAAGTAGGATATGTTTTTTGACGTAAGTAAAAGTATATTCCAATAAAATTTATTAATTGGAAAATAAATTTTAAAAACAAGCATCTCAATAAACTTAGCATAGCCTTTAGAGTCCCTCCACCCATACAAAAAAAGCAGTAAAATAACAAGTGTTTAGAACAATATTTTCTTGAACAATAAATAGAAAGCATTTCCTATTTAAAGCTGAAAATTAAGAATATCATATCTTTAAATAAAACCTTGAACCTAAAAGACTGCATTAAAGAAGTTTAATAAAAATTAATTTTTCAGATAGTTAAACACAGTCTCAAAAAGAAGTTCAAAATACAGAAAGAAAAATACACTGGAAAAGTGGACACAGGACATTTCTATCCATTATAGCTTTGTTATTCTGTTAACATTTTTAGTATTCAACTTTAAACTAATGTTTCTGAGCTAGTAAATATAATAAAGTAACATGCATCCCCTCCAAAGGATTTAATTTCCTTGTTCTTTACTTTGTAGCTATTTGTGGTGTGATTATTAATAAACAGAGCAAAAATTTCTTCCTTGAAGTGAGTTAGATACATTCATCAGACTTACCAGAATTGCAAAAGAAAAGCTGGGTCCTTGTTACCTACATCCACAGTTGTTTAAGTGTAGATTACAGCTACAGAAGACCAAAAAGATACGGGATGCATACACAGGGCTAATGTAAGTCCCAGGGAGGTGGATAGAAAAAATATCCTAACAGCTAATATATCTAATTATATATTTCTATTATATTCAAGTTTAATATTAAAATTACAAAAGAATAGTGAGAGTAAAACTTGGAGGATAAGGATCAAAGCATCATGAGTGAACAATGTAACAAGTGAGACCTTACTAACATGTTCAAGAAAAGCACTCTGTCACAAAAGCAGCAGCAGGAAGGAAGGCATGACCACGAAATCGAATGTGTTTTTAGATTTTCTTCATTTGGATTCATCTGGATACCATGAAAATATGAAGCACCATGATAATTCAGTGGTATGAAAATGAATGGAACAAGACTGTAATCTAAGAATCTGCTCCAACCCTCTCCTGATAAATCATAGCTGAGAAACCAAAAACGTGGTTTGATCATATTTTCACTACTAACTCCTACAAAAGTACAAAAATTTTCTGACAGTACAAAAATGACTGGTACTAGTTTGTAGTAGTAATCAAACATATTCATAAGGTGATGAGCTAGAAATTTCTGAGGCAGCAGAAACTAGTACAGTGAAAATAACCAAAGTGCTGCATGACTCACGTTCTATCACTTCACTGTAAATAAAGTATTCAATTTATTCAAGAAAGGGTAAAAACAGATTAAAAGGATGAGGAAAACAAAGTATTAGATTTCATTGAATCCGATGAGAAAATAATATTTTAAAAAACTCACAACTATTCTTTTTTTAACACTACTAGTTGCAAAAGGATTTTTCTATCCCTTACTTTACTACAACTCATGGACAAAGTAAATTTTAAATTATTGATTTCTACATTCCCAACTATCTTTATATTGCAACTTGGTGTTTTGCCCTTCTCAATCAATCCCTAAAAACTTCTTTAGTTACATTTCAGCAGTACCAAGACCAACCAGGTTACAACTGTTCATCAAGTATAGATGGTATATAAAAACAGACACTGGACAAGGCAAAGCCACACCACTTATCTGCATTAGCTATTTTCTGTTCCCTTAAACTGTTAAATATTTACATTTATTTGAGCTTGCAAATTCAGGTGAGAATGGAAGGTGTCTCAGTACTGTCAAAGTACATGTAGACTGTATTCATCATGTATTAAAGCTAAAAGTGTAGCTATATGAGTCAAGTTACACATGGCATTTATTTTATTTGGTACCTTTTTTTTATTTAATACCTACTGCCTTTTACATTTTAGAAGTTTACATAAAAACTTAAAATTCTTCCACATTTATTATAGTTTCATGCCATAAACCCATTTCATGTTGCAACCAATATGACAGAGTAATCTTAAATACAAAAGGGATAAAACACACCATGATCAAATGCAGACAGCACATGCATGATTTGATATGCTCAAACACAATCAAAGACTTAAAATGCTTTCGCATTTAAAAAAGATAAAATTTTAAAAAATTATGCTGTGTTTCTGATACTTAATATTTATGCTAAACTGTAACAGGTTACTCATCTTAAGAATCAAAATTAATTAGATGAGATGAATACTCCCAATTGAAATATCTGGCAAATTTCTGACTTGATTAATCAGGATTAGATTTGATACACTACACAATTCAGGCAAACAAAAAAGAATTAGGAGCACAATTAACGACAATGAGGTTTTGTTGTGTGAAAATCTAATCTAAAAAAACACAGGCATTCTTTCCCTTCAGATGAGTGAACAAAGACTGAAACATAACATAAAAACAAGTAATTTATAACTCATGTTAGCACATCAAGTGTAGACTCTCTTTCAAGTCATTTTCAGACCTACTGCTCTCCATTTTAAATTTCCTTCCTCTTTTTCATAAATAATTTTTTTGTGATGCTCATTAGTATCTGTTTTGAAAATTATGGGGATCTCTAAATTACTGAGGATTTTGCCACCTCAAAGATACCTCAAGTAAGAAAGAGCACAACAAATATTTGAAGAAACTTTTCAAAAAGGAACACGACAAGACACTCTGCAAAATTATTACAATAGGATCAACAACACATGGCCTTGACAAAGAATATCATTAACTGGCCCTCAGATTTCACCATCCTGGTAACTGTTTTATCATTATAAAGCACACTAACACTGTAAAATAAAATATTAGATGCAAACGCTACCACATTTCTTGTTGCAACAAAAAGCGTGCCTCCCATACAGATACAACTTTCTAGGGCTCGATATTTACCGTCATTTCATTTCTTCACCATCCTTTCCTCCCCTATGATTTTCCTTCTCTTTCTTATTCCTACCTTTTGTTTTTCCTTTTCTTCTTCCCCTCTCTTACTATGCACGTCTGTTTTGTCATCTGCTCTCATTTGTTACTTTCCTCCAGCTGGCAGCATGTGATCCCTGGGGCCGAAGTCCCATTTAGCCATGCCTGAGAATGTCAAGCAATTCTGGCTATGAAAGCCAGCTACCACCTGGGAAGGGATGGGGGGGCTCTAAGTCCACCAGAAAAGGCTGCCCAATAAAAGTCAGCTCGCAGCCTATAATTATAACCCCTCATGCACTGACACTGGGGTCTTGGAAAACGTCCAAGCTTTCCTTTTTCCTACCCCTCCCCTCCTGTTCATTTTCTGCACTCTGGCAAACTGATAAGAAACTGAAGTGGTACTCAACACTTTGGTACATCTCAAGGGTCTTATCTTACTGCCTAAATAACACCCTCTTGCAAACAGAGACCCCACTAACTGAGAAAAGAGCACTCAAAAATGCAGAGTTGTTTTATTCACTGAAGTACAGAATGCTTGAGCATGATTGTTTCAATATATTGCAGTGCAGTCCCTAAAGTCAGTTTGCAGCCCTTTTTTGCAGTTGCAAACACCTTCCTTACGCTGGAAATACTATCCCTGCTGTACTCACTGTTAGCAAAATACATAGTTTAACAGCCCTTTTAAATCCACCGGAATTATACTGGAGCAATCATTTTAACTGAATCCTTAAAAATGTGTACAGGCTACACATATTACTAAGGCTATCAGCAACGGAATTACACTGATACATTCATCTCACTGTAACACAGTATTTCATAAACTACACACATCCTACGCAACAGAGTATTTGAAACAGAGGTATGTCGATATCAGTCAGTACATAAATAGCTGACACATCAAAAAGATACATTTACAGATCAACAGATCAAAGGGATCTTCATTTTAATATCTGCAGTATTTCTAATGTGTCAAACTGCAAAGTTATTTTTGCCACATTTAAAATTTCATGGATATTTTTAAGTGGTTTATAATATGCAACGACAAGCTCTATCCTCCATTACAAAACCGTACCTTGTGTAAGTGCACTACAGCAATGATAAAGAAAACACACTGCGACAGAATAGTGGCTTTATGGAGAGAGAGAAAAAAAAACCACAAACCAAACACACACATACACACACAAAAGCCCAAACAAAAGTGAACAAAAATCATATCAAAAAAACCAAAACCAAAACCTTCACCAAAAAGCTCCAGCACAAAAAACCCCACTAAAATCAGTAGGATACTGCACAGGATTTGAGTTAGTCTTTGTTGAATAATGTCCTCAAATACTCCAAAACACATGACGACCTATTATCACTCATTCTGGAATTGAGCTTTAACAAACAGTGTCACAGTGTCCTGTGACACAAATCTATCTTGTTCGTAAAATTAATTGTACCACTATTACAGAACACTTATTGAAGTGAGCACCTAATGTACTTTCAGCATTAACCTAGCAATAGCTGGTACAGGATATGCTCTGGTTCTTGCTAAAGGAGAAAACTGATACTGGAAGAAAGACTGTAATTTTACATATAAGGAGAAGACTTATGAATAAAGGCATACCCAGTGGGCACAGTAGAACATTTCTCAAGACATCCAAAGCAGTGATTCTGCCCAAATTAAGACTTTAAATTACTCTCTCAAACTGTGATGCATTTATCAGATATTTCCAAAGAGTTAAAGACACTGTAGCGTGAACCTACAGGGAAGCACTCCACACCATTTTCAAAAGACTACAGATATAAAAATCTGTCAGTATGCAAAGTAATTCTGAATTCATTTAGTAAGTAAAATAATTCACGCTTATATTACTGATGGATGGCTCCACACATACCAATGCCAGATCAAGACCACACATAAGATTCAAATGACATTATGGCAAGTTTTGTGCTATGTAGTCAACTGGTGTAGAACAGAGTGATCATTTTGACTCCTTTCCATTGCTATTGATCCTCTACCACAGCAATGCTCTTGTACATTAAGTCCTATAAACCTGACTGTAGCTGATAAACCAGCCCTATACCTAATGAAGAGCCAACCACTGTCTTCAAAAAAATCTTTATTGTATTAGTGGTATTAGATGACTGATTCAGAATTGCAAACTTCAGAATACAATTATTTCTACCTTTAATTTATTTCAACAGTTACCTGTGTTTTAAGTGACCATTCTAATACATTAGATACATCGATGTATTTTCATTCAGTGTCCTAAACATATCTTCCTCTTCCATTTCCTCTTCTCCCAAGCTGCATCAGCTAAAACCTATTTAATTTGATATTTTCCTCTCTAATTAGACCACAGTAAAAATAAGGAACCATTATTCTGGGACTTGGATGGTCATGGAAGGCTCTTTGTTCATTTGCTCATTTTCAAGAATCAGAAAGATTTGACTTAAATTAATTAAAAAGGCTACTTGAATTACTTTTTTATTCTTTCTAAAGGTCTAATGTTCTGATTAGCTTGTATTTATGTAATAAAAATACCCATCCACTCTTTATCCCAGAATCAAAGAATCATTAGGGTTGGAAGGGAGCTTTAGAGATCATTTCACACAACCCTCTGCCAAGCCAGGGTCACTTGGAGCACGTGACACAGGAACACATCCAGGTGGGCTTGGAATGTCTCCAGAAAGGGAGATTCCACAATCTCCCTGGGCAGCCTGTTCCAGTGCTCTTCCACCCTCAATGTAAAGAGGTTCTTCTTCATGTTGAGGTGGAACTTGTTGTATTTTAGTTTATGGCCACTGGACGTCATCCTGTTACTGGGCAGCACTGAAAAGAGTCTGGCACCATCCTCTGGGCACCTGCCTTTGAGATATTTATATGTACATATTATTCAGTCATATTTTTCTCAGTTTTACATCTACCCAAATTTCTCTTCCCAGAGATGTCCAGAGATTTCAGTGTTCCTACTAAGATTTAGTCAGAACTTCTAACACTGCAAAGAGTTATTTAGCTTTGTAGTGTGCGTCTCCTAGAACGCTTCCATCAACGCTGCCTCCGTACAATCCTAAACATCCACTGGTCAGATTATGTGACTAATACGTCTGTTCTAGAACAAGCAGCAGTCACAAGTATTGAGGCCATGTTGCTGAGAACACAGCTGCGCTGGGCAGGGCACCTCTCCAGGATGAAGGACCACCGCCTCCCTAAGATCTTGCTTTATGGTGAACTTGCCACTGGCTGCCGCAAGAGAGGAGCCCCGAAGAAAAGATACAAGGACTCCCTGAAACAACATCTCAGCCTTGGCCAGATTGATCATCATAACTGGTCTACTCTGGCCTCCAGTTGGGAGGTCTGGAGACACACCATCTATAACGCTGCTGTTTCCTTTGAGAACACACGCAGGATCACTCTCGAGGGGAAATGACAACGCAGAAAGAACCGTGTCTTGCAGAATATACCATCTAAAGAGTCTTTCTGCTGTGCCTTTTGCAATCGGATATGTCTGTCTCGTATTGGCCTCATAAGCCACCAGCGTGCCTGTAACAAATGTGGATAGAGCCTTCCCAAATCTTCATTTGCGAAGCCCAGCCATGATGATGATGATGATATAAAAATGTAATCCAATATTAAAGGGAATATAAATAAAGGAAATTCTTTATACATTCAGAATTAAAAAAAGGATGCTCCAAAAGTAAGCAGAGGAGGAGGTTTCCATTTTGCCTTTCTCAATAAGGTAGAAATGCTGTGAATTTTTAGAGGGAAAGATGAAGAAAGGAGGAAGGCATCTAAATTTGGAACAAATCTAGAGGGAGACAGTACGGAGAAGAACATAAAGCCTGGGGAGTTCCGTATTCCCTGCAACTAATTATACATTTACCATCACAAGTCATTATGGTTTTAGACATAAGTTGAATAAGCATGTAAGAATAACACATAAAATACTGTACATTAAAAAGTAGATGCATAGTTCACATTATTTAGAAAAAGTAGACTTTTCACAAGCAAAAGATGAATTTTAAAAAAAGAAGAAAGTCAAAACCCACTGGCAGAGGGAGGTGGAACAACAATTCAGAATAGTCTATTATGAGACAGAGACCTCAATTCCTAATGACAGGTACCTCTAAAATTACGATACGTTTAACAAGAAGTAACTCAAGGTAAGCAAAACTAGCCTAACAGAGAAGGCTGCTTTATTTATAAAATCTGGGCAATTTCTGGTGCTTGTTTTTTGTTGCTTTGTTGTTGTTCTTTTTTAATTTTAGCCTAAGGTTAGAGCTACAAAATTTACAAAATGAGTCTAACAGACTAAGTAGCTGCAGCAGTCTATACAGATGCAAAGAAAAAATTAAAAAAAAAATAAAAGACACACAGTCCATCTCCTTCTGATGGGTCTGGCGTGAGTCTTTTTTCAAATGGTTGCAAATCCAGATGGGATGCAGAACAAATTTAGGAAGACATTTTTGTTGTGGTTAGAGTTTTATTTTTTGCCAATTGGAACATTAAACATCGAGAAGATAAACACATCACTTGAAGCTAGCTATTAAATGATAAATATGTTAGGGAACAAAAACCAGCCAAAATGTAATAGAGTTTTAAGTTTTTAGGTTTAAGTGATTATTATGAGGACTCAGATGGTACTGCAGCTGAAGCTGTATTATACTATACAACGGAACCTTAGAAGTGCCATTTCATTTAATAATAACAATAACAAATAATAAAGTAAAGAAGTAAAGCATGCATAGCAAATTCATTCCCATTTATCTACATTACAACAGGAGGAAAACCATGTATGACTTTCTGAATACAAAAATGTATTTTGAATTTTCTTTTTTGCTGGATTTGTAGCTAGTTTTCTTTAGCTCAGAGATGAAAAAACAAACCAAACTGAATATGATTTTCTCCAAAAAATATTCAAATACTAGTCACTGATTGCAATTTTTGTATGTGTGAGTATTATTTGGTTTTAAACCAAGAGTCACCTGAAATGGAAGACTCTGAGATCAATAATGTAAGAGTAAAGCTTGAGAAGCTGCATGAAAGCTGAAGTATTACACAATCAAGAACAAAAGGCCTGTCACAAAAGTACAGAATGAGCTCAGGTTGTTCTTTCTGCACAGCAACAGCACAAATATTACAGAGCTACACAGACGTTTCAATTTTGCTTAGTCAATACTGAACTACGTAAAACATTCCAAAATGATAATAAAACTGCTGGAGTATTTTACTCTCTGAAATACCTAGCCATATACACACAGTCACACTTCCCAATTTAACAGAAACCACCACAACACATACCCAATAAGGCAAAAATATCCTCCACTCTGCTGTTGTGAGACCTCACCTGGAGTGCTGTGTCCACCCATCAGCTGCCCAGCACAGGAAGAAGAGTCCAGTGGAGCAACACAAAAATGATCACAGGCCTGGAGCACCTCTCATGTGAGGAAAGGCTGGGAGAATTGGGATTATTCAGCCTAGAGAAGAGGAAGCTTTGGGGTGACCTAACTGAGGCCTTCTAGTACTTAAAGAGGAGCTACAGAATAGCTTGAGAGGGGCTTTTTGCAACAGCATGGAATGACAGGAAAAGTGAGAATGGTTTCAGACTGAAAGAGGTTTAGATTAGATATCAGGATATCAAGAAAAAATTCTTTACAGTGCAGGTGGTGAAGCGCCAGAAAAGGTTTCCCAGAGAACTTGTGGATGCCCCACCACTGGAAGTGTTCAAGGTCAGGCTGGATGGATAACATGGTCTAGTGGAAGGTGTCCCTGCCCACAGGTGGTTGGAAGCAGGTAATCTGTAAGCTCCCCTCCAACCCAAACCATTCTATGATCATATGAGGACAGGAAGAGGAAAGGAGGAGGTGAAGGGAATCTCTTCTAAAATACACCGAAAATTTTAGATCATAGCAGCAAAAAGAACTATGTAACCGTTAAACGATAGAACAATTTCTATTACTTAAGTTTTTTTCAATGTACACTCTACAATACTTCTTATTATGAGTCCAGAAAAATAAATTTATAATTGAAATGGCACAACTAAGCCTCCTAATAAAATATTTTTTGTTAATACATTTGCTGTGTAAAGTGAGCCACCCAAAACAAAAGGAGTTGTAAAAATATACCTAATAGAATAAAAAGATTCAGAAATGAGGAAGTTACTTAAGGTACCAATAGATTTGCTTAATAAAATACATTAATTTACAGAATTACGTTATTGAACACCATGAAAAAACATCACAGCTACAAAATTACTTAGGCAATGCAGGTGTGCTTATATATGGGTAAATATTTCACAAGTGGAACACTATTTGAGGAACATCAAGTATGGTATATTATCATCACACTTGAAATATCAATAGGCAATCCCTTACTGCTATATTATAACCAGTTAGACTTTATGTTTTGAATTATAGCAAAACTCTCCACACAAAAAGTTATGTGTGTACTTGTAGGATACGTTTCTACATCTCTTTGTTTAAAGAAATTTTGATAGATTTATGACATTTTGAACGGAATGCAGAAACTAAGCCTAAGACATGCCTTAAGGAGTACATTAACAGCAAAAAAAACCATTAAAGAGCTTTCACAAAAAATTGTAACAATTCATAAATTTCTTAAAAAAAAAGTATTGTTATAATTTACTATTATATTAGTTTCAGATTTTATCCTCAGTCATCAAAATGCAAGACCACTGCAAGACAATGCAATAGAAAACCCAAGCTGTTTTGCTTCAAACAGGGGTCCTTTGCAGATTTTTTTCAGCTGAAGTCCATTAGAGCATTACATAAGCAAAGCACCTTCAATTGCCCTGAAGAAATGGGAAATAAAACTCTTCCCTCTCCAATTCAGTTTCCATCTTCTCTCATTCACTGTACATCAAAGGGAATCAATGCAACCTGACACACAAGGACTATTCCCCTCAGTGATCCAGCAGGTGCTGAGGCCAGACAGAAAGCCTGTTTTCCGCAGCCCTTTACCTTGTTTGATCACTGGTTACTTTTGATCTGACACTGTCCTCATGCTAGTAATGACTTCCCCCTCACAGAACCCACCTCGCATCTGTCACCCAGAATAAAGGGTATCACACTGCGCCCTGACAAGGCCTACGGCCACGGGATGTGCTGCCAGCGAGAGGCTCCCCAGCTCCCACCATTTCCAATTCAGCTCCCTTTGTTCTGCTTGGTACCGGGGCCAGGGCACCAGTGACAACAGAAAGGATTATACACCAGCTGTGAAGCTGAGCCTTCATGAATTTATATCTTTTCATCTCAGCTTCATCGTCTCCTTAAATGCAGTGAACTTCATGGTGGTTACTGTGAAATACACATCCAACAAATGTTATGGAAAGTTTGTTTAAATCCTCTTTTCCTGGAAAAGAAAAGCCAGTGAATGTCCTCTAGTTAAACTGAGAGGCACATCTTTTTCCCCAACTATTACTACAAAAGTTTTCCAACTCATGTTGTAGGAGGCCACTAAAGGCCAGCTGCCAGCCTGTAGCACTGGAAGGGCAAAGCAAGTGAGAGGAGGAGGATATGATTTTTGTTTTATTCACAAAAAGTGTTTGAGAGCTAAACAAGTGAATTCTTTATATCCATTTCTTCCTTGCAACTATTGTGTGCTTTAACAGCAGCTAAAGAAAAGTAGAGAAGGACTTTAAAGCAGATCATGTTAGTTGGAGAACGTAAAAAAAAATTAAAATTTTTCTTATAAAAATCAAGAATACCTATACACATGGTTCAAACAATGATAATATAGATTTTGTTTTAGCTTTGTAATTACATGTCTTTGTTCTCAGACAACTGCAAGAGAAGTGTAGGGAACAGAACAAAGGTCTCTATGTAACCCTTGTTGATCTTACCAAGGCTTTCGATGCTGTGAGCAGAAAAGGTCTGTGGCAGATTTTGGAACATTTAGGATGTCCTCCCAAGTTCCTTAAAATATGGCAATGCACTTTCTGAGCCCTTTCTAATAAAGAATGGTGTGAAACAAGGCTGTGTTCTTGCACCAACCCTATTCACAGTCTTTTTCACCATGATGCTCCAAAGGGCCATGGCAGACCTTGATGATGATCAGGACAGTATCTACGTTCAATATCGTACTGATGGAAGCCTATTCAACCTAAGGCGACTGAAGGCCCACACTAAGACCTTAAACCATCTTGTCCGGGAGCTGCTTTATGCTGATGACATCGCCCTTGTCGCTCACACAGAAGCAGCTCTGCAGCATTTAACATCCTGCTTTGCAGATGCTGCTGAGCTTTTTGGGCTGGAAGTCAGCTTGAAGAAGATAGAAGTCTTCTATTAACCTGCACCTCAGGAAGTCTTCTATCAACCTCATATCACCATTGGCCAATCAGAGCTCAAATCAGTCCAGCAGTTTAATTACCTAGGTAGCCTCATCTCCTTGGATGGTAAGATTGATGGGGAGATAGACAACAGGTTAGCAAAGGCATATAGTGCCTTTAGAAAGCTTCATAAAAGAGTTTGGCGAAATAAACACTTGAAGAAAAGCACAAAGATCAGTGTTTACAGAGCCATAGTGTTGTCTACTCTTTTATGTGGGTCCGAATCATGGGTCATTTACTGCCATCACCAGCAACTCCTAGAACGCTTCCATCAACGCTGTCTCTGTACAATCCTAAACATCCACTGGTCAGATTATGTGACTAATGCGTCTGTTCTAGAACAAGCAGCAGTCACAAGTATTGAGGCCATGTTACTGAGAACACAACAACTGGGCTGGGCAGGACACGTCTCAAGGATGAAGGACCACTGCCTCCCTAAGATAGTGCTCTATGGCGAACCTGCCATTGGCTGCCGCAACACAGGAGCCCCAAAGAGAAGATACAAGGACTCCCTGAAACAACATCTCAGCCTTGGCCAGATTGATCATCATAACTGGTCTACTCTGGCCTCCAATCAGGAGGTCTGGAGACACACCATCTATAACACTGCCAATGCCTTTGAGAAAGCACACAGGATCACTCTCGAGGAGAAAAGAAATGCAGAAAGAATCGTGTCTTGCTGATACCATCCAAGGAGTCTTTCTGCTGTGCCTTTTGCAATCGATCTTGTCTATCTCGCACTGGCCTCTTTAGCCACCAGCATGCTTGTAACAAGTGTGGGTAGAGTCCTTCCCAAATTTTCATTCGTGAAGCCTAGTCATGATATTTGAATTTCACCGTAGTAACATATTTGAAAGATAGGCACCCTTTTTCGGTCTGGAAGTCCAGATAAAGAAGTAAAACTCACATCACAAAGGATACGATCTCACTTTTCCACTACTACATAAACATAGATTTGTATGACATTGGTTCTTAAAGATTACACATTTTATACCCTAAGTAAGAGGGTCCTGACTTCCAGAGAGTGTTGCATACTCATACTTCAAAATTAATAGGAACTGAGCACACTAAAAGTATTTGGAAATAACTTTTTGAAGACCTAAGTGTATAGGAACTCAATTATGTAAACTGCTTAACTTCCAAAACTGAAATCAGATCTCCTAAAGAGTTGTAGGTCTAATTAACACTTACATGATTCAGAATCAGTACCTCTAGTCACTATTAATTTTTAACGAAATTCTTTTGAAAATTCAACTTATTTTTCCAATTATTCCCTCTTAAAAGTAATACTCAAACTCCAGAAGTTAACTGGCCTCTTTTGTGGCCTGCTGAACTTCATGTGGCAAGATAATCATGCACAGTAATAGCGCATCAAAACTTGCTGACATCCCCACATGCATCCTAGGATAATCCCAAAAGGAAGTGAAAGAACACAAAGAAATTGAGGTCCTTCATTTTCTGCCCTTTTCCATCAAGAAACTCCAGGCCACTATATTAGCAGCAACAAGATTTACTCAAGTCCATCCTTGCAAGATCACACAAAAAATGTAACAGCTAAAGGAAGTCATGACAATAGATGGATTTGTCAGACTTTGTGCAAGGCACTAATTGGGAATACTAAAGCCCTCCAATCCGTATTTAAGGAAGCTAGCTACCTTAAGACAGACAATTATTTTCAGAATTTTTAATACAACCATGGTTTCTTGACAAAATTCAGCTTTTTAAAAGAAGAAAATCACATTTTGTCTGACAATTTAAGCTTATCTATCACTCTCTATCGATACACCACCTTTGTTGCAAGTGGGTACTAGATGAATATAAAGAAAGAAAAAAACCTTCAAAACAAAATAATACAGGGGGGACTAATGTACAAAATTGTGAGAACTAAACTGGAACAGATCTCTCTCTGATTTAAGTTAAAATACAAAGTTACAGAATTTAAAAGAAAATCATAAGATGTCAAAAACATTGGAAATATCCAAGGAAAAGAAAACAAAAAGCATCTGCAATATTTCTAGGCTTATCTGAACAGAATATAACAAAATGCACATGAATCCAACTGATGAAATATCTTTGTATGGCAATCTATATGTAACTTAAAATACAGCCTGGAAGACAAATACTTCAACTGTTCCAGAAGTAAAAAAACCAAAACCTCAAATAACAGAAAAAAGAAGTTTAGCAAACTTGAAAGATAATCAAATAATTAGAAAGTCAGCATGTATTTGGAGCTAGACACTTTTCCAGAAAAGATGAAGTTCATTGAAATTATAACTTTCATGGAAAACATGACCAACTGCAAAGAGCAGCAACACATCTCTCTGTAAGAAAGGGTATGAGAGGGAAAGGAAAAAAACCCAGAACTTAACACCATCCCCACATACACATCTTCCAGCATGTACTGTACAGGTCACATCCTACCAAATAACTGTTCTGTACAAAAATGAACAGACCTTACTATCACCTCGAGTTGATACCACTTAACTCAGGTATTCTTGCTGAGAATTCTCTTCTCTGTTCATAAAAGTCTTAACACTTGTTCTGATGCAAAACACCAATTTTTTTGGAATTTTGTGGGTTTGTGCTTTGTGAGGATGCCATTGCTAACAGTACAAACAGATATAAAGCAAACAAAACACACCTTGAAAAAACTCTGTGTCAGTAAGTGAAAACTTAATATAAACCATGGAAGTATGTAAGACAAACAAAAAAGTGCTCAAGAGAAGGAAAGCTTGGGGGGGGGGGGAAATCACTTCAGTCAACTTAAAAGGATTGCAATAACACGAATAACAACAAGGTGAAAATTATGGGGTTGCATCATAATTGTAATCTACTGCCTGAATTTGAAAACAAATTATGGAAGCCCTTTGCCTTCTTCAAACAGTTTACAAAAGAGAATAAAACCAAAAAAATCTAAAATCTTTGTGAGAGAAATAATAACTTTCAATAAACATTCTTGATACCACTTAAATTATTTAGGAAAAAATGAGTTAGCTATTAAATGACATGGTATTTGTATAACAACCAGATTAGACTCAATAACAAAGGTAAAACCTCTGTAAAATATCTAGATTTCAGAGAGAAATGGTAAAGAAAAAATGTGGATATATAAAAACATAGATATAAAAGGATTCAAAAAAATACCATTGGTCATATAAAAGCTTTTTCTTGTTTTTTCTTTTTTTTTATTAAGGTTAGTATTTAATGCTGCTACAGTTAAATCAAAATTCTCAATCAACAGAAGAGCCTCAATTTTTCCTTTTATCTGAAGGTTTGGAATTCTGTTTTTCTTTGCTTGACTGGAAAGCAGAGAGAGTTTTGAAAAAGATTAGAGACTCTAAAACCACTCCACAGACCAACTTTGGTTACTACAAGAAATAAACAGTTCCCCTGAAACAGATGATAATTAGGTAGAGGAAAATTGCATCTTTTCTGCCCTCACATCACACCATTGCCCCAAGCAGTCCACAGTGGTCATAAAAAAAACACATTCTTAATAACAGGAATAGAATACTGAGGTTGAATTGTCAGCCTCCATCCATCAGAACTCCTCACACACTGGCCATATAAGTTGAGCAATGCACAAATAATGTTGAGTATTGGGCCTTTAAAAAAAAAATGGCACAGTACAGTTCTTCACCCAATACAGATGCATACAATTTATCCCAACTAATTTTAACATAGCAAATGTAAGCATTTTATAAATTGATACTTATTTACATAATATTATGTTTAGAAGGAAGAAAAGAAGCAGCAATATGCATGTGGTATGACAAAATGCCTTCAATCCCAACAGTAATTCAAAAGCTGTATTGGGTAGTAATTCAAAACTTCATTATCTGTGTAATTCACCTGTAAGAAGTCAAAAAACTGATTGAGGCACTTTGTGGCTCATAAATTCACACATGAATAGTTTGAAAACTGACTGACAAAGATTTTTTTGCTTAGCTGGTAAAAATCACAGTGTTAGTATAGCAGACTGGATTTCACCAAGACATTGGAATACCTGTAAATTCAGTTATAAATTCCCAAATTTATAAATGGGGCACCATCACTGCGTGAGTATCTGTCCTGTTTAACACATTTGTCTTTTTTAAAGACCATTTTCTATAACCGAAATCCATTGTTAAAAGCTTATAAAATGGTAGCATAGAATAAAACACAAAAATATCCCTGTGAATTTATACGTGCAATGTATATGGCAGAAGTCTACCTATGGCAAAAACATTCCATCTCAGAAGTGAATTAATTTTTCACACAGTGCTGTACAGATGTATGAGATTTCACTTTTAAAGATGAATCCAAAAACATTTTCCATAATTCCTCTCAGCAGACTTGATGTTTTAAGATATGATTTCCCACTCCTCCTTTCATTTTGAGGAAACTGTACACCAAGGAAAACATTCAAGAATTAATTTTTCCAAGCTAGTATGATGCTTGTAATCTATTTCTTTTATTCCACATTTATCTATTATTTTGGTAATTTTTTATTTTAAAGACAAGATCACGTGCAGTACTAATTAGCAACCCTCTGTGATAAAAGTAGCTTACATTTAATCTCAGAAATAATACTAATAATACCAACAACTTAAACATGTCCCAAAAATGGGAAAAAAACCAAACAAACTGAGTTTGGGGAAAGTCTGACTGCCACTCTCCATTCTCTTCCACCACAAAAAAGTCAGAACAAGCTGTAAGACTGGATATGTTTGGAGAGCAGCATCACTATAAGGCAACTGACCTATCCTTCAATTACACTTAGCCTTCACTTCAAGGAGATCCATGGAAAAAGTAAGACAGCAATATTAAATTAGTTGGTAGTTCTTCAATAATTCTTCAATAATTTGTTTTCAAAATCAACAGCTGCTTTTGATTTTGAGGTGTATGAGATTAGTAATTACTCCTTACATTCTGCAGCCTAACTTTGTTGCATGACAAGCTTAAATCAAGAAAACCATAATCATATGTCTTCTGAATACAAACAGGTTCACCAGTAAAAACAGTACTAACTACATCCACTATGTTAAGCAAAGAAAGTAATTTGCTGTGTTTACTGCAAAAAATAAATACTTAAATAAATAAGATAGCCAAATCTGTCACAAACAAATATACCTGGAGAATTTAATAGATGGAAGAGGATTGCAGTCTCCTGTGATGGATAATAACTACTGCAGAAGTCAACTCTCATAGTAAACAAAGTCACAGCACACCAATGATTCCAGCACGGCAGATTTGATACATTAAGAATGACATAATTAACAGAGCTACCTGATTAAAAGAACAATTTATTTTGGGCACAAATTCTTAAGCCAAGGTATCTAAATATTTGATCTGCCTGTTGTCCCTCATAATGCATTGAAATTTATCTTCTTTCAAAGCAGCACCTCCTACATATACCAGTCACAGAAAGATACAAAGTATGTTTAATTCAAGAAGAATGTATTAAAATTTCTATTTGAAGTGCTGGACTAAAATATTACATTTTTGCTTGCAAAATTCTTTAAAAATATAAGCCAAATAATATTATAGAATGAAATTTTTGTTCTTCAAATAACATGCCAAAAATGGTGGAGCATTTATATATATTGTACTACAACACTTCTGCACAATATCTAAATGTAAACCAACTGCAGAAAGATATTCCTCAGATCAGAAGTGCTTATACCACCACAAACACCAAGTTTTTAACTTTTTTTAATGTACATTTAATATCTTCAATCACCTTCTATGATCTTGTCCGCCTTCAAGCTTAAAAGCTATTGCTAAGTGGCAAGTAAATATTGTTCGGAAGACAAAAAGATCTACACATTACAAATCATGCGATTACTGTAATGTGATACACTTTTTATGCATTTCTAAGTGGATAGCTTAAAATAGGTATCTAGATTTAGTTCTTAATTAAAATATACTTGAAATTTTTCCTTTAAAATTACTGTAGTTTGAGAACAGGAGCTTAAAATACTTGTTTCAATATTCTATGTATGTCTAATTTAATGTACAAACTGCATTATCATCATCTTCATAAGATTCAAGCAAATTACTAGCAAATCCAAAGTTAGAAATAAAAATAATGAACTCAACATAGCAGCTTTTTTTGCAGTACCTCACCCAAGTTTTATCTGGGGAAGATTCAGGTTCACAGATGCATTAGACCTGTTCCTACACTCGAAGAATTGCTATTGACGTGTAAAAGCAGAAAGAAAGGGAACTAAACCAGCATGCCAATACAGGATATCCCTTGGTTCTATACTACTTTTCAGTCCAAGAACAGAGTATTTTACAGGAGAGGAAAAGGAGTTTTGAATTTCCAGATAACTTCACCCACAACAGAGGAGGCGGGTAAAGGCCTTCACAGGACATCACAGTCCTACCAGATAAAAATCACAAGAACTTTGTTGCCTTCCGACAAAAAAAAATAATTACTTCTTCTAAAGGATGATGGTGTTCTTCATTTTCAGTTTGTATAATAGCATTAGTATAAAATTCACTGTCTAGATATCTTTTCTTGCAGCAAAATTAAAATCAACCACTTATCTCTACAGGCACCACAGTTTCACATCAGTTCACTGAGGACTAGTATCACAATCGAAAAAACAAAAGGTCAGCTGTAGCAACCCTTCCATAATAGTTTATCTGCAACACCTTTCCCAAGTAAGATTAAAAAGAAAAAAAACAAAGAGGCAAAGAACAGGAAGTACACACTGTTAACACCCATACTATTTCTATCTCATTACATGCACATCAAAACTAGGTTGTTACTGAAAGTTTATTGCAAATACTTTAAAATCTGGAGAAATTATAGTCTATGAGCAACAGGAATAATACAGTGCTTTTCAGACTGTACAGTGCTAAGAGACATTTTAAAAAAAAAACCAAAACAAAACAGGACATTAGCACAAGAATAAGCCCTATAGGAAGAATGAATTTTCTAAGATATTCTGAAATATAATCGGCATGTAATGATGAAGGAAAATGGTACTACATACAGCTGTTCTGAAATCTATACAGTACAAATTTCTGAAGTATGCACCATTAGGGTATTTTCAGAAATGCCTAAACCCATAGAAATTATCAACCACTATTTCATTCCAGAAATTCCCATTTTCATGAAATAACAACTATATTTAAACAGACTTACCTAGTAGTTGAAATCATCCAATTTCAAGAATACAATCACAAACCTCTTACTCATGTTGTATAGTACAGGTATTCTCCACATAACTAAGCAGCCCTTAGTATTTTCAAGAGGTCGCACAAGGTTAACACTATCACTCCCCCCTGCTCCAAACAGACAACTTCAGTGCAACCAACAACTTTAATTTTCATGTATATTACACAATAAATCAAACAAAGTATTAAAAAGCATTAAAAAGATTTTAAATAAAACTATAAAACTGTGTTTATAAAAGTATCTTTTAAAAACTATAAAAAGTCTCCAAACACAAAATCCAATAAAAGAGAATTGCACAGATGAAGGGAGTTGCAAAGCTGATATTCTATGCAAAGTGAACACTTCTTTTGTCACAAGTACATCCCTGTTGCAAAGTCTGAGAGCAGCAAACTGGCTAACCCTACTTCTGGTGCAAAATCACTGAGAGCATCAGAAGTGTCACATCTCCAAACAAACAAGGCTCAGAATAAATCCTTTGGGCACATTACACTTTTGTTAATAAGGGAGACAACAGCAGACGGACAGTTACACCTTTAATAGCAGCACTATGTGACTGGGTGATCACCGCTGTAAAAATGCAACCCTTGGAAGTAGTTAGAGGAAGTCTTCTGGAAAACTAGAGTTGCCACTGCACACTCAAACACATTGAAGTTGGCCCACTGGCCCATCTACCAAAACCAGTATTTTTTTCTTTTGGGAGGAAGGAAAACACTTTGTGAAAACCTTACCCTTATGGGGGGTTTTTTGGTGGTTTTTTTTGTTTGGTGAGTTTTTTGGGTTTTGGGGGTTTTTTCTTGTTGATGTTGGTTCTGGTTTTTGGTTTGTGTTTGGGTTTTTGAGGGGTTTTTGTTTGTTTTGTTCTGTTTTCATTTTTTAATATGGGAAAATTTTTCCATAATTCACTATACTGTTTAATGGAACAGTAAAGCTATCTTAACAGATGCCCATTCCTGTCTACCCTGAAGCACACTCCTGCCCTAACATCAGCCATGATGCTTCACAGACCTATTACCTTCTCAAACTTCACTGCACAGTGAAGCTCAGCTTATCAACTCAGCAGAAAACCACTCATTTTTAATGCCCCCACTCCACAGCGTTGAGATTACCCAGTTCAGAACAGTGGAGATGGTGCATGGGAAGAAAGTGTTAGCACAGAGAAGAACCAATTCTTTGCAACAAACCCTGTTTTGCAGAACTCAGCCTGTGAGTTCTGACCTGTGATTGATTGCTTTTTTGCAAATGCCATACAAGCAGCTAGTGAGCTCAGAGATACTTTTCTACCCTACACAGAATGCATCTCCTAAGAGCTTGAATATCAAGCTACACAAGATTGCCAGGCATTTTTACTTCTTTAGCCTTTACCAGTAAGGGAAGTCCATTTCAAAGCATTTACTTGCACGGGTTTGTTGTCATTTCAATCAACCACCCTGAAGCTTAAAAGAAACAAACTTACTGTCATTTCTTGTCTAGATTAGCCCTCCAAATACCAACTATTTCCTACTACACTGAAGTATTAGTTAGATAATATCAACATTAGCAGTAATTTTTTGTTCACCTTGAAAAAGTTACTTTCATTTACATTTCAGCTTATACATTGCTCTGGTGTTTTCTCTATGTTTAAGCAGAAAAACGTTAAAAACTAAATATTTCCCAATCACAGAATCATAGAATCAACTGGGTTGGAAAAGACCTCTCAGGTCATCAAGTCCAACCCCTGATCCTGCCATGATTACTAGATCATGGCACTAAATGCCACATCCAGTCTCATCTTAAAAATCTCCAGGGACAGTGAATTCACCACCTCCCTGGACAGACCATTCCAGTGTCTGATTACTCTCTCCATAAAAAATTTCTTCCTAATATCCAACCTAAAACTCCCCTGGCACAGCTTCAGATCATGCCCTCTTGTCCTACTGTTGGTTGCCTGGGAGAAGAGACCAACCCGCACCTGGTTACAACCTCCTTTCAGGGAGTTGTAGAGAGTGATGAGGTCTCCCCTGAGACTCCTCCAGGCTAAACAACCCCAGCTCCCTCAGCCTCTCCTCATAGGACTTGTGCTCAAGTTCCTTCACCAGCCTTGTTGCCCTTCTCTGGACCCACTCCAGCACCTCAATATCCTTCCTGAACTGAGGGGCCCAGAACCGGACACAGCACTCCAGGTGTGGCCTCACCAGTGCTTAGTACAGGGGAAGAATCACTGCCCTGGTCCTGCTGACCACACTGTTCCTGATCCAGGCCAGGATGCCATTGGCCTTCTTGGCCACCTGGGCACACTGTTGGCTCATGTTCAGCTTCCTGTCAATCCAAACTCCCAGGTCCCTTTCTGCCTGGTTGCTCTCCAGCCACTCTGTGTCCAGCCTGTAGCACTGCATGGGGTTGTTGTGACCAAAGTGCAGGACTCGGTACTTGGCCTTGTTGAACCTCATCCTGTTGGAATCAGACCATCTCTCCAGTGTGTCCAGGTCCCTCTGCAGAGCCCTCCTGCCTTCCAGTTGTTCAACACTCCTCCCCAGCTTGGTGTCATCTACAAATTTGCTAATGGTGGACTCAATGCCCTCATCCAGATCATCAATAAAGCTATTAAACAGAACCGAGTCCAACACTGATCCTTGGGGGACACCACTAGTGACCGGTTGCCAACTGGATGCAGCACCGTTCACCACCATTCTCTGAGCTCGGCCCTCCAGCCAGTTCCTAACCCAGCACAGGGTGCCCCTGCCCAAGCCATGGGCTGCCAGCTTTTTCAGGAGTATTTCAGATGGAAAGTATTCTTAAACCATAGTTATAATTTTACCACACTAGTAGGAGATGGAACAACAGCACTAACTTTTCCAGTGTCATGGTTCAACCCCAGCCAGCAGCTGAGCCCCACACGGGCTGTCGCTCATTGCCTGTGGTGGGATGGGGGAAAGAATCAGTAGAGTAGTAGTGACAAAACAGAGAGAGACATATAAACCCTCAAAAAGCTTAAAAGGTTTGAAAATAATTTTGCAGTTTTATAAAACAATAATTTCATTGCATAATTGTATAATGTCAAAGTAAGGTACAATCCCCACAAAAACAAACAAACAAAAAAAATCCACCACATTTGGATGCGACAGAGCATGGAGACCAGAAGACAATCACAAATTGGTGCCTGACGACCACATCAGCAAGACAATCTTTAGGGAAAGTCTCAGATCCAACAGAACTTTCTGATAGTTATTATGGATAAATAAAATAAAATGAAATGAAATAAAATTTAAAAAAGAAAAACCAAAACAATACAAAACAGGAGAAAGGAGGAACACTAAGCTAAGGACTCTGAAAAATACTAGGGCAAAACTGTACATAGTTCTGAAAGGTAGAATAGGACATTCAAGATTAGCTACCATAGGTACCACAGGACCTATGTCTAAAGTCCAAAACAGTTTTTTAAACATTTGCATTTTGAATAAAAAGAATAATGACAGATGAAAGACCAGAGCAAATTCTACAGTAAATAATGCTGTAATTTCTAGGATTAAATACCTAAGGTGTGGAATATGAAAAGCAAGTTTAGGTATGGCTGATAAATTTGCAGTAAAAGTGGAAATCCATGTCCATTCAATTTGCCCTGTCACATACATACCAACAATACAGTACTTTGGAGAACACAACTAGCTATAAGCACACAAGCTCCTCCTCATATCCATGTGTGTTCCCTGATACTGGTCACTATAGAAACACGAGGAGAGGGAACGCAAACATTTGTAGAACCTACTCCCATTACACCTAACTGCATACAAGGCTTCATCTCTCATACTTAAAACTGTAACCCATGTAAAGTTACAGTGAAGTTCTCTGGGAAACAAAGTGTTTTCACACAGCTTCGGAAATCTGACAAGTTCATTTTTCTAGCTTCAGAAAGATAAAAATTCAACTGGAATTTGCAGGAACAGATGATATAAACAAAGATGCCTGTCTGTCATTCATTACTTTTACATAATCTTGTCTTTGCCCCATATAATCAATCTTTGATTGATGCATATTACCACCATTTTAAAATAATAATGCTGACAGTTTTAAGGATTTGCTTCACAGCATCACACTTGTGATCTCTTTCAGTAAGCATCACAGCTCACTAGGAGATATACTAACAGTTTTGATTTATTGCTATCCTTAAGCAAATGGCTGAATATTTTTACGAAGTACAGTATGGATCAAGATACCAACTTAACAAATGAAGAACTACAAGTAATTCATCTGGAGTTTGCCAGTAGTCTCTGACAGAAGCTACCACCAGATTAAAAAAAATAAACAAACACTAACTATGGAAATTTGAAGATTTTTATTTCAGCTCAATTTAGGTGACTTTAATATCTAGCAGCACACATTTTAGTGGAAAGATTTTTCATTCTAGTATCATGTAAACTGATTTATGACTAAAGTAGTGTAATAATATCTGGACCACTGACTCAAAGGACAATTAAATATGGCTATTTCAAAGATTCAAAAAGGCTCCATGTCCAGCTACCAATTCCTGGTCATCAAGTTTTTAATTAAAAGCTCAAATAACTTGTTCAGCAACACAAGCAGCCAAAGAAACCCCACAAAAAACCCCAAAAGAATCCAAAGTGCCTTCACTCAACACTACTTTAATTCAAGATCTATCGTGTCCATTAAAATTTATACAAATCTAGCCTACATAATTAAACTTAAACATTTTGCTTAGTTCAGTAACAATTTATCATTTAAGTAATCAGTACAAAGTACAAACTTTCTCAAAAAATTTATTAATTACTGGAATCCAGAGGGGAAAAAATACACAATTTCACTGCGTATTTTTTTTCTGGTCATCTCTTTCAGTATAGCAGTTACATATTACTATGGAGTTTCTTCAGTTTCAGTAAAAACCTCTTTTGAAGGCAACATGCTATTGCAACTTTCTATTAATTTGCTTTTACTTACATGCATTTTTTTTACATAAAATGCTAATAGGTCAAAATACACAAACTGCTGTAAAGACAGTGTATGAGCATCTTCTGAGCTGACTACTAATTACATTTCAAATTTTCATTTGCAGTTTGATAGAGCACTTCATAACAATAGAAACAGAAAAACAGAAATACCATATAGGTACTACTAATTTCTGTACTACCATTGTCTGTGGTGTGTATTTCAATTACAGTATACTATGGCTCTTTCACTAACAATACTGAAAGCATAGACACTGACTTGTACTTAAAACTCGCACCTTGCTGAAATCTGCTTGTACGTTGCATTTAGGTTTTTCACGTTACATCCATCCACCTAGACTTTAAGCACCTGAATCTTCAACATTAAGAACATTATTTGTTACAGTTCTTCCTAAGTTTGATGTACAAGTTAACTAACACGTCAGACAATAATGTGCAGGCATAAGCGGATGTCACTTGAATGTATAAACAAATGTATTTAACCTTTTCTATTATATGCAAGATACATCACCTGCAAGTATCAAATTAATAATCACCTTATAATGCTGACTAAAATGTAACAGAAAGTTCTGCATCAACCACTTTTCTACTCCTGTTTTATTCCATCCCTCAGTTCTTTGTTATTATGTTAATTCACGGTGTATGTACTATATAGTTTTATACATAAAATGTTCATTAAGAGTGGTAGTAAATTACAGCCCAAAGAAATACTCTAAGCGGTATAATAACTAATTTTCATACAGATACAAAAGTTGAAAGTTTTTTTACACTGTAGAGTAGGCACAGCCATTGATCAACTACATGTAACCTAACAAGCAAAGAAGTACAATTAATGCAACAATACAGTTGTTAGTTGCTTTAAAAATGTGTACACACACACACACACTGTACACGTAAGCCCACAACATGTAACAGTTGGTTAAAAAGCTCAATAAATGCAGTACTTGTTAAAAAAGGAAAAAAGAAAAGAAGCACAGAGTGGTGAAACCATATAGCTGACCTTATTAAGACACTTAGGAGTTACTTTGACAGCAATCCTGGCAGCTGAACCGAAGAAGGATCTGTGGAACCAGCACAATATTCCGAAATTATCTGCTGTGCACTGATAATTCCCTACAGCAAGGACTCAAAGGCCCGTGTCACCACTACAAAGTCAATGCTGCCACCTAAGGGTGACGACACCATATTGTACTTATTGTCAGATTACTTACAGAAACCTTTATGTAGAAAATAACACCTGCATAGTGCTTCATATGCCGTTACAGCAGATACTTCCTCATGCACATGTACATCAGTACACCACTTTTTTTCTTCTATTAGCATCAAACTCTATATAAATGTTTTATGGTAAGAACAGTATTACAGAAACTGTCCAGATGCAACAGATCTAAACAAAAAAAGGGGAAAAAAAATATCGAACTCTGAGAAATAAACTGTATCAGATTTCTAAAGAACTGACCAAACCATTTTACTGAGTTAAAAAAAAGAATAAAGTAAATGTTTCAGAAAGGCTTGTTGAAAGACTAAATTTTCCATGAGGCTTTTACTATTAAACAGACATCTCAAACAGTTCTTATGAAGGCATGGCTTCCCATACCTCAGCTTAGTATCAGTACAGTTGTTCAGCGCATTTCTAAAGCGCTGAACTTCACTTCTTTGGTACATCCACCCAGGGAGGTGGTGGATTCACTGTCCCTGGAGGTTTTTAAGATGAGAGTGGATGTGGCACTTAGTGTCATGGTCTAGTTACCACAGCAGTGTTGGATCAAGGGTTGGACTTGATGATCTCGGAGGTCTTTTCCAACCCGGTTGAGTCTATGATTCTGTGATTAGTTGGTTTTGGTGCATATGTAATGTGTTTCAGAAACTAAAATACAAGAGGGACTTTATTGCTACTAGTTTACAGCACCAGCACGTCATCTGTACAATGTTTTTGCTTTACAAAACTCTAATGTAATACTTGATGGAAGATAAAGCACCATTATCCAAAGCTACAATACAGAGATATCAATCTCAGTATCGACATAATTCCTTACCATGAGGGCAGTAAGGCACTGGAAAAAGTTGCCCAGAGATGTTGTGGAGGCCTCATCCCTGGAAGGGGCCAGGTTGGATAAGGCTTTAAGCCTCCTGGTTACTGGGATGTGTCCTCGAACATGGCAGGGGGGTTGGAAACAGATGATGTTTAAGGTCCCTTCAAACCCAAACCATTCTATGACTCTATAATCATCCTAAATACATATACACATTTAGCAAGCAATTAGTTATTGAGAGATACTTTAGCTGAATAACTATAAATTATGTAAGTTCTAAGTATAACAAGTTACATGGAGTTACAGTGCTGTGTGATTTAGTATGTTGCTTGCTTAGGATCAGTAGTTGGAATTGCTGAAGCCTTAGGTCAGAAGCTGCAAACTTGGACCTGGATATGCTTTCAGCTGGAATAATTAATTGGCTTAGTCATCTCCCCAGTAACTGGTACAATGCTGTGCTTTGGTTTTAGTATGAGAAGAATACTGATAATACACTGAAGTTTTGTTTGTTGCTAAGCAATGTTTATTATCCTAAGTCTAGTGGTTTTTTACCTTTCCATGCTTTGTCAGTGAGCAGGTGAACTAGAAAACCAGATGAGGAGGCTACAGTTGTCAGCAGAAGCTGCCACACAACAAGACAAGAAGTCAACTCAAAGTTCAAGAAAGAATTCATTAAGGTGTTACAAGACCATAGAACAAAAATTATTATTGGAACACAGTGTGTGAAGAGCACATGAGCAGCAGAGGTATAAGCCATAAGGATATAAATTCCCAGGGATTTCCACTCTATTGGATTATTTATTTTTATAAATCCAGTGCCTGAGACTCTGCTGCAGACGACCTGGTTGTGCCTAAAGATGGAAGTGTCCACAAAGAAAACCAGCAGCAGGGTCCTGCTGAACATCAGATTTTGGTTAAAAAACTCATATTGAAGGAGTAAGTCTGAACAACTACAGCTCTTTTTGAAACCTCGAATAATGAAATAAATTAGTTAGAAAGTAATTTAGGAAAGTATGCAAAAAGAAGCATGGGAAAACACCCCTTTTCCTGAAATTCCTCCAAGTAGAACAGTTTTAAGTAATTGTATGTAAAAAGTGAAATGGCATTTGGTATATGTTGTGGGGAATGGAAAAAGGATAGGGACGTTACAATCTTTTGGAGTGTTTTTCAATAAACTTTCTTTCATTTAGTTGCTACCAGTGAAACAAAGTAAGTTATTCTATACATTCTACACCTCTGAGGTGTTCATATGCCTCATAATACTGACTTCTCTCCTGAAACAATTTGTCTGGACTAAACTCAGAGTAAAGTACTCTCTTCTCCACGTTTACCCTGTGTCATGCACAGGGTACAGTGCTGAAGTAAATGTTTTGTAGATGACTTGTATGAAGTAAAAAGAGAAATGCTTCCCAAAATAAAAAAATAGAAGGAGAGTGGAGAACCTCAGTAAGACATAAATGAACCAGATTACACAATGCTGATTATTCAGAAAGCATGAAAATTAATTTTATTTTTTCCTATACATTTTATATTAGGATTATTCAAGTCAATGTTTTAAAAGCATATGTTAAGTATTCAATTATGTAACAAAACTGAAATGTTTTGTTTAGTCTATCTTAATTCTTTTTTACTAAAAGTAAAAAAGTACATTATTCACATATCTCAAATATTTTAGTTTCTATCAAACATAGTATCACAGTTAACATGAATTTCAACTCTTATCTGCTGCAAACCGCAAAGGTGGGCAGAACGCTAACAGAATACTCACCTTTAAGAAAATCGTTAAATTAACGTTAAATAACTAAAATATTTACTAAAGAAGTGTTATCACACATCAAACATATTGCCAATTGGGCCAAAATCTCAAAGTGTTATCTTGAAATGTCCTCCACTCACAGCAGACACTGTTCCTAAACAGAAGCAAGAGACTAGAAAGAACTAAAAACATGGTCAAGTTAGAACATAACTGCCTTAATGAACGCATCTGGGAACCATCAGACACATAATCTGTCTTTAAGGATCTACTTCACAAGATCATTTTACTGGAAATGAAGAAATGTTGCCAGTGTTCTACCTATAGTAGCTTAGTTGCAGTATTATTTTCCATCCACCATTAAAAGGGTTTGAAAAAGAGAAAGGAGATTAAAGGAAGTAAGTCTAGAGGTAGGAATGTTGTCATTCTCTTCCACTATCTAAAACTCCACCTCACTTTATCTTTAGAAGATCTTTCTCATCATTCACATCCAATTCATCATGAAAAAAACACAGACATTGGGTGGAAAGGGGAGGAACAAATTTGTAACTTCTACCTGTTAAGTTTCAGTAACCACTGTATTTTAGCCATTTTAGCTGTTAAGTCACTCAATTAAGGAAAGGTAATTAAAAAGAAAAGAGCGTGTAAAATCAAACTAGTTAAGTGGAGAAGGTTTTTCTTCAGCTCTAAAATGAGCTCCCAAATCTAGATCAACTCTGCTAATTATAAAGAAAGGAGAGTTTACAGACAGCTTGTACCAAATTGCTTCTGGAGGTAATCCTCGCCTTTGGGTGCACTGTAGTCACAAATTTCTGCTTCTCTCTATGATGAAGTCACAAAACCTTTAAAACCTTTCGTCGAGATTCCACTCTTCTATGAAATTCCGCAATGAAAAGTGTTAATTCTCCTTGAAAATTCAGGCTAAGTACACCACAGTCCTTGTCTCAGCGAGAGTACTATAACCTAGTGTGGAGTATTTCTCTGATTTTGCAGCTGAAGGTATGTGCTCTCTATCAGGGATGGACAGACAAAAAAACAACCTAACAAAAACAAAACAAAAAAAACCCCAAAACCAGTTGGTTAACAGATAACAATGAAATTAACCCATTCATCTTCCACCAGCTGAATTTACATTAATCATGCACGTGATGAAAACATGGAAGCTACAGCAGTCCATATCAGTCACAACCACAAAACAGGAAGTCCAACTAAACCAAGAAGCTAAGAAATTTTCTGGTTTTGTCTGGGCAGAGTTATAATCTGTTTTCTGAATTTCTGATAGATTACTTGATTGTACCAGAGTGCTTGGAGACAGATAAGGAGAGACATCCCAACATACCAGCACACACAAGCTTCACTATACTTAAAAGTCCTGCAGTGTCATAATTTTTTTTTACTAGGTTCCCAATTCAGCCACTATGCTTCAGAAAAGAGGCTCAGCATATAATTTTCTTTAATTCAAAGCACAGAAGAAAAATATACATATTTTCAAGAGATACAAATCCTAAACAGTTATACAAACAACAAGAACCTTTTATTAATTTAGCCTTGCAACATTAACTTTTTCCTCTCAGATCTTTTGTGCCATTTATTATTTGCAGCTTTCACTTATTACCACGACATAATCAGCACTTCAAAGATAGGAAAGGCTCTAGTTTTCTGTGAAATGTCTAGCATATTCAACAATCAGAACATAAATTCTGCTTTCTCTGTTTCTGCTCAGCAGTCTGATAATGGAGTTACTTAGCAACAGATGAAGCAAGTGAACTGTGCTGCCTGATTCACGCACATTTTACTGCAAAGTAACACTCACAAAGGCATTATTTAGCTGCTGGTTGCCTTTGCGTGGTTGAAGCGAAAAAAATCCATTAGTGTGAGACGAGACTACATGAAAACTCAACTATCATGTGCTATCTGTAATGCACTACACATCTTGAAATTAACAGAAATTGCCTGTAAGAGTCACATTTTGAGCACCTCTGAAAAAGGAATAAACAAGAAAATACAAAACACAGACTCTATTTGCAGTATTCACATGGAAGCTACAGCAGTTGCTTACAAAGCTGGGGAAGGAGTATTCTTTCCACAGCATACTTACAATCTGTGAATTTCAAAAACACAAAACAAGCCCTCGTGAGTCAAGAACACTCTTCTTGCCACACAATATTTTGATTTCATAGAATGAATACCTACTTATTTTGAAAACACACACACATACACTTATTTCCCCAAACCACCTTCACCAAAAGAGTAGGAATACTAAAGGTTTTTTTTAAAAAGACAGTCTTACAGACAAAAGTAACCCACAGAATTGGACAAATCATTTGCCAACCATTACTCCCTTTTAAGATAACTCCGTGGCATTAAACAGTTACTATTGGGTTTTATTTATTTTGGAATGTGAAAACTTTCCTTTTACCAACTGCATGAGAACTTGTACAATTTCTTTTTGTTCATCTTACAAAATTACATTTTCAACTAGATTTGAAAGTCTCTTGCCCCTGGCAAGGGGAAAGCACAGCAGTTTCTGAAGCTTTGTCATGTAGTGGCATTGTTCAAGTGTTATTTTATTCTAAAGATTCAACACTCTGGAGTTGATAACAGCTTTACAACTTATTTCATGTTGTGCTGGTTTAAAGGTAAACTGGCAGGGGGAATGAACCCAACTCAAAAGAGATTATACATCAGAATAACAATCTAATAAAAATAATACAATAAATACAATTATACAGACAAACAATTGGTTTTAGCCCACAAAAACCCAGATGGATAACCCAGCACCGTGGGGCATGAACAGAGTGGTGTTCGTTGGCTCTCGTGCTGAGACCCACGTTGTTCCCTGAGTCCAAAGTAAAAGGAGAGTAAAAAAAAAAACCTGTTGGTGCGAGTGGTGGTCGCAGTCCAGTCGAGATTCTGGTCCTCCTCTGGATCCCACGAGTGGTACCAGAAGTCCCAAGATCCCAAGATTATAGATCCTCAGGTTCAGGTAGGAATGCCCAGTACCTCCCCCAGGGCAGGGAGTTCTATAATGGGTGATTGTGAGTCGTGGGTGTGAGGACAGGAGCACCCTCCTATCTCACAGGCCTCTTAACACCCAGCTTATAGCCTGAGGGGTCAGGAGTGCTCTGGGCAGCTGCTGCAAATGGTCTATTGTTAACAGTTCTTGGGAAATTACATGGAGGCTGTAGAATACACAGTTTGGGTTACACCCACACAGTGATGAATTGGTCCCAGGTGTTCTACCTAGGACACATGTTTACATATCGAGATTTATGGAGCTGAAGTGGGACTTTTGTTACAAAGCTAACCACTGAGATCTCTGTTTGGTCATTATCTCCTATTTTTTCGACTTTCCACAATTCTGACCAAAACCAATATTTACCTGCCTTTTTTTTTTTTTTTTTAAATACAAACCATTCTCAAATCAACTATCTTAAGCATTAGTATATCTTTTATCTATTTGAAGCCAAGTATCAAATAATTCTTGAATACAACGTACATTGTTTTCTTACAATCACAATTCTTTTGTTCCAGTTGAACAACTTTTAAAAAAAAAAGGTTATAACCATAACATTAGCTGATAGTTAAAAATTCAACTGCAAGCTTGCCTACTTACTTGCAAGAAAAAAATTCAAAAAATAAAACCCATAAAACATAAAGTTGGTGTTCTACTACACCATTTAGTAGCTACTGGCTTTCTACATTAGAAACCATCATTTCAAAGGCTCTTATAACTAGGACACAAAATTGTTTTATTACTTCTTGACTTCCTTTTACTAGCACAGGTGCACTGCTCTACTTTATCCTGATGAGAAAGTGGCATATTTCAAGAAAATATTATCAGAATATATTACTTGTAATCAAGAACCCAACCTCCAAATATCTTGCAATTTAGGTAAGTTTGCATTTTTTACTGTACTTGTAGAAAAAAAAGAAACATTCCACATGAACTAAGCATTTTCCTACAGAAATCAGGCATCTCCCAAACAATTACTCCTGCAATGTTATGCTGAAAACTAAAAGTTAATGTGTTTAGCTTAACTTCTACTTTGGGTCACCTTCCAAGCCATCTCTGCAGAATCGCAATTTTCACAGCTAGAGAACGTTTTTAAGCAATTCACTGGCAAAAAGCAGCTATTCAGAAGAACATTTTAAACAAATAAAAAGTAGGAGAAAGCTTTTGACAATGAAAATACCTTGGGAAGTAAAAAATAATGATATGTACTTACTAATTTGTTTTCTTGCATATATATTCTTTGCAACTTCAGACAGCCTTTAGCTATAATGATCATTCCTTCATCTGAGATCTTGTAACATTGCCCAAAATGTATGTCTTTCAATTCTCTGCACTTTGAACCCAGCTGCAATTAATGAAATCAAAGGAAAAAGAAACAACAACAGGATTTGACTGAAGAGTCACGAATTAAGATTCCTCCTCTTTCTCCACCCCCGTTAAAAATTATCTTTCTTTACAGACTTCTTAACTACTACATGCAAACAAGAAAGATTTTAATTACATACATGACAAAATGAAGCTGCTAAATATAGTCAATAAAACAGAGCTAAGAACAGCACATAAGAACTAGGGTTTTTATCGGGTATATATGTAAGTAGCTAACAATGCCTTTATGCTCAACCATTAACAGCATATTTGATTTACCCTAACTACTTCACAGCTTAAGCTAAATGCTCCTTTAACACTCAGAGAGAGTTGATTAAACCTTCCTGCATTCCTAACAAAGAAAGATGTGTCTTTCTTTGTATCAGTCTTCATGATACAAAAAGGAGTTATTTAAACGCAGGTTCAGAACAGCAACCAAGCTCAGGAAAATTCAGTCAGACAGAAGTGAAGTATAGGATGTCAAACTACAGATTTAGCAATAAAAGGGATCATTTAATCCCTAGGTATTAAAAAGAAAAAAAAAAAGTGAACAGCATTTACTGGACCGAACTCACCATAAAACAATTTTTAAAACAGAAGCTTTTTTCTGATTTTAATTAAATCTTAAGAGGAGTACGGAGTACATTCTTCCAGGTCCCTTTTTGTACTTGGTAAGAAGTTGAAATATACTAAGTTTACACAGGAAACTTGTGGAATGGATGGTTACCTGCTTTAGGCCTTCATCGGTGAGTCTGTCTTGATTGCCCACATGCACTTTCTGAAGAAGAGGACACTGAGAGGCAACTGCAATAATAGAGGTGTCAGAAAGCTGTTTACACCTGTAGGCAGTATACCTTAGGAGCCCAGGACATTTAATTGCTAATATGCATACTCCTGTATCAGATACATTGCGACAATCAGAGATATTGATTTCAGTAATATTCTGACTTCTTGATGCTATTTTTTCCAGCAGCTCATCAGTGACCTGCAAAGAAAAAAAAAAAAACAAACAAATACTCAAACATAACTTTTTCCATTAAAATCTTTAAATTTCACTAGGACAAAAAAGACTATTTGAAAAACGCATTTCCATGAACTATTGGGAGAATGTAACTACATATCTTTACAAATACCACCTATGACTGAATATTTTACGGTAGTTGATTTGTTTGGGGGGGTGGGGTTTTAATGCTTTTGATGGAACATGGACAACCGGGAGAAAGCCAGTTCTGACAAAGACTATTTAGATTGTGGCTAGATGCTTTCAGGATAAAGCTGACAGAGCAACAGAAGCAATACCTAGACAAACAGAATAAATTTGGGCAGCTCCAGGAATTTGTGTTGCCACAAAAAGATCCACGAACAGCTGCCCAACTTGCCAGAAGTTCTCAAGTTCAGACTGAGCTCCACAGTTAGGAGGGTAACCTGTACCTACTTCCCCTTTCAGTAATTGCAAAGAGGCTATGTGTGATGTCCTGGTATTAGAAATATAAATTACTTGCTGGTAGAACTGCCTTATTAAGGTTTAGGGCTTGATGTGTTTCAGTGACCTCAGCTCCTGGGGGAGGTAAACAAAGCTTGAGGAGATGATGTACTACTCGCAGTAGACAGAGAGAATGCAGAATGCACAGATCACAAGTACATTTGGCAGAACTCCCAAGATAAGCAAGAAACTAACAAAGCCAACTCAGCTGAAATCAGCCCCAACTGCGTAAAAGATAATTCTGGCAGGGGGAGATGGCAACCACCACAGATCACTGATCCAAGAAGCCCACCAGCCCAAAAAGTGGAAGACTGAGCATATGGATTAATTAGCATAAGAAGAAGTGACTCATTTAACCAATAGAAGGTAGATTACTAATGAATAAGAGAACCATGTAACTTGTTACCAGTGAGCATTACTGCCTTTGTTTACTAAAATGTATAAATAATGAAAAGTTTTGATGGTCCTAGTGCTTTGTGGATTTACCATGCAGCCTCCCCACCCCCCCATGCAGAACTGTAAACAAATCAAGTATCTCAACTCTGTGTGGGGATCAGCCTCTTGTACCCCAGGTGAAAGAACCTGTTTTGAGACAACAGTTTTGGTGACTCAGATGGGACCCAAACCCACAATGCCCCTATGACTGGCTAGAAACATTTGCTAGTGATAGTAGATCAGCTATCAGGCTTGGCAGAGATCATTAGCCCTAATTCTGTTATGTTTGTTACTTGTAATAATGCTGTGTGGAAGGGCAGTGGTTAAATACCTTGAAACTTTTCTTTTACCCTTGTAGTATATTAGTGGGTATGCTCGATTAAAACACAGGGAGGACTGGTGAAGAATACATTTAGTACAGGTAGCTCTGTGTGCAGTTGCAGTGGAACTAAAGCCCTAGGCAAGAGGTCATGAACTGGTGCTGAGCCTTTGCATAACAAAGGGCACAGGGACCTGTGCACAGCCAGATGAGGGACACTCAGGGACACAGCAGGAGCCGAGGACTCAGCAAGAAGACCCCACACTTGCCCCCATACAGACTGTGAGGGTTTAAACGCCCAGGGGTCCCTTTGTTCGAGGTCCCTCCTCAGAAGCACCAGTTTGAGCTGTTATTCTGCTGCTGCATTATGATAGGGTAGGAGCGAGAACGCAGCCTTGTTTCACACCATTCTTAATTAAAAAGGGCTCCGAAAGTGTGTTGCCATATCTGACTTGGCCATGCTGATCCTCATGGAGTGAGATGATCATTTTAAGGAACTTGGGGGGACAACCTAAACGTTCCAAAATCTGCCATAGACCTTTTCTGCTCACAGTATCAAAAGCCTTGGTGAGGTCGACAAAGGTTACATAGAGACCTTTGTTCTGTTCCCTACACTTCTCTTGCAGTTGTCTGAGGACAAATACCATGTCTGTGGTGCTCCTGTTGGCTCTGAAACCACACTGACTTTCAGGTAGAATTCCTTCTGCTATAGTGGGTATTAGTCTGCTCAAGAGTATTCTTGCCAGGATTTTGCCAGCAATGGAGAGCAGAGTAATACTATGATATATTGAGCAATCTGATTTAATTCCTTTCTTCTTGTACAAAGTGATGATGACAGCATCTCGAAGGCCTGATGGTAGTTCGCCTAGTTCCCAACAGCGCACCACAAACTCATGAAATTTGGTATGGAGTGCAAGGCCCCCATGTTTCCAGACTTCAGGTGGAATTCCATTAACTCCAGCTGCCTTGCCAGTTTTCAGCTGCTGTATGGCCTTGAGGGTATCTCCTAAAGTGGGGGCAGTATCCAATTCATACTTTACTGATTGTTGTGTGATGGACTGAATTGCTGAATTTTGGACTACATGGTTGGTACTGAAAAGAGTCTGAAAGTGTTCAGACCATTGATTCAGAATGGAGGTTTTATCTGTTAGAAGGGTTTGACCATCCTTAACATCCGCCGGTCAGATTATGTGACCAATACATCTGTACTAGAGCAAGCTGCTGTCACAAGTATTGAGGCCATGTTACTGAGAACGCAGCTGCGATGGGCAGGGCACGTCTCCAGGATGAAGGACCACCACCTCCCTAAGATCTTACTCTATGGTGAACTTGCCACTGGTTGCCGCAAGACAGGAGCCCCGAAGAAAAGATACAAGGACTCCCTGAAACAACATCTCAGCCTTGGCCAGATTGATCACCATAACTGGTCTACTCTGGCCTCAAATCGGGAGGCCTGGAGACACACCATCTATAACGCAGCTGTCTCCTTCGAGAACACACGCAGGATCACTCTCGAGGAAAAAAGGCAACGCAGAAAGAACTGTGTCTTGTAGAATACACCATCTAAGGAGTCTTTCTGCTGTGCCTTTTGCAATCGGATATGTCTGTCACGTATTGGCCTCATAAGCCACCAGCGTGCCTGTAGCAAATGTGGATAGAGCCTTCCCAAATCTTCATTTGCGAAGCCCAGCCATGATGATGATGATGATGCATTATGATAAAATTATTTTAAGGATCCAGAGGTCTGAGACTCTGATAGGGGAAACCTGAGGTTGAGTCCATAACTGGTCTGACTGTGTGAGTGTGGGGGGTCTGGGGAGTCAAGTGGAGCCTCCATCGGCTCCCTGGAGCCACCAGTGCTAAGGGGTTTCAATCTCAGCTTAGGTGGTAGGAATTAACTTCCAGAATGGCTCCTGAATGGTTGGACAGGGAAGTTTCCTTAACACCTTTGTAGAAAAATGATTCTGTCGACCTCATACCTGCACACATTGTAGTTAGCTAACAAGACAATAATCTTAAAAAGAAGACAATTCTACAAAGCTCGTAAGCAACATGAGATATCCTTAAGGTCAAGCTCGTAAGCTAGAGCAAATACACAAAAACTAAGCAGGTAAGACATAACACATAGAACTCCCTCACTTTAAAAGTTCAGTTTCAAAAAACCTGACAGGACGAAATTATTTCTAACATAACCATTTAGAACTACTTATTCACCACCTGGCACAGACGAGATTGAGCTTTAACCCTAAAGAGAGCAAGAGAGCAACACGAATCTCTCTTGGTTTTGTCTGATACAGTTAAGGAACAGTCTTCACTGCATTCAATCTGTTTTCCATTTGTAGCAAATCTAAGCTTTTTTCTTGCTATTTCATCAGGGACCTGTTTGCTAGACAACGGCTGAGCTGCTTTTTCCTGGGGTATAGTTAATTTTCTTCACAGTGGCTAGTGCAGGGCTGTGTTTTGGATTTGTGCTGGTTTGTTACTGCTGAGCAGGGCTTACACAGAGACAAGGCCTTTTCTGAATTCCATACTGCCACACTGGTGAGGAGGCTGGGGGAGCACAGGAGGCTGGGAGGGGATACAGCTAGGAAAAGTAACCCTAACTGACCAAAGCAATACTCCAGAACATATGGTATCATGCTCAGTATATAAAGTGGGAGGAAGAAGGAGGAAGGGGGCCATGTTTGGAGTGATGGTGCTTGGCTTCCCAAGTCACCATCACACATGATAGAGCCCTGCTCTCTTGGAGATGGCTGAACACCTGCCAGCCCATGGGAAGCAGTGAATTAATTCCTTGGTTTGCTTTGCTTGTGTGTGCGGCTTCTACATTCCCTATTAAACTGTCTTTATCTCAACCCATGACTTTTCGAGCTTTTACCCTTGCAATTGTCTCCCCAGTCCCGCTGCTGTGGAAGTGAGGGAGGCGCTGCTGGCTGGGGTTAAACTACCACAGTGACAAATTTAAAAAAAAAAAATCCAAGTAAAAACCACAAACAAACAATGCCTGATCACAGGCACCCCACAACAAAACAAAAACAACCAAAAAAGCCCAAATCACCAAACTCTCTCCACACTTCTCCAAGAAGAACATTTGTGCTTAATATGGGTTTCAGAACTCCATAAAACCCTGGCAATTTCTTAGAACAATGCCACAACTGATAAACTCTAGTGAAATCTTTTACTGGAGATACCTAATAGACAAAACTATTAAAAATCTTTGTAGCAAAATAAGGCTACAGCTCAAGACACTGAAGAAGAAACTACTTTTTTGACACAGGACACCTACTGAGCTAAAAGACAGACCCCTGGTGTGAGGGTGCTTTGGAGTCCCTTGAGGAAAGAAAATAAAAATCAGACAATCTGCTACATAACTTTTCTATAGTGGTTCAGAAACATGTTAACTAGTAACTCTAGAAGCAAGAGAATTTGCATTCTCTCTTATGAATTGGTGACCTGAAAATAATACACCATATGTATTCTATATTCCAACACAGATGAGTTCATATTGTTCCTTCTTCAAATGGGACCCTCGAATTCCCATGAATTTTCATGAAACTCTAAAGGAAGTGTTTATAAACCCCTTCAAGTAACTAATTAACAAGAAACTTCAAGAGCGTGATGCAGACCTGAGACAGGTAGCTTACAACCCAGTTCAAACTGCACTTGTCCTAACACCATTGAACAATAGATCTCAGTCAAAATACACTATATTTAAATAGTGTAATTAATAGTGTAAAAATTAAGCTAATGTAAAGGTCTAGACACTTTCAGCCTAGAGTAAAAAAATCCTTGAAAGCACAGATATCACCATGTTTTGTGTTTCTTTTGTTTGTCCTCAGTCCAAAATACAAGTTCTGAGTTATCACACCACTTTTTCTGCAATGATATTTTCATACCTGCTGACGACTACTGAGATCCAGCTGCTTCCAAAACTGAAAATCTAAACAGAGGTCACGCCAATATTTACAGACTAATGACACCGAAAGGCAACGCTCATTCAGAGATAAGTTGGAAAATATCTGTAAAGAAAGAAAAAAAATATTTGTCAGATGTAATCATATTTTGAAAACAGAAATATTTTACTACCAATTCATCTTGTAAAAGACAGGAAAATATTAGCATGCATTGTAACACACAGATCTAGAACTTGCCCCCAACTTGATTAGTCAGGGACAATAACAAAGAAACCTACATCCCACAAGAACAAACAATATTAATAAGACACCTCAGCACAACCAACAACAGAATGTATCCTACTTAAGCTCTCATTTCTTAGACTAAGTTTCAAATATGCTTCTGTGATGGTATACCTAAAGAATTACAAATACAAGTATTAGCTCAATGTTATTTTGCAAGCCATTTAAAAGGTGTTTTCATTCCCATTCTGAAATGGATGGAAAACCATTCCTTTTATTTTTTTAACTGAATAGAAGAGTCAGAAAGGTATTAAAACACCAGTCTTGTAGGAAGGGGGCATGGGATGGTAGCACAGATTAGCAGAGCAAATCAGTGTCATACAAAGGAACTTAAGCACAGAACTAGCATTTTATACCCCAAGGTTTTGAGCACTATAGCTGCCTGCAAAAGTTACAGCTTATTCTTTTTTATGGTAGGCTCATAAATTGCTGTAACATTTATTACACTCAGCCCTTCCACAGAAGAATTGTTGGTTATTAATAAATATAAAAAAAGGTCTGCCAAGAGTTTCATACGAAGGTACCATGTCACCACAAATGACCTTCTATCTACATGTCATCCTACAATGAGAAAAGGCAATAATGGCATTAAGATACACAGGAGTACAGACTGCAAAACATGAAAAAGTCCTCCCACTCTTCTGACGAGGACATCGAGTACTAAATAGAAGCACTACTGCCCATCTCAGGTAATTTTCTCCAGAAAATCTGAGAGTACTAGAGAGAGTCCACAGGAAAGCACTGAAGTCTAGAAAACATGAAAACATTCAAAGAAACTATTAGCACTTGGGAGTTTAACCAAGGAAAAGGGATGGCAAAGGGGTTAAAAAAATAAAGAAAAGAGTAATGAAGCACTGAAATATAACACCTGGCAACTTACAAAACTTTCATCATTGGGTGGTCTTTGAAACAGACTAGATAACCAACTGTCAAGAATAACCACCATAAACCTAGAACAAGGGGTTCAGTTATCTCAGCAGCTTTAAATATGCTGTGGCAGTTTGAGCCACATTAGAAATCTAAAATCCAATTTCCAGGCTTCCCCCACCCCTTCTCAACAATTTATCCTAACATCAGAGAGAAACTTTCAGACCAGAGGCTTCTGTAGGTGAAGGAGGAAGTATATACATTTATTTACACAAATAAACACTATACAAACTAAAGGTAACTATATATATATTATATTTCTATCAGTCGGTCCTTTCAAGCCCCTCCTTTAACTTTAGTCCAGGAGCAGCTTTTCAAGGCTGATATGTAACACAGTCTTTTGCTGTGGGAGTGTTCTGGGCTCCTGAACACTCCCCCCTCACCAAGTTCCAGCAGTTGTTTGTTGCAGTCTCTCCTCACGAAGTCCAAGAAGATAGCTTTGAGTCCTTGCTCTTTTGCTGCTGGTGATTTCTCCCTCTCAGTGTCTCACCTCGGTTCCTAGGCTGCTGCAGTGCAGCTTATCAAGCGTCTCTGTTCTGGCATCTTCATTCCTCCACATCAGTTCTCAGCTGCCCCCGGTCAGCGTCGGCAGGCAATTCCCAAGCTCTTGGCTCGCCTCCAATTTTGCCTGGGATTCTTCTCCCGAGTACTGAGCTGATTTATCAGCCCGTCCATTTGGCTCTGCTCAAATGCTGAGCCTTAAAATCCACCCCCCACCAGCCTAAATGCAGTGGGGGGGAAAAAGCCCCCTAGCCTTGGCCACAGGCAGCTCGGTTCAGTTATGCACTGTCCCAGGCATCCCACAGCTGCAGGGAGGGGAAAGAAGGCCTAGCCTCCTCCCTCTTACCTCAGGTGCTGTGAAATTCTTCTTTCACAGCACACACTCCAAATGCTGACTCTAACTCTAGCTAAAGGCTGAGTTGGGGGGTCGCAGGGCTTCCCTCTCCGCCCCCGGAGGGGAAGAGAGAGAGCTCAGCCACCTCCTGGCCTTGTCCACCTGCACGCAGCAGACACCAACAGCAGAACTGCCAACACCTTCCAGTGCTGTGATATATGATTTTGAGCAGAAGCGAACAACATGGACAGTGACTGACTCTCCAGGGAACACTGTCCTGGCACCCAATCACCTCTGAGCCCCCCAGCTTCTCAGGGGGGGCCAATCTCAGGGGGGACAATGCATATCCCTACAAGACCCCCTCATGAAAGAGAGTTGTAGTAAGAGGGGAAGGGGTCAAATTCATGACATTTTGTAAATGCTTGCAAGATTTATCATTCCCATCTTCTTCTTTTAGCTATGAAAAACTCGCAATCTCTTATGCAAGACTCCTCAGTGTTGAAGGATTGTGTGTGAATCCTGTTTTCCTGGGGGCCCTTGCTTGACCATCACCAGAGTCAATGGATGCTTCTCCTGAGGCAATCAGTTGAACATGAGCAGATAGAAGGGCAAATCAAACAATTGCCTGCTTCCTCTCTGCAGTTCTCTGTCTGTAATGGTGTATACATACATGGACAGAACGAGGACATAGCTGTGATCAGTACCCAAAAAATAATGTCTCCCTCATTCAAGGAGAAAGAAAGCACTAAATAGCAAGTGGTAGTTTGGCATCTGACACTCCTGCTGTAAAAGTGTCATTCTAAATGTAAGAAAAGATGACAGCATGACAATGCTCAGCAATTTTTAGTAAAAGCGGTAGGAAACTTGAATTCCTGCTATCAGCAGGGAACAGAAAACTGAATCTTTTACCAGTTACAAAAACCTCAGAAGAGAACAAGAAACGTGATCTACATTACATTTAGAGAGATATCTAACTGACTCAATACTAAGAAGGATATCAAGGTTGGCATCATAAAATTCTTTAACCAGTCTTTACTCCAGTAGGAAATAAATATGCTTATTTGGGGATATACCACCTTTACTTTGAGAAACAAAAGCTTGCAGATACAAAGAACACACCAAACACAACAGGAAAGACTGTTGCTAATCCAGCTACCACTGTGAAAATGAAAGCCCATAAATAATTTTTGTATTTTATTTTGTTTGTTTTGGGTTTGCATAGCAAGGTTTTGGTAGTGGTGGGGTTACAGGGGTGGCTTCTCTGAGGAGCTGCAAGAAGCTTTCTCTTTGTCCAGAGCCAGTGCCAGGCAGCTCCAAGATGGATGCATCACTGGCCAAGGCTGAGCCCATCAGTGACGGTGGCAGCACCTCTGGGATAATGTATTTAAGAAGGGGAAAAAAAGCCATCGGGCAGAAGCAAATTGTGACCAGAGAAGAAAGGAGTGACAATCTGTGATGAGGAAGGAGCAGTAGAAACAATGTATGATGAACTGACTGTAATCTCTACTCTGGTCCCCCTGAACTCCTAAGGGAAGGAGGTAGAGAATTATGAAACGATTAGACCCAGGAAGGAGGGAGGGGGTGGGGGGGAAGGTGTTAGTTTTACTTCTTTTTATCCTACTCTGATCTGATTAAAATAAATTAAATTGATTTCCCCAAGTCAAGCCTGGTTTGCCCATTACAGTAATAGGTGAGTGATCGCCCCCCGTCCTTAACTCATGATCCTTTAGCCATATTTTCTCTCACCAGTCCCGCTAAGGAGGGGAGCGACAGAGCTGCTTTGGTGCGCACCTGGTGTCCAAGCAGCATCAACCTACCACACTACCACCCCACTAAAAGCTGAAAGCCCTCACAAATCACAGACCTACTGCTACTGCATTGCTACCATTGTTTCATGCAGTAGTAATGAAGAAACAAAAGAGAAACAAGTTTGACTCAATATTTGACATAAACAGTACATCTGCACAGCCAGTATCCTGAAAGAAATGCCTGGAAGCATTTGTAGCCATGTTTTAGTCCATGCTGTATTGAATTCTAGCTGCAGAAACAATTAAGGAGTGTAGAGGTGCTGCAAATTGACTTCTTAGAAAACAATCATCAGAATGAAGCCATGAGGAAGAAAAGCAATGACAAGTCATTTCAGAAGTTTCAGCACAAACAGGAATAGCCACATAAGTTACACAAGCGATATGTGTTCAAAGACAAGGCCTTGTCTGCAGTAGCTGTAAAAGTTCCAGCTATAAAAGGATGCTGAATAATGCCAGGTAAAACATCAACTTCTCTTCAGTGTGCAATTGTTAAAAAAAGATGTACTGAACTACACTAAATGGAATTTAGTAGCAAAGACTATACATATTCCAAATGGTGACACATCATCCTTACATTAAGGGATTAGCTTAGTTACTGGTACATAGTACCAGTACTTAGTTAGTTACATAGTACACTAATGCATAAAACACTTCAACTCGCCTTGATGACTTTCACCACCCTTTAATTCAATTTTATTCTCTAGATATATACTGATACTGTGGCAGCTAATTTGTCCTGACTTAAATTTTCTAATCCCCAAGGATGTAAAGATACAGTTGAAAGCTCAAACCGGTCTTACCCCCAAGCCTGAAGGCAGTGGTTCTACTAGTTAGCATATTTAGTTGCTGAAAATTGTACTCAAACATGTACATTTTCATATCCACTGTTTCTTTTGTTCTCCCGCAACTCTGTCTAATCCCCCTTCCAAGCACCAGAATATCCTTCAGCACTGTCAACGGGGAAAAAAAAGTTTAACAACACTTTCTAGAATCATTTCACACTTTTTTTTTCTACCCTGTTGGCAAAAGGTAAGGGTAGAGGAAGCAGAGCTCTGCAAAAGATGCAAACTCTTGTTCCTTACTCACTCTCAGTTCACCCTCTTTTAGCTCAAATTCCTAAAGATGTCAGTGCCTCCTGCTTCACCCTTTCATGTGACAGTTAAGATTAGTGGGTTTCTCTTCCCCTTCAATGGATGCAAGAGACCTTCTGGGACTTTCTGTTCCCCACTGATGGCCTTATCATACCTTCCAGACATAGTATGTTCTTAAACAAAAAGCTCTTGCTTTGAAATAAGTTTTCACACAGACTCATTGAAGACCATTAATGCCTTCCTTGCCTCAGACTCTAATAGCAAGACCAGTTGCTCTCTAGGTATCGAGCCTGCTGAGCTGGAAGACAGGAAGCAGAATGAAGCCCCCCCACTCATACACACACAAGTCTAAGGGGCCAAATGGGATCTGGGCCCTGAGGGAGCCAGGGGAAGTGCTTACTAAGCCACTTTCAATTACTTATGAGCAGTCTTGGCTAACCAGGGAGGTTCCAACTGACTGGATGTTGGCAAATGTGACACATGTACAGGATGCATGTGGCACGTACAGGACAATCAGGGGATCAGGCCCAGCCAGCACGGGTTTGTGAAATGCCCATCTTGCTTGACCAATCTGATCTCCACCTATGACAACGTGATCTGGTTGCTGGATGAGTGAAAGGCTGTGGATGTTGTCTACCTGGAATTCAATAAAGCCTTTGACAACATTTCCCATAGCATTCTCCTGGAGAAACTGGCAGTTCATGGCTTGGACAGGTGCACTGTTTGCTGGGTAAAAAACTGTCTAGACATCCAGGCCCAGGGACTGGTGCTGAATGGAGTTACATAAAGCTGGCCACCAGAAACAGTGCGGCAACAGGACCAGGGCAGTGATCACCTCCTGTGCTGGGCACTGGTGAGGCCACAACTTGAATCCTGTGTCCAGTTCTGAGTTCTTCAATACAAAGACATTGAGGTGCTGGAGTGAGTCCAGACAAGGGCAACAGAGATAGTGAAGGGTCTGGAGCACAAGTCCTATCAGCAGTGGCTAAGGGAGCTGGGGTTTTTCAGCCTGGAGAAAAGGAGGTTCAGGAGTGACCTTATTGCTCTCTACAACTACCTGAAAGGAGGTTGTAGCCAGGTAGAGGTTGGTCTCTTCTCCCATGGAACAAGGAAGGACAAAAGGAAATAGCCTCAAGTTGAGGCAGAGGAGGTATAGTTTAGACACTAGGAAAATTTCTTCACTGGAAGGGTTGCCAACCACTTGAACAGGTTGCCCAGGGAAGTGGTGGAGTCATCATCCCTGAAGGTATTTAAAATGCATGTAGAAGTGGCACTTAGGGATATGGATAAGTCGTGGAGTTGGCAGTACCGGGCTAATGGTTGGATTCTATGACATTAGAGGCCTTTTCCAACCTAAATGATTCTATACCGAAAAGAAAATCCAACAATGCAACACTCAGGACAGCAAAAGCCAACTAACAGCTATAGCTAGTTTTCAGTCAAATCACATACTGAACTCTGAATTGATACAATCATACAAATCCCTTACATGAGAAAAGCCACGTAAACAAGTTGTTTAACCTTTAAACAACAAAATGCAACTCATTTCACAGAATTCCACCTGAGTCAATCCACCATTCTAAATCAGGTGATGGTTCCATTGATTTGATTTTAATGCAGCTAAACTAAGTCCTTGCATGGCACAACTTAAACCATCAAAGAAGAGTGCCTGATCAAGTTCCCAAGTTCTGGGGTTTTTCTGAACTTCCTACAATAATTTTTTTGTGACACAATGGATGGGAAAGGAAGAAAGAAGATGCTGATTAATATTATTGAAGAGTCCAACCAGAAAAACTAGAAATCAGTTATTCTGTGTAATTGTCTTCCTTACCCCTGAGTCCCTACACAATGGGTTTCAGACATTAGACCCTTAACACATCCACACTCCTACACGAAAGGTATGCTAGATATTTCAAGCTGTATATTCAAAAAAAGATTACTTTGAACTTTTGCTAAATATTAGCATTTCAGCAGGAAGAGAGAAGAAAAAAAAACCCTCACAAACTAACAAAAAACCCCCCCAAACCAAAAAAGCTCCACAAAGCATCCTACAAATATACTTTTTTAAAAGATTAAAGATCAGTTTTAAATATCACAAATCCACACACTAAATTTATTTATTTCCCTTTAAATCTTTGGTAACTTTGGCCTTAAACCAAGTTCCTCAAAGTCAATCAAATGAAGAAGATAACTGCATTTTTATAAACAGAAATAATGAAATGTCCATCACACCCATGAAAGTTACAGTGAAAAATAGTTCAGTACTAGAAAATTGTAAATATGTTTATGTATCCTCAGTACCAAGTTTTCTAAAAATCAGTTCACATCACACAAATCAAATATGAAGTAAACATAAGCATAGTTCAAGAAATAATTTTAACTTATGAAAAGACTATCCTAATAAAAACCAATACTCTTAAAACCCACAATCAAGCAGTTAGAATTATTGACTGCAGAGACTTAAGAAGTTTTCGCCTCAGGAAAAGAGAGCCAAGAAAATTCAGTTGATTACTAATACCATTCCCAGCACTCTCATCACTGCAGAGCCCGGGTTCGATTCCCAGTCAGGGAAACTCCCCCGGGCAGATGGAGCTCGTCAGCCCTGTGAGGCCATCCATCTAAGAGAAGGTCACTCTAAACAAACCTACGTCCTGAGGACCTCACTGCCACTGTCCAAGCTCACTCTGCCCTGGCAGATGAACCTTAGGATTAAAGGGTGGGCTCAGCTGAGCGCACACTGGGTCTCACCTAAAAAATCCACTGCGCAGGCTCGAAGGGTAAAGACCCTTCCCAAATCTTTGTTCGCGAAGACTGGTCATACAAAAAGATACTGCTAACTTTAAGAACAAAGTACAGCTTTGTGAACATGAACAAAATACAGGGCCCATGGCAGAAGAAACTGTAAAAGGTGCGTTTATGCATCTCCCATTTCTCTCCATCGTTTTCATTTAAAAGATCTTTCAATACAAGTAGAAGAGTCAAGATTTCTGTGAATGAAGCTTTCTTGTATCAATAAAAACTTTTTTTATACAGGAATAGGTATCTACAAAATTGTTTTCATCACATTGCATCAGGTAGATTTGTTTGAAACCTTTAACAACAAAAGAACATTAAAATGTGCACTCAAACATTTCATGATGCCTAATGAACTTAAGACATTCATTACTGGAAAACTGCTCATTTGTTCCATCAACTGAGTGCAAATTTTTTTCAGTAGATTATGGAAACTTCATTATCAAAACTATTTCTGAAGTACCATCTGATCAAGGGAACATGCTTAGTAAATGACATTTTACCACGAACTGTTAAACACAGTATTTGCTAACTGGAGGTCTAGAGCAGCTAGGTTATCAGTGGGCTTATGTTTATTGAAGGTACCTTCATTCTATTTCAGAAAATTAAAGAATCATACATAACAGGAGAGGAAGAAATAACAGACAAATATTTGCTTTGTTTTTAAGAGATTTCTTCACTTTGCCACATAATTACAACAGAGCAATGGAATCATGAATGATTTTGAGCACACAAAAGAGATGTGAGCAGTGCATGCACACACCTCTGAAAGTAGCCTCAGTACGCCCATGAAGGGAATCAAGCTAAAAACGCTCATGTGATTAACAAAAATGTGTCAGCCAGGAAAAGTCATGGCACAATTTCACATCGTAGCCCGGATCCTTTTGGCAAGCTGCCAGCAGTAGGAATAGTTTACCAGTCCCCTAATCCTCGCTACCTGCATTTTTGCATTGGATTCTAAGTGACTGTGCTTAGAGAAAGTCTTTCAGGCAGCTCATCCTGAGGAAGTTTTGAAACGTTAGATTGGTGTTAGATTAGCCATCTGAACTCACTCTGCCTGATCACTCTGCAGAAAACAAGGCCAGCAGCAGGAAAGTGCAGCCAGAGGTTACAAAAGGGAGACAGACACTGCCCTTACCAGCCACTTACTAACAAACAGACTGCCTTAGCTGCAAGGCAAAATACCACTTTAGGTTCTGTCTGTAAGAAATGACAGAGGATGCTAACACCATACCTTTCCTCCTAATGGAAAGAATGGGTTCTGATGAATAAGAAAAATATCTTTACTTGAAGGGGCTGACAGTGTTTTTACTCTGAACTATCTGTCCTCACTAAAAGACATCAGTACTGCTTCTGAATCACCCTACCAGTTTAAAAACATATCAAAATCTGGGAAAGATCAAACACAGGTCAAGCAACCTGAACAAAAGAAACAAATAGATTAATAGGGAATGAAAGCAGCAGTTAAATTTAATTTACTTTACATTCTAACACTGTACAACTTGTAATCTTCTTCCTTTCTCCATGCAATAATACACAGTTTTGGGGATGCAGAGCAAGTCAAGCCAACACCTTAACAATATTAGGAAAAGTTTCACTGTCCATGAGTGTCAAGGTATTTATCCCACCATCAGGAAAAGCAGAAATTTCATTCCAAGACATTTGTCTCTCCCATCACATAGCTCACTCTGTACTATTAAAACCTACATGCTTACACAAAAGCTCTACAAAGCAAAATAATTGTTAATAATCCTGCAACAAATCATAACAACCTTATCAGGACATCTTTGAGAACTTCATCACTGAAATAATGAACACGTACTATCTTCTCTTCAGCTACTAATCTACTCACACACCTTTCCTTCACAATTGTGCCCCTCAACTGCATTCCAGAAGCTCAGCAACAGCACAGTGTATCTAAGACTGGTTCATTTCCCTGCCACAATCACAGCTGGACACTAAGCTTCATAGGAAACCAAACAAACAAAAAGCCAAAAAGAAACCAAAACAAAACCACAACAAGCCAAACTGCTGTGTTAAGTATTGCTACAGAAAAAGGAGTTCAAGTGAATTAATATTGAAATAAAAGAACATTTACCTCCTTGCATCAAAACCCTTTCCATTTCTCTTAGTGCTATAGCTAAAAATAACACTTGACACGAACTCTAGACAGGATAAACTGATGGAACACCAGCTTAAGTTGCAAAGAAAGCTGGTATTACAACAGTGACTCTGTGAACTTGAGGATGAAGTGTAATCCAATTGATGTATTTTGGTGCCTCTGCCTCCTGACTAGGTCTGACAAAAAAAAAAATTAAAAAAAAAAAATCATAGTGTAACTAACATGTATACTCAGTCTTTTCAGGTATAAGTTTACCAAAACTAAATGCCAGCACTCAAAAGTCAGAAGATAAAACCAAAGTTCTAGCTCTGGATAGCTTTGGCTAAAGCCAAACCCACTTGATATCACTCAGATAATGTTAAATGCAGTGCTAGTAGTACAGTGATAGCAGCAATGCATTTTGTATCAACATTATCACAAGCAAACGTTATTACAGTAACAAAAGAAAATGTGTAAGTTACTACAACAAGGGAAGGAAGAATGAGAAAAATAAGTAAAAAACAATGAGTAAAGATGTAAGAAAATGAGTCAGTAGTGCCTCAAACAATAGTAACAATATATTTAGAACCCTACATTAAATAACATGCACACACACACACACACACATTGATCCTCCCTTCATAGTGCCTTAGCCCTAAGTCAAAATTGGCAGGGTCTCTGTTACAGGCAGAGCAGCCTGTGTTCATGCTTTATAAAAATAAGAGCAGCAAACCGAGAAAGAAGACATCAAGAAGAAGACAGTATCTATTCTAGACCCTTCTTGTTCTGAAGAGAGTTCAAGCACACCCCAAACATCCCAGATGAGGAACTCCACTTGTTGTTAAAACAAGAATTAATAAAAAAAAAATCCCAACTCCTTACATAACCATAGAGATGGGAAACCACCTTTGCCAAGAGTTAAATGTTCTCACACTGTGCTGTTTTCTAAATATCTCACCAAAATTAAGCTTATTGTTTCCTTTTATTTGACAAGGGACAGGAACGCAGTTGAACTTTCCAATTATTTCTTACCTAAAGACTACATCTTAGTCTTCTTTCTGAAGAAGTGTCATTCAGTTTGACCAGAATCTTCCAACTACCATAACATGACCATGTTTTCACGACCTCTGGCTCTTCGCTGATGCCTCTTTCATTTGTCTGGGGGTTTCTAAGGTGATCCCAGTACCCACAGCCTAATGCAGTACTTTTGCAGAGGCTTTAAAAGCACCAAGCACAGCACAGAATTTCCTGTTACTTGCACAATTCCTGGTAATACAGCTCAAAAGGAAATCTGAAGTGTTTGAATTGACATTCTCTTGTAATTTCACAACTCAACTTGCAGACCATTTTATACCAGTTAACTGCTTTGATTAAACAGCAGCACTGCAAAGAGATAACATGTACAACCGGAAGATTTCTTTCTTTTTCTTTTTAATTTCTGTTTTCCAGAAATAAATAACAGTGAAACCACAACAGACACAGATTTGTGACATATAGCACAAAGTTTTCAAAAATTAGTGATTTGTAGCACAAGATTTTGTCAACTTCTGCACTGCAGAAAGAGCTCCTATTTTTTATTCACACATCTAGATTACAGTCAAGTTGACAGATCTATAATTTCTTAATTCCCTTCAAGTTTTAAAGATAATAGATTTAAATTATCCTTTAATCAAAGGTAATCACCCTCTCCTACAAAGATTAAAGATGAAATTTTGCCCACTGTTTAACAGTTTTTTTCGTCATACATGTTTCAGCAGGAAAAATCCATAAGCTTGTTTGATTTGTGGAACTGCAATTCTTTTATCACTTCATATTGACCAGGATACTTCTTCACCAGTCAGAGAAACAGGATCAACTGGCACACTGCGCTATGAACTTCCCAATTCAGTAGGGCCCATCTGATGATCTGCAGGCCATGTTCAGTCTGACAAAAACCTTTCTACCCAGCTCTTAGAGGAGCCTTAACCACTGCTTAACAACAAAACACCACCTGAGCGGACAAAGTGGACAGCTATTCCTTAGGAGTTCCTGCAGTGCTTCTTTAGGCTTATCTCGAGGCCACATATACTGACACTGGTGACAGCCACTCCTGCTCTAGCACCACTGCATCAGGAGGTGACAGAGATGGGAATCAACGGAAGCAAACAAAAAAACCTAGTAGGATGTGGCTCCTGAGACTTCTGAGGATGGACTCTCTTGTCCTCGTATTGTGTCTCCACTACCTACTGTGAAAAGTTCAGTAAAGATTTTGGTTATATTTGTCTCCCGTGCTCTCATAACAAATGACACCTCTGGAAAAAGAATATCCTAAATCCAATCATATCTGTATCAAAATCCATCATATGAAGGCCTTTAGGCACCTGAATAATCCACTTAAAAAGACGCCTGGTTAGAAATCTTGAGTTAAAAGTTCCATAGCAGAATAGTATGTTATGGAAGCAGCCAAACAAAGTCGAACACTAGAATAGTTAAGAAGGAGACATACAGAAAGAGATATAGATAGACAAACAGATAGACTCCTGTAAAAAACCAAAGCAACCAACCTAATACATAACTATACCTAAGGATTGAAGGGCAAATTGGGGGGAGAGGGAGATGGTGACAAAAAACCCACAAACAAAACAAACAGGTGAGGAGATTGACTCCAGATACTGGAATTAACAGCCTGCCTTTTCAAAAACATTGCAGAAGGAGCTGTAATACAGGGCAACTAAAGAGACAAAATCATTTGGGGAGGTAGATGTCTGTCCCAATTTCAGCTAGGGTAGAGTTCTTAGTACCTGGTACAATGCTTTGTAGCAGAGCAAATGTTTGGGCAGCACCTGGTCCTCTCAGTGTTATTTCTTTCTCTCTCTCCTTTTCCTTACAAATACTAATATTGTTAATGGTGATACTACATTTTATTTTGTTTCAGTTATTAAACTCTTCTTATCTCAATCCACAAGGTATACTTTTCCCCCCCTCTCAATTCTCCTCCCCACCAAGGGGAAAGGTGACAAGGTGGTGTGTGGCTCTGTTGAGTGGCTGCCTGGTATTTAGTTGTCAGTTGGGGTTAAAAAACACTTGATTTGTAAAAAAAAAAAAAAAAAATAAATTAACCAAATTTTGAAAGTACAGATAAAACAGAAAAGAGTTTAGATAACATTTAAACTAGTCCACAAGTGAGATGGACACGACATCTTTCACTATTAAAAGAACTGATTTATGGCAGAGTTATAGACTGATATTTTTGAAAAAGTGAAACTGAATACTAAAGTAACCACAGAGAATTAGTCGTATCATTGATCAAATAGTGTTTAAGCCATACTAAACAAGTCAGTCCTGTTTCCAAACCTAAAACAATTGAACATCAAAGAAAAAATTATCTTCCAACAACATCGGCAAACGGATGGATTCTTTTCTAAAAAAACTACATGACAAACTTTCAATTCTGCAATAAGAGAAGAGATAAAATAGCTCATAAGTCTTAAGTATTTAAGTATTTACATAAAATTAATTTGCATAGTGCACCTATGAAACATGACATACTCTTAGTAACAGTCAATGTGTACTTGAAAAAAAAAATCCAAAATCAACAAAAAACAACACAACAACAAAAAATCAAACCAACCAAATCTTGTACAGAATTACTTTCATGTGCAAGACAGACAGATAAGCAGGCTGTTATTGTTTGACAACAAAAGAGTAAAGGAGTACTTTCTACACTGGATGCACAACTAACAAAACAGAAAGAACAGTAAGAATCATCTGTCTCCTACTTCTGCATATATCACGCCCTGCTTTAAATTTAGCCATCTGACCCCGGAGTAAACTCCTGTAATCCTGAAACATTATTTCCTGTAATCCTGAAACGTTATTCCCCAAAATTTAAAGACATACTAGCATCAAACTATGGAAAACATCACGGGCTTCAGTTCCCGCTTGACTCGTCTTTTTAGCTAATGTTTAGCTGCAAGCAGTCAACGTAGTGATGAACAGAATAGCTTAAAAATGGCAAATCGTTTTCGAAAGAACACAGAACCAAAGGAACCTAAAGACAGCAAAAGGGACAGGAAAGAAGGGATAGGAACGAAGGTGAGGCCACTCTTTGATTATACAGCCTAAGAAGTTATGGAAGCATGTAATTCGAGGGCTACAAAGACTCAGACTGACTGTGAACCCAGTAAAGCCAAAACTGATTCAAAACACACAGTAATACAAACTTTTTCCCAATTAACATTGCAAACTTGTCTATGTAGCTCCAACCAACAAAGAAGCACTAAATATAGTGCCAGACCCCCTCGCTGAGTACTCCACCAGCGACTTGAGTAAAAGGCAACTCGTGAAGGGCACATTACGAAGTTAACAGGTACGGTCAAAATATCTACGGGACAGCTTCTGGAGCAGATTTGAGTGTCTGCACCTCCAGGTAATGGCTCCCGACGCCGCTAACAACGACAAACAAAAAGGGGGGTGAGGGGGGAACGAGACACAAACAAAACCAAAAACAGACAGACAACCAGACAACCCTACATAGCCCCCCAAAGCTGGGCGCTGCGACCCCTCCGGACAGGGCCTGCGGCTCCACCTCTACCCTGAGCCCGCTGGGGACGGACACCTCAGGGGCAGGAACAGCCCCTTCCCAAATCCTCAGGAAGTGGCTTCGCCCGTCCTCCCTCCCGCCCCGACCCACCTTGAGGAGGATGGAGGGCGGCAGCTGGTTGATGTCCGGGGTGGGCGGCGGCAACGGCTCCCGGCAGCTGTCACCCGGGTGCTCCAGCGGCTCCTCGAAGCCCGCCTCGCCCCCTCTCTCCTTCTCCTCCGCCGTGCTCTGCTCCTTGTCCTCCAGGGGCGCGGGGGGCGGCGGCGAGGCGGGCTGTCCCCCGCCGCCCTGCCCGGCGCTGCCCCCGCC